>NC_054743.1:51378970-51691839 GCF_018143015.1 Lytechinus variegatus
GATAAAATTTGAATGAATATAATTATTTTCCGTATAGTAAAATATAAAATGATAACTGAGAATATGACTTCACTGCAGCTGGTTCATTGCACATTCGTATAGGACGGAACTGTTTCTCCGAAATAATGCAAAACTTTATCGATTTTGTTGATTTTTCCAGTGCTTTGTTTGTCTGATTATCAATTCAGATCTATTCATATCATTATTTTCCGCCTGGAGTACACCTAAATTATTTCTCCCTCTTCTCCCCCTGCCCTTCCCTTTTCACCATTAAAGGGATGGTCCGGGCTGAAAGTATTGTTATAGCTTAAAGGGGAAGTTCACCCTAACAAAAAGTTTATTGTAAAAATAGCAGAAAAAAATATGAAAAATATTGCCGAAGGTTTGAGAAAAATTCATCAATAATTAAAAAGTTATTAGAATTTCAATTATTTGATTTGTGACGTCATATGCGAGCAGCATTCCTACATAGCGAATGGTACAAAATCAATGAAATTTCATTTTCTCAGAAAATTGAAAATGGTTTTCACTGTACCTTTTGTATATCAATAGACAAATCATTTCACACCTGATCATGAATAGAAAACAAAATTAAGTCATCAGGAACCATACAAAATTTGAAATTCATGCATTTTATATTACATAACACATGGGGCAGCTGCTCGTTTATGACGTCACAAATCCAAAACTTTGAACTCTAATAACTTTCTTACTCTTTAACGGATTTTTCTCAAACCTTCACCGATATTTTTTACTAATTTTTCTGCTTTTTTTAAAACAAAGTTTTCTTCAGGGTGAACTTCCCGTTTAATAATTAGAGTAGAATTCACTCTGCGGAAATTTCATCAAAGTCGGATAACAAATAACAAAGTTATTGAATTTTTAAGTTTAGCAATATTCTGTGAAAACAGTAGTTATGAATATTCATTAGGTGGGCTGATAATGTCACATCCCCACTTGTTCTTTTGTATTTTATTATATGAAATTAGGTTGATTCAATTTTGTTTCCTCCAAGAACTAGAAAATTGGATTGACAACTGATTATTGCATTAGATATTTATTGCTGCAACTTATTTCATTGTAAGGGAGACATATTATTTATACAAGTATGAAATGATGAAACAAATATGATTTTATGTAATAACATAAAAAAAACGGAAAGTAGAGATGTGACATCATCAGCCCACCTAATGAATATTCATTACGACTGTTTTCACAAGATATTGCTAAACTTCAAACTTCAATAACTCTATTATTTGTTATCCGATTTTGATGAAATTTTCGGCATTTTGCTCAGTGAATTCTACTCTATGTATTGAAATATGGATATTTTCTGCCTGGACCATCCGTTTAATTTGAACGGGGTTGGTCCCTGTTCGGTGTATTATATAGCACATCAGACTGTCAATATCCGGAAAGGACTCGAGTACGCCATAATATACTTTCTTAGTAAACAGAAGAAAAAAAGCAAAGGGAAGAATTGTTCGAAACAAGAGATATCTTTGGAAAGATTAGGGTGGACATAGAAACAGAGAGAAGAAAGAGAGAGAGAGAGAGAAGGGGAGAGAGAGAGAGGAGAAGGAGTGATAGAATAATGATCAGAAATTATCATTGGATAGAAAGAGAAAGAAGGGAGTGAGATAAAACAAAAGAAAGTAATTCAAAGATGGCCTAATTTCAACCAAACATAAACAAAACAAAAGTTTTGTCGCATTTTACATTATCATCTCAGAATTTATTTCTACAAATGAAAGCACTATTTTTAGCAAGGCATAATGTTAAAGTAAAAGTTAATGTTGCACAAGGGGATATTGCACATGGCGACATTAGGGTATTCCCGCTACTATGTTTAACCACAGCCGTTTTGGTCCCATATCTTGCTCACGATTTCCTTTCAGATATAACATTAATTACGTGATTTTTTTTAGTCACCATCTTTCTCTCTTGCTTTAAAATTTCAAAATTGTTTTGGCCAAAAAGCTGGACTTTTATAGTGATGTAATTTTGTATAATTGTATCTATCCATATTATGTAATGTTTTATTACACGATAGTGTTTATGATGCGAGCAAAGCGAATTTCCATGTGGACAATAAAATAACATTGAATTGAATCGATTTTTTTAATTGAATAGGTTACCGGGTTATACCGTGTGACTAGAAGAAATTAACATCTCATAAATCCAAATTTAGAGGAAAATTATGCCATGAACACATTATGAATATGGCCTAAAAATTACCTTCTCCAAAATAATTTGATATCATATTTAAGTGGTGTGTGTTAACGATTGAATAATCAGGAGATATTTTTCTAACAATGATGTAAAGTAGATTCGGGCAAAAGTAAGACTTTGACAGCAATGAATGAATCCAGATGCCAATGATGTCATAATCATATACGTGAGTTAGTAAACATACAATTTTAATGAAATTAACTTTATCATTGCTGAAAGTGTTTCAATTATTGGAAATGAGTTTTGCAATGGATTTTAATGCATTTAATGCATTTTAATGATTTATATACCTACTGAGCGTAAAGACATATGCACATAACTATGTTATCAAATTATGCGGGAGAAGATACAGATTCCGGCCATATAATGATAATGCGTTCATGACATATTTTCCCACTCCCCTTATTTTGAAGATTTGTGAGGTTTCAAATTTTGTTGTTATTTGGTTTTTACTCACACGATATTCGGCGAATTAATAGTGATGGTTAAGTAATATCATTAGTTTTAGCATTTTAAGTTTGAGTTAAGTTTTATAGTAACCAAACTCGTTGTACAGTTTTGGATTATTATTTTCTGGAAAATGGGGAGGGGGGGGGGTGTTGGGCTGTTGTAGGGTCGAAATAATTGGTGTCTTGGAATCGCTTGGGCTTGTTTGGGGTTGAATATTTTGTAATTGGTATTTCTGGGGTAGGTAGGGCTGTTTTTAAGGGTTGAAATCGTGTAATTGGTGTTTGCAGTGGCAGAAATGAAAATAATGTATGTATACATATACATAAAATAAATATTGGAAGATTAAGTCTACCCCATCAAAAACTTATTTTTAGTAAAAAGAGAAAATATGGCGTAATGCTGAAACTTTCATCGAAATCTACTAGAAAATAAAGAAAGTTATCTAACTAGACTTTAAAATTTTGCGTATTTCTTCCAAAACATTTATGCACAACACAGTAATGGGAGAGAGCGTCACTCACTCACTCACACACTCACTCATGGGCGGAAATCCCAGGGGGAACATAGGGACGTGTCCCCCTACTCAAAATAGAAGGGGTGACACAATATCAAATGCCCCCCACTATTTGTTGTCTTTTATGATGGTAAGAAATACATCATTCAAAATCGAAATAAAACATGTACATGTATTTTAGGACGAGATGACCTTACTTTTGGGATGATAAAATTTTCCAGCCCCTTGTCCCCTTACCTTTTGGGCATGTGGGTGACATTACCGCCCCTGCACTCACTATTTCTTTTGTATTTTATTCTACGATTTTTTTTTCTTCAGATTCGACAATATTTAAGAAACTCTTCATCAAAGCACAATAAAATTTATGTTACGATAGTGACAATTCCACATCGTCATGAATAAATCAAAATAGATTTTAACACTCCATTGAAGAAAAAATAAGATGAACTATTTTCCATTATGTTATAACAGAAAAACAACAGAATAGTGACGGTGTGATGGCACCGATCCACTCATTTGCATACCGTCAGTGATGATGTGCACAACTGTTATGTGAAATAAATCGAAGCTTTAGAAACTTACTGATGAAATCGATGGTGTTCATCGTGATTTGACTTCTCTTTCTTTTTCAAAAATAAACTTATTGCTGGGGTGGACTTGTTCTTTATAATAAAATGTATATTCAGGCACTGATTTAAGCACAGCTACATTTATTTACAAAACAACGGTGGCAGCGAACACGATACTAACGTTTCTACCGATTCTAAAGTGAAAAAAAAATAATAGTAAATCAAAAGGTCTGTTTTTAACATTGTATTTAGAAACCCGATAAAGGAATTAATTCTTTCCACTATCACGAATTGTATAATCCCCCTGACTTTGTATTTGTGGTTGATTTTTTTACCGGAAAACTACGAAACCTGTGATATTAACGTTCTTTTAGGGTGAGAAATCATCCAGAAATCGAATCGGTTGATTCCAGGAATTTGTTAGAAGTGTTTCTGCCGACTCGTTTGGCGTACGGCCCCCAAGAGAGAGGGAGAGAGAGAAAGGGAAAGAGAGAAGGGTGAAATATAATTGATAGCTCCATGTATTTACCTTGATGTTGGGCATTTGCCCACCTGCATCTTCTTTGAACTATATTTGTCCTCAGTTGAACACAACATTTTTAAATTGACATATTTGGATTTGCGGTTTGAACGAGTTATAAGAATTCGTATCGGGGTCGAAACGGTTGAACTTGGTTTTCCAGGCCTTCTCTGATTTGATTGCATTTCTTAATACTTTTATTGAGCATGACAAATGAAAGAAATCGCAGTTAACACATAGATTTAATTTTCACGAATGGCTGTTAAACAAAGGTTTATTATCATCTAGATCCGGTATTGTTATATTCTAAAAATCTAACTGAATTTTGTGATATAATGAAATCAATAAGATGGCAAGTGATTATTACACTGAAGATCACCAACACAGATAAGTATACATTGGTTATTGCTTGGATATACACCCGAAATCGAGATGGAATTTCTTGCCAAGTTTTCAATTTTTCAATTTTTAATTTTCTCAGCAATTACAATTTCTTCCAGAATATTTTAAAGATAATGAAGACGAAGAGGCAGAGCTAATGCCAACAAACACTTGGGTGTTTTATTTTTCATTATCTATTCTGAATGAACTGGTTTTGAAATCGTTACCGAAACTGGCAAGTTCTCTATAAAAGTTGAGGCTCACAGAGCAATCTATTTTGCGTATAACCACACACAATTAAACAACAAACCCAATGTTTAACAGAGAAAAAACAGAGGAAAATCCAACAAGCATAATACTGAAAATTTCATCAAAATCGGATGTAAAATAAGAAAGTTATGGCATTTTAAAGTTTCGCTTATTTTCAACAAAATAGTTATATGAACGAACCAGTTACATCCAAATGAGAGAGTTGATGACATCACTCACTATTTCTTTTGTATTTTATTATATGAAATATTTTTATTTTCTCGTCATTGTCATGTGAAATGAAGTTTCATTCCTCCCTGAACACGTGGAATCCATTATTTTCAACATTTTGTGCTTCAGGCAAGGAGGTCCTAATCGTCAAATTCATAAAAATTGAAATATTGAATAATTCAAACAATAAAATAGTGAGTGACATCATCGACTCTCTCATTTGGATGTAACTGGCTCGTTCATAAAACTATTTTGTTGAAAATAAGCGAAACTTTGAAATGTCATAACTTTCTTATTTAACATCCGATTTTGATGAAATTTTCAGCATTGTGTTTGTCTGATTTTTCTCTATTGATTCAAATCAACATTTATCTGAGGTGGACTTGACCTTTAAAGTGACACAAGAGATGTATATCACACTCTAGAGACATGTAATGTAATTGGTTTGATACTTTTATTTGCTTTCACAAATTAATCATAAAAATCATGCATAATTTCTTAATAAAATGACAATGCACACACTGTATTTCCTTTTAAAAATAAAAGGGTAGCTTACAAAACTCTTCAATATTTACCTTGAATGTAAATCTTTCGATATACTTAAATACTTTTGCCTTTAATGCAAATACCTTTAACATCATACAATACATCATACTTGTTCATTCATTGTGTTTTGTTCAAAATATGATACAGATATGAAATATAAATAAAATGATTTCACTAGGCCTAAATGAAATCCAAATTATATATTAATTGAATGACACATATCCACACTAGTATTGTTTTTTTTTTACTAATAAACTAATTAAACAAATAACGAAAAAACAAAATTTCAATTAATGTCAAGTGAATAAAAAACAATGCTAATCTAAAAAAATGAAATTGATATATGAATTTTTATAATAATGGGAACTAGAAAAGATTAACAAATTATAAATAAATAAAAAAAACCATTAAAGCAAGTAGTCCGGGGGAAATTTCATGAAAAAAACTGTTCATTTAAGTTACTACCCATGACAGGGACCATTCTTGTGTGAAATGATGTCTATGTGTAAATGAGTTTGCACCTGAATTATGATACAATCATGCGTTCAGTCACCCTCAACTAACAAGCAGTATATACACAACTTAAGCAATACATGATGTATGAAAAATTACAAAGTGATGGTAGGATAAAACAAATATTTCATTAAAATACATCTGCACTATATGAGAAGATAGCATGAAAGCCATGGCTAAAGTAACAAATATTTGAAATTGTAGACAAATTGGCAGTGTTTATAAATCAAAGTTGGAATGGTACATTTTTTTAAAGAGGTTCAATGTACAAGCTAATCACATTTGGTTGATTACTTTTAATGCATTTCCATTTCTATGAAAGTCAGAAAGAGAATTAAGTATATCTTTCACTTAAAAAAATCATTACTTTCTGACAATTCGTCAACTTTTTCTCAATACTCCGCTTTAATGCATATTCTCAAACAAGTTAAGTTCTTCCAAGATTTCTATTCCTCTTTAATGCATATATTCATTAATTTCAATGTTGGCGGTGTTTCGACACGAATTGCCATTGGCTCAGTGAATTAGTTTATCTACTCACAACATTTTGTGAAAGAATTTCTTGGAAGGTCCTGAATAGCACAAGTAAATTGAAAGATTAAAATACATTTTCCATTATTAACATTGGGTCACCCTCACGGCTTACTGATGTCATACGATCAATCACATATTTTGTTGCAAGCAAAAAATAAAAAATGAAAATTGGCATCAATGAATCACACAATCACATTACTGAGAACTGCATAAAATTGTACAATGCTACACAGCTATTAAACCATATTGAGAAAATGAAAGAAGAAAATATACATGTGAGGAATATATGTATAATATATATATTTGTTGGACTAGAATTTAGAAAACAATCCAGGTATATAAACCTTTCCACATCTAATACATGTAAATAAAAAAATGCATATGCATTTTCCTTATCCCCCCCCACCACCACCTCTCTCTCTCTCTCTCCCTCTAATGGCATTACTCTATCTTTTTTTGCTTTAAAGAATATCTGAGATTCCTCGAACCTAAACAGGAAGAAAATTGAAGAAGCATATGAGCCAATGTGTTTGGAGTTTAAAAAGAAAATTAAAAAAAATGAAAATAACATAAATAAAAAGAGATTTTGATACAAGTGACATTTCCAAGGTTATAATAATATGCTTCCTTGATAATTTTGGTTCACATATACATTTACCACAAAAACAATTGCTCTTCTTTATTACAAAAAAAACAAAGAAGGGGAAATAACATAGCAAAGGCTGGACAAAATGCCCATACATATCTATCATCAGTTTGTAGCAACTGCCTGTACATAGTTTGATTATTTTATACAAAAGAACAGTAATATACTGTACCGCATCCTGTACTTGACTTTACAATTTCTTGTTTTGATCTCAAAGTTTATAACAACCATTATTATTTTTTAAAAAACTACAGATGACAAACCACGCACCTCTGAGAAAATGCATTACAAACAAGGAATTATTACACAACACACAGGAAAAGGGATATAAAGTGTAAGGGAATTTACAAAGTAGTCAAATCAATTCAACAGTTTAGGGCAATTCCATAAAATGATCAACCTTTATGTATGTGCGACCCCCATTTTTCTCAAGTCAGACTTCACTTCATAAACTGACCAAGTCATGGTCCTTTGAGAACATTGCAGACTGCCAATGGAACCAGAAATCAGGGGTTGTTACACAAAGATTTAAGTATGACTTAGAGTCGCACTTAAATGTCTAGTTGCGCGCAGTATAAAAGGCATGACAGCATTGGTCAGATGATGCCAGGAGGACGCGCACTACTGCGTATTGATCAATAAGATTGCGCGTTGCATATCATGTACGCGTCGACATTTAAGTGCGACCTAAGTCATACTTAAATCTTTGTGAAACACTCCCCAGAAATCAGAGACAGATATACACTTAATGGGTGGGACATACATATTTTATGGAATTGCCCAATAGACACTGTATGGTGGAAACTGTGTTTGGTTATTATAGAAAAAAATATATACTTGGTTTTAGAAAATTGTGATTGAAATGAGAAAAACCCTAATCATTATGTGCAATAGAAACTCTAAATGCCTAATAAGATATCATTTTATTTTCATGACAGTACTCTAACTAGGTCTGCATAACGAGGAATATATTTATAATACATGTATATTGCATGAATTAGAGGTTATAATGACCAATAGATATATATGATTAATATACTTGCTTTAATAGGTATGACAAATGAAAGAGAAATTCGGAAAGAATATTGTTTAATTATAGTATGGTCAATTACAAAGATAATACATGTATTTCAGAGAATTATTAGGCAATATTTTAAGAAAAGGGGTTTCAAAGGAAGTTACTCTTCCATCTTTACATAACTTGTAATATGCCAGTAGGATATTAAACATATGTCATTATTTCATAGACAAATTGAGCAACACTAGACATACAATAGGGAAACAAAGAAATTCAAGCAGTCATGAATTCATATGGTACCTGGTACCGCTTGAGTGACATCATCCCACATACATGTAGTGTAGCTGTGATACATCAAATCCTTAAAGATATTCTTTTGAACTTCTCTATCAATGTATCATTGTTTATTCTTAGTGCTATTCACTTTCAGAACTGCGTATCCTCAAGGCGCCTGGTACGGCTTATGAAACCCACGACATACCAGTGATGTATACATCATGGTGACACAACAAAAATATTATTGGTCGGCACACTTCAGTACCTTTCAACAGGTAGCCAGCCTGCCCCAGTTCCGTGAACTATGTTTCTATTTGAGCAAGAAATGGACTACAAGAAGCCCCACCAACGGGATATTCTACTTCCTCTATGCCATTATGGCATTCTATTCATCAAAAGAGGAAGTAGATTGTAAGTTGGAAGTGATTCCAGGATGGAAGCATTGCGGGGGAGGAGGGCTGGCAGTCGGAATCCCATGAACTTTGCCCATAGATCGACCAACCATGTAGTTTCATTATAAAGGGGTGGCCAGGCATGTCTATTCAGAAAGGGGATGACTTAGACTTAGTCACATGTAACAATTGGCGGCATTTTCAATGGCATCGCTATGGTTTGATCATGAAATAACAACCTGTGCGATGTGAGGCATATTCATGGTTGCATCAAATGTATGAATGTATTCAGACTATTAAAAATCTATGCCAACGGAGTCAATGATTTTTATTGATCATAATAATATATAAAGTAGCAAGTTTTGGTGCAAGAATAATCAACAAGCAGATTGCAGCGTTCACAATCATATACATGTACATGTATCCACATTTAACCCTATATAGCCCGGGGGGGCCTAAAAGGCCCCCCTCGACATTTTTCGCGATAATTTCTAAATGCAAAAAAATAATACGCTGAAATTTCATGACTTTTTTTTTCACATCTCCCGCACATTTTGAGACCCTGTTTGCGAAAATCGGGGGTACACTTGCGGAGATATAGCACATATTCGTGACCAATGTCACCGAAAATGGCAATTTCCATCGACTTTTGTGTGTACAATGTATGGGTTTTACAAGAAGTGTTGTCAGATGAATGTTTTTTTTTCTGTTTTTCCTCACATAACTTTCTTTTGGACTATCACCAACTATTCTAGATTTAAAAAAACAATAAAAAATAGAGATTTCAAAACAAAGAAATACATAATAAATTAAAAACAAAGAAATACATAAGAATTTGGAAACACGGAAGGAAACAAGAATATTATCCATCTAATAAATTACTTTGAAACATTCAACTTTCTGGCTGCTAATGAATATTCATTTATCTCTAATTTGCATAAGTATTTTCACTTTTTGATGATATAATGTCAAAATATAAAGTAAATATCACCTTTCTTCAGTACACAACTAGAAAAAATTTATGACCAGACGTGGTAATCAATATGTGAAATTCAGAATTTCGAGAAAAATTAGCATATGCGCATAATTAATTACTATTATAATCTAATAATTATACAATTTCAATACAGTTGAGCTGTCTTTGAGATTACATGACTGGCTACTAACATGCTTGATTCCATTGCATTTTCTCAAAAAATGGGGGGAAAACTAAAAAAAATGAAGATTCCTTGAAAAAAATTTGAATATTTGCATAATTAATTAGATAAATAACAAATGATAATAAATATCACAAATTTGACAACGCATTCTTGTACATGTAAAATACATAATGAGACACCCACACACCAAATTTGGTCGCAATCGGTCGATAAACGGCCGAGATCTGAGGCCCCCCCCCCCCCCCGGGCTATATAGGGTTAAGAATCTTGTAGGATTTCATCATATATTCCCATTTTCAACTTGAGTCTTGACAAGCTGAAGCTGCTCATGCAAGCTGGCATAATGCTAGGTATAAACTGTGAAGGCTGATTCTAACATGGGACACATTATAGGCTGATAAAGATTAGCTTGCCGAAACCTGACTGACCCTAGAAAAAACCCTAAGTTCATTTTCAATTGAAATTTGACCACCCCCAAAATGTCCTGACCAACCCATATTTCCATAATATTTTCCATCTATTTTTTTCTCCTTTATAAACATCTCCAGCAGAAGAAAATCACTATTGGCTGACCCTCAATCTCTACTTTTGGCCAAGTTCAAGAACAGAATCTAAGTGGATGCAATTTATGAAATATTATCAGGACTTAAGTCAGGTCCGTGGTGTAGATTTTCTGTTCACCTAGAAAGCATGATCTTAACAACAGTAAATGGAAATAATCAATAAATTTGTCTACTCTACCCTGTTAGCTCATGATTCAAGCTTGGAAGCTATCTCAAAGGTTAAGTCCTTGATAGATCATGATCCCAACTCAGAAGATATGATGGTAACATCCCAAGAAGATCATGATCCTAGATTGGAAGCTGTCTTGAAGAAACCATCTCCATTAGATCATGTTCCTTGCTTGAAAGCTGTTTTGACAGTACCAACCTTGGTAGACCATGATTCTAGCTTCAAAACTGTCTTGGTGACACCATTCCTCTTTAATAGATCATTATCTTAACTTGGAAGCTGTCTTGATGTTGCCATCCTCATCCTGCTTTCCCCACTCTCCACTGTCCTGGAGGTATCGGAGTGTTCAGACCCTCCACCACCCCAGACCTGCCTTGGAGGCAACGGTTCAGACGTCCTCCGAGGACTTTCTACTGGATTAAAGATTTGGTTGGGATGCATCCCAAGGTGTCCTCCATGCCTGAGTGCATCTGATCCACTACCGGGTACCTGATGCGGGGGATTGGTGTAGGATGTGGTAGGTATGGTGCTGGGGTACATGAAGCGGTGAGGATGAAGAGTGCTATCTGTGTTTGGATGCTGAGGGTATCTTGACGATGATGGGTGGGAGGGTATCCCCGGCGAAGGAATACCCACTTCCTTTGGGGTGATAGGTGAAAAATAACCCTCGTCGTCCAAGTAAGCATTGGCTGGGGTCTGTTGAACAATCAGGGATAATAAACAATATTGAAATATAAAAAATCACTTGCCTCAATGATTTGTAATGCTCTCAAATGATAACAATTTTGGCAATTCATCAAGCAAACTAAGAATAGAGAAAAATGTGTCTGATGTACAAATGATTATAATATTTTATGGAATTGCCAACAAGGGATACCTTTAAATATTTACTTTGAAAGGTCAATGCTATTAAAGTTTTTTTTTTCTTTTGATCTTTACCTGCGTGTTGAGGACTGGAGAGCCTCTGTAAGGTGTGGTCAACGGATAGCTGTAATGTCTTTCCTCGTCAAAGGCACTCCCGTGACTGTGACAAAATATATAAATTGACATGAAAGATTTAATTCCGTTGTCATCATTCATATGCAGTGATTTGTAATTGATAGCGGTTGACAGATAAAGGAATACTGAATTCTGAGCTAAGGCCTACCATGAGCTTCTTTGTAGATAGTTAGTTCAAAATTGTAGCTTTTATATCTTACCATCGACTATTAAATTGAAAGCCTATATGACTCGTATTCAAATCTAAACCATTGCAGCTAACTCAAATTCAATTTTAGCATTACTAAATTGTAATTTACTTGCCATAAACATTCATCGTTCAACAGTATGAAAATCTATTACAAATTAATATTTCTTTGAAAACTGGTTGAAGTCAAACATGAAGTATGCAAAGGATCAAGAAGCAAGGAGCTAACCTGGAAGTATCAAGAAGGGACATCTGATGGAATTCCTTGCTGAATTCGGTCATGTTATTGCTGACTCTCTGGGGAGGACGAACCTGTTGCTGCTGCTGAGGCTGCTTCTGAGGTCTCTGCTGATCAACTCCCCCGATGGGTAAGGAATATCGCTTCTCAGACTGCTGTGTAGCGTGCTGCTGGTAGTAATCAACGGTGGACAGAGGCGCTGTCATCATTTCCCGCATAGGTTGAGGATGGGGAGTGTACCCAGAAATCGGAGCAGTCATGGAAGACCTGTTCGGGAGTTGCTGGTTCCTATGTTGGGGCCGAGCCATTGCCTGGTGTGGGTGGTAGGACGCGGCAGGAATTCTATGTTCGGATGATGGCCAACCATCATGGACCCTCTCATCCGAGGGCAACCAGCCCTCGTTGATGGATTGCAAGTTCTGAGGGTGCATTCGGTACTGCTGCACATGCTGCGGACCAACCAGAGGTACAGTGTTCATGGTCTTATCAGGCATTGGCGGATTCCTTAGCGGCAACGTCACAGCACCACTGTGCTGTTGGGTGGCTCCTCCATGAGACATCGCCAAACCCCTTGATCCCGACTGGTAAGGGAGTGGATCTGTGGTACCTCTCCCGTTCTCCTTTTCCCACGGCATCTCAGGCACCTCTGTCTTGAGTGCCCTTGCCATCAGGTTCGCCTTGAGCTTCTGCTCTTGTCTTTGGCGGTCCTTCTCTACCAGGATCTCACTGGTTGTCTTCACATTCCTGCTCCTCTCTGGGTGGCTGTACTTGCACTTATTGCCATAAGTACACTTCTTACCATAGGGGCACAGCTGCATCTGGTGACTTGGCTTTGAGGGTGTCTTGCGAAGGAAGTTATCCAGATTCGGACCATGTCTTCCAAGTGGATCATCAGGCGGCATAAACCTGATGGAAAAGAAAAAAGATGAAAAAAAATATTAATTACATATTACAAACATAATGAAATGAGTACATTCACCAGTGATTGTCGCAATAAATTAGGTACAATTTTAAATCATTATAACTTTGTTATTTTAAAAAATAAATGTTTTGCTCAATAGTGGAGGTGCAGTATCATACATGTACATGCATGAAAATGCCATATGGGGGATGGATACATTATCAAAAGTCAAAACTTTTAAAAGCAACATACATTAAAAAAAAACACACACACAGACAAACATTTGTTTACATGCAGATGCCCCCAAATCTAAAGGATAAAAAATAAACATGGCATACATGTACTTTTAAAGAATACGCCTATAATTTATCAAATATAAACTGGCCCTATAACTGTGTACACCGTTTGGAAAAAAATATCTACTCTTTTGACGGAAATGTAGAAATACATACATGTACAGTATGCAAGAGGATATATCATATTTCAACTGTTTGGAAATTTATGTGACAGTTTTGTGTGTTCATATTGTGCAGACGTGTGATGCATTACTGTCAGTATCACACATGTACATAAATTACAAATTGAGAGATGCAGATATTATATCCTAGTCTATTAGATTCAAAATGACCTGTGGGTCAGTCCATTGAGCGACATGTTTGTCAAAATATGTCATATTCAGCCAAGGCTTGCGGCTAGGAAAGATCCGGCTCCAAATCTTGCCCATGGGGAAGTTCAGGGTAGGACATTGATTAATGGGGGACTTTCCCCTGATAGAGCATGTGTATTCTCACATGTAGACCCACAGAATTTGGCAAGTACGAGGCTGAGTGACATGCTACGGCAAGCTCAGGGCAAGGCCCAACCGAACATGGTCCAATTTCATAAACACTATGCAGTGACATTCTCTATTCTGCACATACAAATGCTTCAATAGAGGATGCATTATTTTCCATGAAGAGTCTGTAATGGAAGACTATTCATGCTTTACAAAAGTGGACTTTGAGCCTTCATGTAAAGAGTAGACCTTTTTAAGTTTTTAACAGACCCTATTGCACACTACTTGATCTTGCAATTTAATCAAATATGAAAAGGGCATACCTGTAGGACTGAGATGAACTTTAATACATATAAAATGTATACTGTATAACACTTTGTATTGATGCACCCCCAACAACAAAAAAATAATAAAATTCTGGTGAAGATGTATCATGCTCCTCTGTGTCTACCTTCTTTACCTACTCCTCCTCATCATCATCACCACTACCACCATCATCATCATCATCATCACCACCACCACCATCATCATCATCATCACCACCACCACCATCATCATCATCATCATCACCACCACCACCATCATCATCATCATCATCATCATCACCACCACCATCATCATCATCATCATCACCACCACCATCATCATCATTGTCATCACCACCACCACCATCATCATCATCATCACCACCACCATCATCATCATCATCACCACCACCACCATAATCATCACCAGCAACATCACCATCATCATACTGTTTCTGTACATCATCATCATTATCAATAGTTTATCCTATCATAAAGTACATTGAGGAAATCCAAGGTTTGAAGACCGTCCAAGGTTCAAGTGGCAACCTATTCATCTTTTACACTAATTACTTCCGAAGTTCCGATATTGATTTATAACCTACACATACATGTACACGCACAAGTACTTTTACAGTGCGGCACACTGAAATATATTTACATACATGTACATTGAATGAATGTGATAGCTGTATGTATGGACGTTACCGTACTATCTCAGTTTAATTTTCAATGATTCATACATACATGTACTGTATTTGAAACAAGAAAGAGACCTTTCTTTTTGTCCATGTAAACCTCCCTGAGTAACAAGCATAATGTAATGTACATGCAGTACAGCTGCAAGAATGAGTGTGCCTTAATTATTTTTAATTCATGCCATGGGCTTAAAAAAACCTTAGGGAGTTCTCAGACGTTTCAAAGTTTTGAAAATATACAAATCGCAATAAACAAGGAAATGATCTCCTTCCCCTGAAATAGTTTTGCATCTTTTTACCATGTAGTCATGTATTTTCTGAGTCTAGATATGAAAATGAAATACAACAGATTACTAATGCATGTATTTTTCCAATACAAAGTCACAAGTTTATCTGAAATATCATATTTATTATTGCTTTCAGTCCATCTAGTGCATTACAAAGGCTAAAAGAATGTATGATTTGCACAATCTCTTGATCAATATATGGGGAGGGGCAAATATTTCAATAACTACATGTATGACATCTTAACCAAACAAAATCTTGTTATCTCACCCACTTCCTCTTTGATCGAAACATACCCCTAGAAGTATCAAGAACCTGGGCTTTGGTATCCATAAACAAACATTCATTTTTAATAATAGTTTCCCTTTCTTCAAAATACAAGCAAAGGAACCAATGCAATAATAAACATAATACACATACACGCAGACAGCTTTGTAGATTTTATCAAGGTGATGACGACCTACATGTACATGTATTGATAGCAATCAAAATTTGGTTTAGAACGTTGTGTGATCGGCACAATGCCGAGAGGGTGTGCACTTCCTCAATCTTTATGAGGACCAAAACCATAATTACAATGATACATTCATATCATAAACATTACATGACTGGTCAGGGTTTTATAACACTATTAAGGTTATTCATTAATCGTATGCTTGAAGTAGCTTAACTTGCAATTTACAAATATTTTTGATATTATTTTGAAAGGACTTACTTATCACCCGCAAAGGAATACATCAGTAGCCTTTCTTCCACTACTTTACGGTATTCCGGTTTCTCTGCGCATAGATCCCTGAAGGTGTCATTGGAGACAACAATCCCATCCAGTTCGTGGGCAAGGTTGAGGATGTAGCGGTCGTCATAGCAAACCATCCGCCGACCTTTGACCCTCCGCGAGGGCGTCCAGACCAGGATTTTGGATTTCTCAAGATCCATCAGAATCTCTTGGTCTGTGTCAAGGAAAAATATTTTTTAAGAAATACATGTACATGTATTGTTCAAAATAAAATAAACATCATATAAATCAGAATATTGACCGAATATACAACAATCTATTCTACATGTAGGTATTAAAAACGGTATAAAAAGCAAAAATTGTACAAGTACACTGTATAGAGAACTACATGTACAGTGTAAATTGAGTTCAACAAAAACCTGACACAGAAGACCATACTGTATTTCCGAACTTGAATTTGTTGATGTAACCCCAAAATAACCTTTTACAAGCCATCAGATGTCCATCGCAGTTATAATTGAGATCTACATGTTTGTGTTCATGTTATATTTTGAACAGCCAACTTTCTAAAGAATTGCCTACATGTACGGTACATATTAATTTTCAACATTTACTTAGATGTTTACTTATTTTCTATGATTTGTCTACATGTATGTACAATAACTGTGTCTTTGGTGTATGAAAGCACTGTTTGAATTCAGCTATTAATGACTAACAAGGATTCATGAGATTACATGTATTTTCTATGAATGCAATTAGTACATTTTTATTTTTTGCTGAGTTGTTTGCTTTTTAATTCCTGTTTGATGCTAGGTATCAATAAAAGCTTAATTCCTGTTTTGTCTGATAAAGTTCTGAGAAATAAAATTCATCAAAAACCGCAGCTTCCTTTATACCAAAATTCACCCAAAACTCAGAAATACATGTATTTTCCAATTAAAGACAATGTTTATAATAACCTAAATCTTAAAGCATAAAAAATGTGAGTATAAAACATTTCCCTACTAAAAACAGGTGAAAAGCTTTTAAGCACACTTTTGAAGGTTGGATGTCCTTGATCTATTTTTTTTCTCAACAGGATATCTAGAAGCAAACAAAGATCTTGCAGGAAATAAATAATGATGTAAAACTATAAATTTCTGAATACCAATCATGGGCTCAAGATTTTCAAATCATAAAATAGTGTTTGGTCATTGGATTTCATTTAGAACACATGAAGTACAGAAATTGTTTTGATCAATAACACTAGAAAGGGGGAAAAATTGTGAATTGTTTAAATTGCATTATTACTGGTTGTGAGAGGGCAATGTACATGTACATGTACATGTATGGTGAACAAATTACAGAAAAGGCCATCTTTAAAGTAGTTTAAGTACAGTTCATGTAGGCCTACATGTATGTATAAAATGACCTGTGTGATACATGTATGAATGCCTACTTCACAAATGACTTTCATCACAATAAAGACTTCAAGGTGCTGCTAATTATAAACATGTTGCTGCTATTATGAAAGTAGAGCAATGAGATTTGTATGAACTAATGACGTATTAGTTTAAGCAATATCCCTTCCTCAAAGTTTATCTCAATTTATCTTGAAATCAAACTGTACATGCAGTTCTATTAAGAATGAGAAATATCAGATATCAAGAATTACATTTGAATGAGTCAGAAGGTGGTTTCAAACCGCCTCGATCACAAGAATCCCCGTTAAATTACGAGAACTTTTTAAGGCTAAAAAATACCCGTTAATTATTCCTGCATTCACACCGCCCCGAAACACATCCTTCGGGATAAGTTCCTGAAGTTACGAGCATGCGCAGTATGGTCTGATAAGCAGGCAAGGCGCGAGATTCAAAATCACTAGCCCAGCAACCACCCACGCCGCCGCGCTCAACGACACGCTGGGCTAAAAGTTCCCGTAATTTGCTTTCACATCGCCAAAATACCTGCGACCTTGGAAAAATCCCCACTAAAGTTCTCGTAATTTCGCCAAGTACCTACTATTTAGCGGGTATTTTCTTTCGGGGAAATTACGCGTCGTTTGCTTTCAAATTACCAAAATACCTGGTATTTTCTGATCGGGGTATATTTCCCGATCAGAGAATACCTGGAACTGGCGAACTTCGAGGCGGTCTGAAACCACCTAGAGGGACTGAAGACGCATGAGGAAATTCTACATGTATATCTTATCAAGGAAACATTAGGTCAATTTACAATCGGATGTCACAACGAGGGCGGGAACTTACTTTAAAATATTTCCCTCCGAAGCAACATATAAAAATTTTTTGTTTGTTTACATACTGCAGATTATGAATGATAAGGCTTCTATTTTAAAGTTCCTAAGATAAACCACAAAGGGTTACTGATAAGAATTTAAATAAACAGGCCCGTATTCTGAAGTCGAGTTAACTAAAGTTGTGTTTTAACTATGGATTTCCAATTGTAACATAAATCACTAATGGTAGGGATATCATACTTCAGTTCATTTGGCTCTAAAATCATTCATAATTGTCTATTAAAGAAGTATAAATAGATGATTGTCTTCATCATTGATGAATAAGGAAAGAGCACAGTAAAAATAAGAAACATACGTTATAAAAATTTTGACACTTTTGGCATCCCATAATTTTAGCACAGAGTTAGACCATGGTCTATTCAGTTAATCCCAACTTCAGAATACGGGCCACTGTCTTTGAGGATAAATTCCATTTTAATCACAGAGAATAGGAAGTATGTTATTCATGTTCACCACCCTGCTTACCAAAGTAAAGACATGGCTAAATATAAACTGATGACATGTGAGTAAATATAATTTTGTGAGGATAAAAAACTTTGTGGAGGATAGTTTCTTCTTTGTCTGTTTATGAAACTCTACAAATTTCTTATAAATTTAAAGGTATCAATCCATACATAGAATAAGAGGCAATGACTTGTAAATAAAAGTAATAACAATTGACTCCGATTCTCGTATTCAGAAAGAAATATCTTTGTATGAAGTTGAAATTTCAGAGGCAAGACTGCATGAAAAAAATGAATTTCCCTTCCCCCTCCCCTCGCATCCATCCTTTCCAAAATAGGGGAAGTACCAGCTAAAAATAACTCACAAAGGCAGAGCAACAAACCCTGCGGTGAATGCATTGTGAACAACAAACAAAGCGAGCCTGGCGCAGCAATGCCTATTGTTAGTACTCAAGGGAGTGCCTACACAGATATTTGCATGTACACAGACATTTATGCATTAAAATCTATGAGAAAATTAGATACAAATTTGAATGAATTTATTCTGAATCAGAGACCTTAGTCATCAATACTTTGTGCAAAATACAATAACTAAACAGGATTTTAAAAGGAATTGATTGAAAAAATAAGCAATATTTCATGAATTGGTCATGGATAACAATGCACGAAACATGTATGGCACATTTCCTGATACATGTAATTCACACAATGTATGTACATGTGAACCCATTTTATGTTGATTGAGTTTAAAGAGCATGCCATTCTATTTACAAATTTTTGAACAACCTTTCAAACAAAATAATGGGCCCAATTCTGTCAATAACGCTGAAATGAGACAAGTTCCCTGATCATAAACAAATCTCCAAACAACTTAGATTTGAAAAACAACTGGTTGAAATGAAGAGTGTTTATTTGTGATGACCTTCTCAAGTATTCACACTTGAATTTTTATTAAAACACCATTTAAAGTCATGAAAGCAATTTAAAAATCACAAGTAAACTATTATTGTCAGGTCTTTGAGCCTATAATAATGTACACTTATGAAAAATACATGCATGGCCTGTATGTACATGTACATGTAGGTATTGGCCCTCACCTTTGATGGGTGTTTCCGGTTTAGACTGTTCCTTCCTCCAACTTGGCACAAAGACGTAGATAGTGTTATGACCTCGGAGAAGAAACCACATGACTACGGTATGAATTCCCTTGCAGTTAAACACGTTCGAGTTGCCATAGCTACAAGATGAATATTGAGAAACTACAATTGACTATGATATGCAAAACATACATTACACAGCAATAGTCTTCAAGTACATTTCTTTGATTCAATAACAATATCATAAGGAACTGATAGGGCATATCCCATGCACAATGAAAGTCTGAATATCAAAACCATTACAAGCTCTAGGCAAGTATGGCCAGTGTTTCATAAAACCAATATAAAATTCTAACGCAAAATTGCCCTTATCCTGTCAAATAGCATGATTTCAAGAGCTTTACAATAGTTGCATTATGTCTGCTTTTGATAGCAAGTTTGGTGAAAGAGGGTCCAGAACCTTACCTCATTGCTACATTACTTCCATCAATTATAATTGGCCTGTACGGGTCTGAGTCGGTCTCCTCAGACTCTTGAACACCATCGCTGAAATCCTTCTTTCCTGACCCTATGTCCACTTCTTTGGCATCGCTACCTCCATCTTCTGTTATCTTTGGTGATCCGAGATTCACAAGCATCCTCAGGACCTCATCGCTTGAAGCCTGGTCTCCAACCTGTTGCAGGACTTGCTCTACAATCTGTCTAGAATAGCCAAGCTTGAGCATGAGGGAGATGATATCCTCATGCTTACTCTGAGAGTTTGTTTTTGAAGATGTTGATGATGAGGTTACTGACGAAGACGATGGAACGGCTTTGGTCTGCAATTCCTGGCTGGGAATCTCTCTTGGACTCCCGTTTGCGACTCCAATTGGCCTTAATCTCTCAGCAACTTCGTCCTCCCTGGGTGAATGACGGCTATCGCTGAAGTCTGTCCTTGACATGGCAGTAATTGTCCTGGAGGGTTCCCTCCTTTCGTGTATTGCACCATTCTCTGAGTTGTGAACTTCACCGTTCGTATTGCCAGATATCAGGGACAGTGCCCTCAGAATGTTTTCATCTTGGCCCTGAATCCGTAGCTTGTCTCCTGGAAGTCTCTCAATGACGGCGCCGGAATCGTACTCCAGCTGTGGGATGCGTCCGTCCAGCATGTCGAGGGTCTGCCTTGGGTAGGTTTCTTCAATTCTTTTGTCTGAACACAAAGAGAGGATGTATTCCTGAAGGGAACAACAAGAGAAAAACAATGTTAAAAAAAACAGTTCTAATTACTTTCACAGTATGTCATGAGATCCAGAAGAGTGACCAAGAAACTTTCAACCTCAACCTATCAAAGCTCCTTGCTTTGACAAAGGAGCTAGCTAATTTAATTAGACTCGCCATTAGAATTACAATCCAATCTAAAGCAGAGAATAATGATAACAATTCGAAATTGGATGAAGCAAGATAAATCTACTTGTACATGAATATTGTAAAGTTCAAGCCCAGCCCGCCTGAGAAGGGAATATTGTCAAGTTGTGAACTTTACAAACCAGGATTACTGACAAACCAAGAAAATAGAAAACACTTGCTTTTTCACCGAGTGAGTATAATGTCAACATCGAGCACATAACTTTACGTAAAGTGGAGGTTGAATATATCATAACATTCCACACATTACAAGCACTAATACCAACATTCCAATGTAATCAGAACTGAATGAATGAATGATGCCTATCCTGCAACAATCGCACATTTTATGGAACTCCAAGTCGGCAAATAAACAAAACAATTAGCAGTGTCGCCAGTGGTAACATAGCAATGATTGTTTAGATATGATTGTAAATAAAAGAGTTGTGTATAGATTTATGACTATGGATTTAATACAACAGCTGGTTTGGTTACCACAGCCAAGAGCATACTGTATATGTTGTGTGGGTGGTGTCAGCCTATCACCAGGATAGTTTCACTTTTAATACCGATGACATAAAAAGTGATTAATTAAAATACAATCAAGAAAAAATATCTGATCTACAAAGGGACCAGACATTTCATTGAAATTGTTTTTCATCTATTATCAAACCTGATATAGTTAACCTTGAAGAACTGCTTTTTGTGACCTTCAATGGAAATGAAAAGATCAATTTTGTATGAACTGATACATGTATTTTACTACATTTTCAATTAAATTAAAATGAAATTCAGGGAATTAAATATTTCAAGCATTTTTAGTCATACTGAGCATGGAGGTACTACCTCCATGTACTGAGCAAAGCTCTCAATAAAGCTCTGTTTATAAGTCACTGTATACATGTAGGTCTACAACACAAAACTTTTGTATATTTTTGTATTGGAGCAGTCATACGATCTACCAGTGAAATCATTCTCTGAAATGGTACATGTACCCAAACAGATCCTCAAGCGAAATGCCAGTTTCCCACAAAACTCCTTGCAAAATGGTCTCATATTTCAAACAACATGTAGCACTGACCTATGTAAGACATCATAAATGCAGTCTGAACAAGCTCCTTGGTCTGAACTTTGAACAAAAATAAAATGTATATCATTCAGTTTAGTTTTGAAAATGGAACGGTGTTGAATCGTTCTTCCGCAAAGAATCCAGGCATCTCAATGAACTTGTTACTATTAATAAATGCATTGCATATGTGAACGTAACCAAGTAAACACTAGCACATACATGTAGCCGGAACAAAATCACACTACAAGTATAGGTTGAAATTATATACAAACATTCCAAATTGTTACCATGGTGTCCTAAAACTTGCATTGTTTTGAAAACACAAGTGCATATAATGCAACGTCTATTGAGTGCAAATAATGAATCTCCGTGGGCACATATTGGATAACCTAACAATAAGATTTGAAATAAACTATATGTCCTTTGACAGCAAGTCATGAATTTACAAAACCCAACATGTATACTTTCAGCATTACATACAAGCTTTAAATTGTGGATACTGATATGCATACATTAATACAAAAGCAAGGCTGTGCTTCTCTTTTTGAATGGTGACATTTAAAAAAGAAAAAAAAAGAATAGGATAATCACTACAGCAGAAAGAGAAAACAAAAGATTCTTCACATTAGAATGACAGAGATCAACAGGATGTGGGTTTAATAAAGAGAAACAGATCGAGAGAGGGAGAGAGAGAGAGAGAGAGAGGGGGGGGGTATGATATAATAGGTTTACAATTCAAATACAGGTCAGATCAGAGGGTATAAAGGGGGTAGAAACCAAAATAATACAAAAGAATGGCTGTAAAAAAAAGAGAGAAAATACAAAATACACTAGGGCTTAGGCCTGCATGTACACATTACCTTGCTGCAATCAGGATCAAATAAAATCACATATCAATTCTCTTAAACTTCAATTTCAACTTCAGATGGAAAAACAAATTTAGATGTTTGCCAGTCAGATATTCATTCAGCTCACCCAGGAATGTTTTGTTTACAAAGTTCCTCTCACACTGGCCTCACATTGAATACTGTGGTTCAACTCCATCAAATCTCTGCTATTTATACCAATCCTAGCCGGAGGTTTTACAAAGTATGGACCTTGTACCTGTGCCCTGTACAGAAAGCTTCCTATTGCGATAGGAGAATATTATCTCACTTGATGAATGAACACTCGGAAGGGGATTTTTGGTAGGCATGTTGGCATAACCCTGGGCATGAATTGCCATGATCTATTACAGATGCATGTCTAGTTGAACACATTTTAATATGTAGCAGGGCAAAGCGGTTTAGGCATACCTGTCTGGACTTGATCTCATCAGCAAATGCGAAGACCTGCTTCGAAATAAAACCCCATAAAAGAAGCAAATTGCGGAATATCGGTGGCAAGCAACAAAGGATCTCTGACAGCGCGGTAGCTCTCTGCTACGGATATTTTCTTTGTTTTGTAATTTCCTTTTCCAACCCGATCTTTCTGCCCTGATCGGTAGAAACAGAGTACTGAGTAGTGAAAGTAGGCCAGGAAATTCAATGCAACTCTGCAATCAAACAAATCAAGCCCATCTGACTGGCAAAAAAGGATGCTGCACAATAGTATACATAGTAACTACATGTTCAGTGTAGCTATTTAGCCATGGACAAGCTGGTGGCTCAACAATTATTGAAAATTTCAAGATAGAAAACAGTGCATGCTCTCTAAAAGATCAATTTAATCATATCTCAGCATGCCTTATACAAGCTACAGTATATGTGTATAGACACTAGCTACATGTAATCACTAGCTAGCCACAAGCAAGCAACAAGCTAGCAGCTAGCATGAAATTTTTGTGCTCGGGGTATAGCTACATGTCTGTCTCTCTTGACCTGTACCTGTACATAGAAAGGCAAGATCATGCAATCTGCTTTCTCCACTTTTCTGTTTTTCTTTGGGGTTTTTTAGCTACAAGAAAACCTGCCTAGTATACGGAAATAAAAATGAATAGGCCATACACAAGTGAAACTATTGTAACTTTATAAACCAAAGAAGGTCGCAGCACTTTTTATTTTACAGATGCCTATCAAAATAGGAGACAAATAGGGTCAGTGGGAATTACCCTCAGTCAAAAGAAATTTCAAGCTACATGTACATGTAGTTGCTAATAATGATTAGCTTTTATACAGCTTAAAATAGCATGCAGAGATATAACCAAATGATAAATAGCAATTGTGTATAGCTTGCAGCAATGTTTTTATTGGTAAAACAGCTACAGAATGTAGGCTACATGAATACATGCACATGTATGTTAAATCTTGCCTATTGATGACAGTCTTCTTCTCTAATAATTTTTTGGCAGTCGACGAAAATATGCTATTCTTACCACAGTTCTGATACAATCATCATTTTTAATATGCACCTTCATTTCATTTTTGTAAGCTTTTCAAAACATAATCTGTCATTTTATTTTTATTTTTTTCCTGAGGCTCAGGCGGCAATGTATTATGCATCATACAGAATATAGAGGCCGATACCAACTGGGGACTGTTTTAAACCATGCACAAACTTTCCCAGCCAGGATTGCTTCTTTCTTCCTGTCAATATATTTCTTACTTTGCAAGAGTAGCAGCATATGCTTTATATTAAAAAAAAAAACAATTGGGATTTCAAATGTGATATCAATCTGTGGTTAGCATAGGAACTGTCGGTTGACCAGTGCAGGGATTCTTAGTAATAAAATCAACATACATGTATAAAGCCGCAGCATTGGGGGTTTTTTATACTGCATGGCATAATATTCATTGATGAATGCAGGCAATGTACATGTATTAAAATGGAAGGGAAATACCAGCTACATTTTTAATTTAAAAAAAGGAAAGGAAGTTTCACTCCTATTTTAGAGATACATGTGATTGTGGCGTAAACAGTCTAGATGAAGGATTAATATAGGCCTGCCGTATTGTACATGTATGTGAATTACTTTTTTCTACAAACATGTAGGCCTACATGTACATATTGTACAGTACACACAAAAAATCAATTTATACATCTTCAATTCCCTAGTAATAATTTAATTATGATTTCAACTTTTTAACAAGCATTATTATTCTGATTTTATTTCTTAAAAGGACCCATCTCCATGCCTCATGCAAATTTAATTTTCTCTTGAGACAGAAACAACACTCTTCACCAGCAGTGAGTAAAAATTGAGGTACTGTAATACATGTATTACATTTTAGTTTTTTTTCAGCCTTGCCTTTTATTGACCTGAAATTTATTAATGTTGTAAACGCAATAAAAACCAAATGCATCGCAGCAGTAACTAAAACTGTAAAAGCTGTTATTTTCGTGTGCAGTTATTGGGGGTCCCGACATTTTCGCGGGTTGTTAAATTCGCGATCGGAAGATGTAGATACATTTCCACAGCATTTCAAAGAAGCAAAACTAGTGCAATTCATGTGGAAATATCTACACTCCTCAAAGTCACCATGCTGATATGTCTTTTGTACATAAATATGTCCCTGTAAAAACAGTTACAAATTGTGGAAAAAGTGGCTTAAATTTCACTTTTTTAACCTTTAGATCTAAAAATTCATCATGCCACAGGATCTATAGGGTTAAGCAATCTTTGGAATTTGTGTTTTGTTCGATTCATTTTTCAAAAAGTTGGTAAAAAGTGCAAAATTGTGGAATTTAGTGAACAGAATGTTCACCTCAAAAATTGTGGTCATGTGACTTATGAATATTAATGAGTATGCAAATAGCTACCAATACGTGTGTATAGAGTCAATCAGATGACAATAAAATCAAATTGCTTCATGGAAAATACATTTTAATATTACAGTGAGTGTATAAATATTGATAAAATAATGTTAGAAAATAGTTTAGGCCCTGATTTTGTTTGAGAGATTAAAAAAAGTGAAATTCTAGCTAACTTTTTGAATCACTAAAGTTCTGTACTTTCTACTTGTAAGCCTTCTTTTTGTACATATACAGGTGCATATCTCCATTTTCTCACTATGCAGAATGTTTTCAATAGCAAAGCTTTGCTGTTGGGGGCATTGGCACTGACTGAGAAATGTGTCAATATTTTCGCGTGTTGTTAAATTCGCGGCCGATCAGCAATTAGCGAAATCCGCGAAAATAAAACCCCCGCGAAAATAACAGCTCCGACAGTAACTAGATCTAGTCTGTACGCACAGACCCTGAATGTAAATTTGACAAAACAAGTGGGTCATCACAAGACTACATGTAGCACATAGTCATGTACACAAGGCACTATAGGCTACATTCAGACCACATAACTCAAGTGAAGGGTTTACCCAGCATACTATGAATACTATTGACTTTTATTGAAGCATGTTTTTTAATATGGAAACAAGACTGAATCACAAGTTGAGTCTCAATTTTCTCTTTCTCCTTTCAGCTCTCTCTGTGACTTCCATGTAAGCCTATGGTATTGCATGGAAGGACATCCAAAAGCCTTGTTTTCTTTATATTCTTGCAACATTTCCTTCTATTATTCAAGATCAGATCCAGGTCCGAGAAAACCCAGACCTACATTGTACTCTTTACAGCCATCATCGCTACTACACTACAATGCATGACTGGACTTGCAGGCTCATAATTCGGGACTTCCCCCAAACGTCCGCGACAGAAGATGAAGTGTGCATCACTGAGCATCCACTGAGTATACACTGTACATGAATGTATGCTGGGCATAACCTTATATGTGCAGATTGCTGATGAAAGCAATCATCATCTCCTTGATGAAAGTGTGAATTGCCAGTTCACATGTACAGTAGTAGGCCACGTATATATGCCCACTTTGAATCTGATCCAATGCATCTTTACAGTGCACATCAAGGCTTCCATCTTCAAGTACTATGAATATGTAGTTCTGTGTACATGAACATGAAAGTTAAACACCAAAAACATGTAGGTTCAAATTAAAAATAACATTCTGGCCTACCTTTCTAATAAAGACTGTATGGTACTAGATTTATGTAATATGTATCCCAGATATGGAACTTCTAGTCAGAGATTATGGAGCTAAAAATACATCTTGAAATCAGTACCGGTAAACAAATACGTTGCTCTGCTCTTCCAATCTTTACGACAGTAATCTTTATCCTAGTTTATAAAGACACGTATGCAATCTTGTGATCTGAACCTATGGAAAATCACAACCTCTTTTAAGCACAAAGTACAATGGTATTCTGATTTTCTTTTTCTTCTGAGGTTTAAAATCAATAAGCTTATTTCTTCAGTTGTAGTGAATTCAAAGTACAAACACACTTTTTCAGGAAAGATGGTACATGTATATAAATGGTGGCCAGAGGAGCATCATCCCAAATAATCAAACCATCAATTAATATATGCGGGTGTATTTGAAAATGAGCAGAAATGGTAATTTTCCAAAAAATTTCACTATTTATAATAACCAAACATAAACAGGTGTGCTATTTTTAGCCCAGAGCTGGAAGGTACATGTATTCAAATACAACAATACTGCATACTGTAGTTCCAATGACTGATTTACAATGTGTGATTCAGCGGACTATCATCATGTACATGCACAATTACACACAATGAGAAACCTTGTTTGAATGGGCATTAGGTGAATAAAAGCAAACATACATTGCACCAGAATTCATCAGATGATTTCAATCTTCCGTTTGAAATCCTGCATAGTCATCTTTTTTATAAATAATTTAAAATTTCCAAAAATTGCATGTATTACGACTGAACTTATTGTATGTTCATACAGAAGTCGTGTTGCCCTGAATTTGTGACCCTACATATAGAAGTTTTCCAGCTGAAGGAAAGGAGCATACATGTATATTAAAGACCATATAGGCCCTACAGAGAATAAAGAATTCAAACAAAATGTAGAGGAAAAAGCAAAATCAGACTAGTACATGTAGATATACACCAGTAAGGGAGATTGGGATTAGTTGGAACGCAGTGTATTAAAAGTTGAAACATTGTAATTTTCTTTAACGCCTGTTCTAATTTATGCACTACTACCCTCAATATATTGCTATTACCGGTAATGATACAACAGTGTTTTAATAGTGAATAAATTGAGGGCAGTATTGCATAAATTTATTTTACAGGCCTGCGTTAAAGAAAATTACAATGTTTCAACTTACATGTACCCCACGTTCCAACCCCGATCTCCCCAATGTAAAAGCTAGGACAAATTTGGGCATACATGTACATGTATGTAAATGCATAACATACGAATTCTTAAAGTTAAATGAAACTTGGTAATACCCATGATGGAGACTTCAAATACATGTACATGTACGGGCCTACATGTATAGGCCACAGGAGGACGTCATTGTGATGTACGCCAACATGTACAGCGTACGGCAAGGAGTCAGGATTACATTTCCATTTACTTCAATTACATAAATGGCTAAAATATCTTTTTTTTTTACAAAAGCTTAACTTCAAATTTTTCTTTCATGACAAAGCAAATACTGCCCCAAAGGAATATGATAATTATTGAAATTACATGAACTATGGAGAAAGTTGTTCCAGGGAATAATTTTCCTGGTATCGCTTTGCAATTGTTCCACATTTTTGAAAGACTGCATGCACTTGCCATGTTCAAATCATGTACATGTACAGCAGTACATTTCATCAAATTCACAAACAGGATGTAATAAAGATATACATGTATTGTGCTTTGAATATGAGTATGGTTAAAGCCTGTGTATAGCTTTGGTAAAGGGTCAATAATGTGATTGATAATCGAATATCATCTAATATGACAGTCTTACTGAAGCGTAGAGACCGTTAGATATTTTTCCAACTGCACTTCTCAGTGAAAATTTCAAATATTCAAATCTTGGATATATAGTGCCCTCTCTCGGCGATGCTTGTTTTAAATTTAAAAAATGGGCATTCAAGCACTTATCTTATAAATTTAGTGATTAGATATCCAAAAGTTACAGACAAAGAACATATCTTGAAAGTTTCAGCCCGTTCCATGATTTGGAATAGGATTTAATTGAAAGACAAAAACACACAGATATTTTAATTTGATCGGGTGACCCGATCAAGTTAAATTTCCATGTAAAATCGCAAAATTTATCCTGTAAAACACATTTTAATTTCATATCCTCCACATCATAACTGTTATAGGGCATATCCATTCATATTAGCTAGCAATGAATCGGAATAGTGATAGGAGCATTTTGGTGGATTTACCAAAACTATACACAAGCTTTAATGAAAAACACTATTTTTCTCCTCCTTTTGTAATTTCTCAAGACTTTTTTTTATTAAAAATATGAATCCCACTGATAGAGTATGATGTGAAATGAATAACTTGCCTTCAAGCAGTATTTAAAGCAACTACACTTCCTAATCTAATGACACTAGAAATTCTGCTCTCCCATTCCAGGATCTGAAATGAATTCTAAACAAATAAGACATTGATTTGGCCTCACGAGTACCATGATAAATTCAATTTCTTTCTGAAAAGTTCAAGCACATCCTGGATAAACCCTCATGCACAACTGAATTTAGGAAATTTGCTTTCCAAGATTAGGCCTACACTACAGTCACAGGGGTCATGAATTTTGGTAGGATTTTCTAATTATAGAAAGTGAGGGAAGACTGTCCTAACACTATTAAAAAACTAAAGTCGGTACGTAATGTATGGCATTTCCTATTGCATTTCCTTGTATGTTTCCCAGCTCAAAATCCTGATCTGTCCAAAAACAAAAAGTGAATTATAGCGGACGGAAAAAGAGGTTTCAAGAGTTGCATGTGAGCTGAAATATTCACCCCCCCTAACAGAACCATACATTATGTACATGTACATTGACTTCAATGGGGCTCATAAAAAAAAGAATTAAAGGTCAAGTCCTCCTCAGAAAAATATTTATTTGAATCAATAGAGAAAAATCAGACAAGCACAATGCTGAAAATTTCATCAAAATCGGATGTAAAATAAGAAAGTTATGACATTTCAGAGTTTCGCTTATTTTTAACAAAATAGTTAAATGAACGAGCCAGTTACATCCAAATGAGAGAGTCGATGATGTCACTCACTATTTCTTTTGGTTTTTATTGTTTGAATTATACAATATTTCAATTTTTACGAATTTGACGAAAAGGACCTCCGTGCCTTCAGCACAAAATGTTAAAATAATGGAAGTTCACGTGTTGAGGGAGGAATGAAACTTCATTTCACATGACAATGATGAGAAAATGAAAATATTTCATATTTCATATAATAAAATACAAAAGAAATAGTGAGTGAATGATGTCATCAATTCCTCATTTGCATACCGACCGAGATGTGCACTGTTTTGTGAAATGAAGCAAAACTTTAAAATGCCATAACTTTCTTATTTTACATCCGATTTTGATGAAATTTTCAGTGTTATGCTTGTTGAATTTTTCTCTTTTTATTCAAATCATGTTTTTGTTAGGGTGGAGTTGTCCTTTAAAAAATACTGATGTTTATATTTTAAAGCAACAGCAGTGTAGATAGATCTTCATGTATGTTGTAATACATGATGTAATCCCAAAAACTGTCTTCACGACATCACACTTTGGTAGCATTTCAAAATCTTTGTATGTCATTCATATTTTTACTTTATGACTCAGTACCACAAGGCTTAATTTAATACCTGTATAGCAAAGATGTGTTGTATTGTACCTGAGATATTAAATGTGAATTAAAGGTAAAAGACCGTACACTGTAGTTGCAGCAAATAATTATTTCATGAGAAAGTTGTATGGTAAATTGTCAAAATATTATCATACATCTAGATTTGGTACATTAAATGTAAACTGATCTTTGTAAAATCATGAAATCTCAGCTTGATATAATTCAGACATTTTTTCTATTTATACTGACAAACACTTTGGTAGTAATTTCATTGGATTCTGTTGAAACTCATTTAGAGATCGTTACCACAAATGGTATTTATCTTTGAACACCCATACAGGTAGACAATTTCTTTTCTCGAAATCATTGCCAAATCCCATAAGAATTTGGTTATTACATGTATTCATAATACATGTGTATGTACATGTACATGTATGTATACAGCCCAAGTAATAGTACTACATGAAGTGTAATAACACTCTACATACATGTACATTGTAGTGTAGGCCTACACATGTACATCATAGACAATTAGCACCATTTACCCTGTTCAGTCTGATAATGAATTGTGTACCGGTACATTGTAGGCCTAAAGTGTACATCATACATGTAGTAACTGGTACGAATTAGCACCATTTACTGTACCTTCATTACAACACAGTCACCCCTCTATTAGTCATCAGGTGACATGTCACATGACTTTTAACTCCAGCACACAATATACAGTACCTGTATATGATAACAATGACACCTGAACAGGTCTATCAATTCACTACAAATGAAAACTGCATACTAAGCATGTTCTTTTTTTTTTTGGGGGGGGGGCCTATCTTCCCCCCCCCTCCCCCAAATTTGGGCAATTGAATTTAAGAATTTATGGGCTAATTCTTTTAATTCAAGGGCTACTTTTTAGGGGTAACAAGTGATTACACAGTACATGCAAGTATCATAATTCTTCAATAGTTTAGAATATTTTTTTTCAATAATCTTGGATATTGTTTGTGACAGATCTTAGAACAGTCGCCCTAGCATGCATTTTGGGAAGTTTTAGGGGCATTTGGGGACGTTTTAGGGGCGATTCAGACCATCATAAAAGCTAATAATATAGGATATTTATACTGCGCACATATCCACCTTGTTAGGTGCTCAAGGCGCTCCTATATTACCAGGCTACATGTACATGTAAGCTAGGCGTTCATAGCGCACACAGCTTCTTAAGGAATTACTTCCTACCGGTACCCATTTACCTCACCTGGGTTGAGTGCAGCACATTAGGTGGTTTCAAACCGCCTCGATCACAAGAATCCCCGTTAAATTACGAGAACTTTTTTAGGCTGAAAAATACCCATTAATTATTCCTGCATTCACACCGCCATGAAACATACCCTTCGGGATAAGTTCGTGAAGTTACGAGCATGCGCAGTATGGTCTGATAAGCAGGCAAAGCGCGAGATTCAAAATCACTAGCCCAGCAGCGACCGTACCCAACAACACGCTGGGCTAAAAGTTCCCGTAATTTGCTTTCACATTGCCAAAATACCTGCAACCTTGGAAAAATCCCCGCGAAAGTTCTCGTAATTTCGCCAAGTACCTACTATTTAGCGGTTATTTTCTTTCGGGAAAATTACGCGTAGTTTGCTTTCACATTACCAAAATACCTGGTATTTTCTGATCGGGGTAAATTTCTCGATCAGAGAATACCTGGAACTGACGAACTTCGAAGCGGTCTGAAACTACCTATTGTGGATCAGTTTCTTGCTGAAGGAAATTACGCCATGGCTGGGATTCGAACCCACGACCCTCTGTTTCAAAGTCCGAAGACTAATCCACTGGGCCACAACGCTCCACGCTCCTAATCACTTGTAGCCCTGAAGTATTTCCTTGTCTCTTGACAGCTTAAGTTTTATTGATGTACATCTAGCAATTCCCTGTTTGTAACCAAGGTACACAGGATTTCTGAAAGGAGCGGGATTTCAAGCTGAAAGAAATGTTGACAAAAAAAGGTACATGTATGCACCACAAATTTTAGGTCATCTTGTACCAAAAAAATAGGACAAGAAAAAAAAGAAAAAGGTCTTCAACATAAATTTTAGGTCGTTTAATTACCCAGCACTTTGAAATTTGACAGCAAAAAAAAAAGGTCTCCAATATTTGAGGGGGTTGGGTATCAAAAAAATGTAGGGGGTTGATTGGTTGACCATCTTGACCCCCCTCTCCCCCCCTGCATACATGTACATGTACACACACTGCATGTAACTGACTACTTTTGCCATACACTGATAAAATCTTCTTCATTTCTGATATACATACTTCCCCCCTATTAAAGTCACCTTTTTTTCTGTAATGATATATTATGTTGTTGTATCTGTGTTAAAGGTCAAGCCCTACTGTTGATCAAAGTTTCATTCTGGGTCTGCGCCTACAATCTACATGTACGTATCACTTGCAAATATTCATTGCTGCACTCGTACAACAACAATTTCTGAATTCATGACCTCAGTTTTTATTGCCAAGTCCACATTATTCAGATCTGTATTCATGAGATTATTTGAGGATGAAAATGAAATAAAGAAAGAGGTGCACTATTACTCAACAATTTTCTACTGGCCAGCATCTCTTTAATTTATAAATTAAAGAGATTGGGGTAGTTAAAACACAGTACCAAAATCAATTTTGCAGCACATTACGAGCCTACCTTTCCAAGGAATGATGAAAAATGAATACCAGGTACAACACAGTCACACTGTACCATGATGTTTCTATTCCACAGTATACATGTACTTCTAAAATTGTTGACAAGTAAGGCCAGGTCAAAAGCACCAAACACAAACTAATCTCTTAGCCTTGAACTTCGGACTAAAAAATCAATTCATTACTCACAGGTCCTGCACAGCTGAAAATATTCACAAAATTTTACACTTTAAATTCTTTTCCCTCAAATACATGTAATACATTCCTTCCATCACTGAGTCTGGATGCAAATAAAGTTTGATCTGTATTTGTAGATGTATTTTATGCCTGGCACATTTTAATTTCCCATCCAAAATACTTTCAAGGTAATCACAACTTTCATAGTAACTTGCAATGACATCACAAAGGCTATGTTTGACATCACAATAAACCAAGTATGACATCACAAATTCGTCACATGCACTGTGCATGTAATTGTAAACAAACTTTAATAGAGCCTTGATTTTAATTCTCTTCGTAAAAGCTCATGACTGAAAATTCTTTTATGGATAAAAATTCTACAACAAAGAGGGAAGCTACTCAACCTAAACCAGACAAACCGAACTTTGGACCCAAGTTGTGATGCTTAAGTGCAGGGTTTACAATGATCCCAGCGATTGAATGCGTAGGTGCATTGTTTGATTGACGTCAGAAACAAGTTTGTAGACCTGGACACTGCTAATATTTTGGTGTCTCGATTGTATTGCCATGGCAAAGCTTGAGCAATGAATAAAAAGAGTTAAAAACTCTATCCTTCAGTCTTTTTATTTCTCCCAATTGTTTTGGATACTGGGGAATATCTAAAACAGATGATGAATGAAATTCCCTTCCGGTAACTTCCGTTGATAAATAAAGTTCTAAAGCAAACATGCTTTATTTAGCTGGGGATTCCTAAATGTATATGTAAAAGAGACCTTAACCAATAATAATAATGATATTTAATATAGGGTATTTATATTGCGCACATATCCACCTTGTTAGGTGCTCAAGGCGCTCCTATATACCCGGCTAAGCTAGGCGTTCATAGCGCACACAGCTTTTTAAGGAATTACTTCCTACCGGTACCCATTTACATGTACCTCACCTGGGTTGAGTGCAGCACATTGTGGATCAGTTTCTTGCTGAAGGAAATTGCACCATGGCTGGGATTCGAACCCACAACCCTCTGTTTCAAAGTCCGAAGACTAATCCACTGGGCCACACAATGCTCCAATTGCAAACAGTTATGCAATTAACATACATAAGTACATGTACATGTAGGTTTTCATTCATGATGACCATGAACTTGTTGCTCATTCTGTAACCATTGATGCAAAAATAGAAAAGGAGGACAATATAATATCTAAAAGAGGCTATTACATGTAAACTGAAAATATTGACTACTTTTATTGCTTAATTATTTTGTCTCACACCTCTTGCAGCATATAACAGAAAATTGTATTTTTTGTCAAATTTCTGTTTGAGCTCTATATAAATATCGCAATGAAGGATGAAGCGGTGGGTTCGGGGGATACATGTGCTCGGCTGCGCGACCCGCCGGGCAACTCTAGTTGTATACTGGTTCACAAAGGGCACACTTACATACATGAGAGCCACTGATGAAACTGTAGCTCAAGCTAAAAACCATTATTTGTCATATATAAAAGTAATTTAATTTTGAACCAACACCCAAACCTACATGGACATGTTCGGTTTTGACCATTTTTAGTTTTTGGCAAATTTTGGCAGTACATGTACAGTGTATTCACCTCCTTACACAATTATTTCCAATATCTTTTTTTTTGTATTTCTTTCAAAAAGAAGAAATCAAAGTAACTCCTATTCACTACCATGGTTGCAGTAAACGCTATCATGAGATATTAATCGTCACTGTATATTGCTAGATCTACATACACTGTACATGTACCTCTGGTACAGTTTACATGTATTATAAAACAGAACTTTGCAAAACCATTAAATCTATCCATGACCAAAACAAGTACGTACATGTATGACATGTAGGACAGTGTAGATGTACAAAAAGGTTTGACAATTTGATAGGATTCCATGGGCCTTTAAAAAATGATTTCTCAGCAATTACCAATATCTTCCAAAATCCTTTGACACTGACAGTGGTTTTAGTTCAAACAAAACGATTCTTTGGTGTGATAATTCTAATGTCACTTATTTTTAAGATTGATAATTGCTAGTCTCAGTCTTTGTATTCGGTATTACATGTACATTGGAAATGGAATGTGTATGTGTGTATTTTGAGTTTTTGACAGACATGTATCAATCAGGTATGATTTTTTACGTCTGCGACCGACCTTTTACGTCACCATCCGAAAGATGTGATCAGGGCTCGAACCTCGAACCTCTGCATCAATTTGTAACTTCCCACAGCTTGGATTACAGGCGCACGCCACAACGCCCAGTTGTGGAGATCCCCCATCCGCCCCAACACACCCCTTTAAAAAGGGAGAGGGAGAATGAAGGAGTTATAAAGACAAGTGTCTGTATGGAAAATATAACATTCAATCTGAGAAATATTTTGGCTATTGGGTTGGGTCAATCCATATCAAATCAACCAATTTTCAGACAATTTGTCACCTGACCCCCTTCCGATTGTCTTTATTCGCACCAAATGTTCTCCCAAGTGTCTGACAGAAAATTCCAAAATATTTTGCCCCAAGGTCAAATGGTTGCTAAGATACAGCCTCCCTTAGCAACCAATGTGTGGTCAAACAGCTGTTTTTTATTGACTGCTGCAGCAAAGTTTAATTATACCCTTTTCATAAACCCATCCTCCAATTAGCCGCCAAAGAATGCGGATAATTCAATAAAATTTGCGTTCACAAACTCCGAAAATAATCCCCACTATTTTTACAAGCGCCCGTCCTGAAAAAGGCGGATAATTGTCATGACAACTGGACACGCCCCCTCCGTTGCGGTGGTGTTGGAAAAGGGTGACCTCGTGACCGCACCATGGCAATTATCCGCATTATTTGGAAATGCGTTCATAAAGTCAAAATCTGGTCCCGATGCTGCTATTATGCGGATAATAGTGCTCAGCATCAAAATCATGCGGATAACTCTGGTCCTCCTCCGATTTTACGACCAAATTATGCTGCTATTAGCCGCATAATTGGGTTTATGAAAGGGGTATTAGTTTCACTGCTCATTTTAAGTAAATTGGAAGAACTTTATGGTCCATGTATGATGTATGTTTATGTATCTTTGGAGGCTTATAAATCTAACAATCTGGCAGTCTCCCTTTATTACACAATTCGATATAGCAGCAGTGCTGCCTCTGAAAACAGCTAATGAATAATTTATTCTTAAGGTGGTTTCAAACCGCCTCGATCACAAGAATCCCCGTTAAATTACGAGAACTTTTTAAGGCTAAAAAATACCCGTTAATTATTCCTGCATTCACACCGCCCCGAAACACATCGTTCGGGATAAGTTCCCGAAGTTACGAGCATGCGCAGTATTGTCTGATAAGCAGGCAAGGCGCGAGATTCATAATCATTAACCCAGCAGCCACCCATGCCGACGTGCCCAACGACACACTGTGCTATAAGTTCCCGTAATTTGCTTTCACATTGCCAAAATACCTGCGACCTTGGAAAAATCCCCACGAAAGTTCTCGTAATTTCACCAAGTACACGTACCTACTATTTAGCGGGTATTTTCTTTCGGGGAAATTACGCGTAGTTTGCTTTCACATTACCAAAATACCTGGTATTTTCTGATCGGGGTAAATTTCCCGATCAGAGAATACCTGGAACTGGCGAACTTCGAGGCGGTCTGAAACCACCTTTAGAAGAAAACACTTTATACATGTATGTGATAATATACATGTAATATGCCCATTCACCCAAAATGACCTTTGACCATGATCATGTGACCTAAGACATACTGACTGTACATGTGGAAAACTATCATTCATACTTGATTACCCTTCATAATATGTTGATGCTTCATGAGCTAGCCTAGATCCATAAACTTTTTAAGTTTAATATGATGCCAAGTCAACACATACATGTACTCCCAACACGGCCATAGGTCATTTTATTTAAACCAAATGACCTTTGATTTTTGTGCCATGTTCCTGAAACACGCAAAAGGTGTATTCAGGGATACATTGCTGCTCTTACATGTAGATCCAAGTTTCATGAACTAGATCCATAAACTTAAACAGTTATGACAATTCCACAAATATCTACAACATGGCTAAAATTTGTTGACCATATTAAAGTGACCTTTGACCTTGGTCATGTGACCTGAAACTCGCACATGATATTCAGAGATACTTGCTTGCTCTTATGTCCAAGTTTCATGAACTAGATCCATAAAATTTCAAAGTTATGACAATTCCTCAAATACCCCTAACATGGCTAAAGTTTGTTGACCATAAGTGACCTTTGACCTTGGTCATGTGACCTGAAACTCGCACATGATATCCAGGGATACATGTACTTGCTTGCTCTTACATGTATGTCCAAGTTTCATGAACTACACGTAGATCCATAAAATTTCAAAATTATGACAATTCCTCAAATACCCCTAACATGGCTAAAGTTTGTTGACCATACATGTACATGTAAGTGACCTTTGACCTTGGTCATGTGACCTGAAACTCACATATGATATTCAGAGATACATGGTTGCTCTAATGTCCAAGTTTCATGAACTAGATCCATAAACTGATGACAATACAATGTACCTCAAAAAAACCCAACATAGCCATTTAGTTTGTTGACCTGACCTTTGACCTTAATCATGTGACCTGAAACTCAGGCAGGATCTCCAGTGATACACTATAACCCTTACGTCTAAGTTTTATGAACTAGGTCCATATATTAAATAACATTTTAATAACTTAACCTTGGTTATAAAGATTTTGATTGATTCCTCCAACATGGTCTAAGTTCATTGACCCTGAAAACCTGAATAACATTTGACCTTGGTCATTTGACCTGAAACTCAGGCAGGATGTTCAGTAATACTTGATTACCCTTATGTCCAAGTTTCAAGAACTAGGTCCATATACTTTCTCTATGTTATGATGAAATTTCAAAAACTTAACCTTGGTTAAGATTTTAATGTTGACGATGCCGCCGTCGCTGTCAGAAAAGCGGCACCTATAATCTCGCTCTGCTATGCAGGCGAGAAAAAAATCATAGTTAAGAACCCAATATTATGTACATTTTCTAATACATGCTTCACTGAATCACAAAATATTGGCCTGACTGCACTTGTACAAAGTTGGATTTTTTTCAAAAATGCCAAGTTCAAAGTCATACATGTACAGATCATCCCTCGTCCCATCAAGGAACGACATCAATTTCTGTGCTTTGATAGACATTGCTAACTTGGTCACATTTGCTCTACGGCGGCCGTACAGTGAGTCAAAAAGATCCGTTTCATTCATTTTTAGACAAACCACCTACATGTAGCTCGTACATAAAATGTAACCCATACTGAACTCGTACATATAACAACTGTTTTCGACTTGCCGTTCGTCCGCCGTAGAGCAAATGTGACCAAGGTATTACCCATATTTTCAAGGGTTACCAAAGAAATTTTGGGTTTTGCTAACGAAATTTTAAGCTGCTTATTTACGCAGTAAAAAATGGTCATAAACACCCCACACTGATGTAAAATGACACACCATGTACAAGCTTATCAACACATTTCAAATTGTGATTTCTCAAAGATGAAGAGCCAAGACAAAATGATATCTTCCGTGATGAGTCTGTAATTAGCACTAAAAGACTATCTACAAGTAGGCATAGTTTGTATTGTGGGAAATGACCTTGAAAATGCAGTTGAAATTTATAAAAAAATAATAAGTTAGTAATTTCTCCAAAATCATGCGGTGTTAACGTATGTTTACATCTACTTTTAATGGTGTGTCATTTCAGTACCTTAGCCTAGGTGACTTTAAGCTAATTAATAATTGCAAATTGTATTCCATTTGTGATCTTTGTTTTTGTGACTGTTTTGGTGCATTTCAGGCCAAAAGAAAAAAAACCGGAATTATAAACTTTATTTTGGTACGGTACGGTTCACTGGTTTCTTTTCATATATTTTTTTAAAGACAAAAATCGATGAGCCCTGTCGGGGGAATTTTCCATTGATAACCCCCTAATCACTAGCCTAATAGTAATGGTGGCTGCATGATAGCGAGCCATCTGTGACCATGGTGACGGTGTACGAGAAATGAAAAAAATAAAAATAAAAAACTCCTCGAAACAGACGGCTGCGCTGCCACTGCCATGCCAGGCCCAAGTGCAGTGGCTGCCAGCCTACTCCACCAGACCATGATGACAAGGTCATCACCAGACCAGTCCTTGTGGCTGGACTTACATTAAAAAATCCTGATCAACTTACCTTTGCTTTTTCACAGGCTTGTTTTGAACTGCCAACGACTTGAACCCACGCTGGAGCAGCCGAGATTGACGAGTCAGCACATACCGGTAGTTCCGGCTCCAGCTCTGCGGCATCCACAGGGAGGACACAGCCCGAATCCCCGCTTCGACCCCCTTCGGTTTCCCCGCACAGGACTCGCACGCCGAACACATCCTGGATTTGCAGAAGCTTCTTTGCAACATCATCGCGCTTCTCGGCAGAAACGACAAATTCGGAGCTCATCTTCTTAACATGTTTCTGCTGATAAACAGCAAGTAATTGTCCTATGTTCGTCAAGTACAAACTGAATATGCCTACATCATGGACATCTTCTTTCACGAGATATCGGGCAGATCAAGAATAGTGAAACTAATCTATGATCTATCGATCGCGATATGACGGTATGATTCTATTAAAAAAAAATGACCAAAAGAGGGCGACAATGATGTTTTTGGTGAGGAGGAAAACTAACACCCGACCACGTATACTAGTACTAGTATATCTCCATGTACCCGACCTACGCAACCGACAAAAAGTTGATTTGAATCAAAAGAAAAAAATCCAACAAGCATACATTGTAGAAAATTAAGTGCTTTCATAGTGACTGCACTACGAGTGTTGATTTTCTAGTTTAAATTTGAACTAGAAAATCAGTACAAGTAGTGCAGTCCCTATACAAGCAGTGACGTAGCTACAGGGGGGGCCCTGGGGGCACGTGCCTCCCTGAGATTTGGTGTGCCCCCCAGGTGCCCCCCCCTGAAAAAAATTGGCAGAGCAAAAAAGCAAGGAGAAAGAAGAAAAGAAAAAAAAGGAAAAGAAGAAGAAAGACAGAAGAAAAAAAAGAAAAGGAAAATAAGAGGAGGGAGACGAGTGAATGAAATAATGTCAGGGAAATTAAGACTTGCTAAAAACAATCTTTCATGTTACTATATAAATTTTATGCTGGCGCTTCGCGCCAAAATTGCCTATTCGATGAGCTTCATATCTTGCTCAATTGGCTGATATGGGACAAGTTTTAAAAAGTCAATATACAAAACATATTTTAGCTTGAACATCGATCTTTCATTATTTTTTTCATTTACAAATGTAAGTGCTCTGTAAAATGTCCGTTTTATGGTCTACACATCAGCATTTTAAGCTCACGCTTCGTGCTCACATTGTTTGATTAGCAAAGTTCCAATTGTCTACGTGTATTCCATAATTTTCCATTGAACAAATGTATGCCCAGATTCTAGGTCTAAATCTAAACATGCGCGAAAGACTGCGTGCTCTTTATTTAAAGTGTACTTAAATTATCCAGTTTCACATCAGAATATCAATAATTGTCTGCTCACGCTTCACGATCGCATTATTAATGATACCCAATTAACTATATCCTATTTATGATTTACAAAATATGAATAGAGTGGCCCCGCTTTTAGGTCTAAAATCTGAATTTTTCTTCCTCTCGCGCTTCGCGCTCGCATAAATTGTTTAGTTACATACCTACCCCATTTATCAATACAAAAAGCGCTTAGAATGACCATTTTTTTTAGGTCGGAATGCCAAAAAAAAAAAAATTGCTCGCGCTTCGCGCTCGCATTATTGACATATATACCGTCTTCCTATAGGTAACTGTAAGTAGTCCTTAAGAGGTCCCTTTTGGATAATGCTAGAACAGTTATAAAAATTTCTGCTCGCGCTTTCGCAGTATAGTTACATACGGATCTTGTTCAGGATCACAAATAACATTGCCCAGAATATTAAATTTTCAGGACAAAATACCTGAAAGTAAAAAAAAAATTCCTCGCGCTTCGCGCTCGCACCTTTTATAAGGCTTATGAGATTATTTCATGTTTATGTTGTTTTTTAAGAATAAAACTAAAAAGTGACCGATCGGGGAAAATATAGGTGAAGATTATTTTAGGCCCCGTCCCCTACGGACGAAAGTCGGATCCGCCCTTGTGACACATACACACACTCCGGAAAAAATGGTGCCCCCCTGAAAAAGCAAGGACCCCCCCGTGCCCCCCCGGGAAAAAATCCTAGCTGCGCCACTGTATACAAGCACTGTTAGTGCTAAATTAGCACATCATTTTTACAGTGTAACACTGAAAATTTCATCAAAATTGGATGTAAAATAAGAAAGCTATGACATTTTTAAGTTTCGCTTAAGTTCACAAAACAGTTATATGCACATCCCGGTCGGTATTATGCAAATGAGGGAACTGATGACATCACTCACTCACTATTTCTTTTGTAATTTATTGAAATATGAAATATTCTTATTTCCTCCTCATTGTCCTGCATGTGAAACAAAATTTTGTTTCTCGCTGAATATGTGGAATTACCAATGGTTAATATTTTAAAGTTCAGTCAAGTTGGTCCTTGATGTCAAATCTGTAAAAATTTAGATATTGTATAATTCAAACAATTAAAAACAAAATAAATAGTGAGGGACATCATCGATATTCTTATTCGCAAGTGACTAAATTGTGCATATAACTATTTTCTGACAAATAAGCGAAAACTTTAAAATGTCACAACTTTCTTATTTTACATCCGATTTTGATGAAATTTTTACTATAGTGCTTGTCTGATTTTTTTTTATTTATTCAATTTAACATTTTGTTTCTGAGGTGGACTTGACCTTTAAATGATAAAGCTATACTCCAGACTGAAAGCAATATGATTTGAACAGATAAAGTAAATCAGACAAACAAAACACTGAAAATTTCATAAAAATCAGACAAAGAGAGTTTTTGCATTATTTCAGTGAAAACAGTTGGATCCATCTCTTCATGAATTCATCAAGCTGACGATCTCCTATTCCTTAGTTAACCTTCAAGGATGGCGAAAATGGATTGACAACTGATGTAATGTGTAAGATTGTTGGAACTTATTTGTTACAAGGGCGACATAATACATGTCAAAACTTTGCGATAATCATGATTATTAACAGAAAAGATAAAGTGGGGCGTGCCATCAGCAGCCCATGCATTATTGCATATTCATAAGGATGTGTACAGCAACCGTTTCACACAGAATTGCCTCAGGTTAAAATTCAGTTACATTATTATTTACTATCAAATTTTGAAATTTTCAGCGTTATGTTCGGTTAATTCTACTCTATCTATTTGAATATACTTACTTTCAGCCCGGAGTAGGCCTACCCTTTAAAGGGGAAGTTCACCCTGAAGAAAACTTTCTTGTAAAAATAGCAGGAAAAATAGTAAAAATATTGGTGAAGGTTTGAGGAAAATCCGTTAAAGAGTAAGAAAGTTATTAGAGTTCAAAGTTTTGGATTTGTGACGTCATAAACGAGCAGCTGTCCCATGTGTTATGCAATATAAAATGCATAAATTTCAAATTTTGTATGGTTTCTGATGACTTAATTTTGTTTTCTTTTCATGATCGGGTGTGAAACGATTTTTCTATTGATATACAACAGTTACAGTGAAAACCATTTTCAATTTTCTGAGAAAATGACATTTCATTGATTTTTTACCATTCGCTATGTAGGAATGCTGCTCGCATATGACGTCACAAATCAAATTATTGAAATTCTAATAACTTTTTAATTATTTGATGAATTTTTCTCAAACCTTCGGCAATATTTTTCATTAATTTTTCTGCTATTTTTTACAATAAACTTTTTGTCAGGGTGAACTTCCCCTTTAACGACATGAATCTTTAATCATTTTGGAACGAATTTGAATGACCTATGAGAATGAGAAAAAAATTAATCCAATTTAACTTTATTGGCATGCGATTTCATTTTTTTTTCCAATTAAACATGCAAAAAGGGCGATGAAATTAAAAAGCATAATACCTTTATTCAAATTTGAGCCGGCAACCTTTTAAAAATTGGTAAAGAATTTTAATTCACGATTAGGCAGACAGACATTAATAGCATCAGTGGCCAGTGTTTTTCATTCATTGGTATTTATGCTCTTCTTACACTCCATTGATTTTGAAATAATGAATTTATTTTTGAGATTGGATGATTACCATTTACTAACATTTCCCATTCTTCACAAAAGCAACAGCTTGTTTCGGCTCCACGTTCATAACTGTTTGTCCTCTCACCTACATACACGACTGTGGCAAATTATAATAATAATAATAATATTCCGCATTTATATCGCTTGATACATCGGAACGTTGTCTCTAAGCGCTTTTAATACAGACATATTATTACCCCGGTCATCGGATCCTTGCATGCCTGCATACAATGTATGCACCTTCTCCACTCCCTGGGGAGCATTCCAACAAGAGTTCCAAGCCTCAATTGCTAGGCATATTACATATAGGCTTTCACATCCTACCGGGTACCCATTTAACACCTGGGTGAAGAGTGGCAAAGTGTGGATTAACGCCTTGCCAAAGGACGCTAGGCCATGGTGGGATTCGAACACACGACCCTCTGATTACAAGGCGAGAGTCAGAACCGCTACACCACGACACTTCCACATTAAAGGGATGCTACAGACTGCAAATATCTATATCTAAATAAATAAAGTAAAATTAGCAGAGCAAGATGCTGAAAATGTCATCAAAATCGGATAACAAATATCAAAGTTATTGAATTCTAAAGTTTAGCAATATTTTGCAAAAATATATGCATGTCATTATGAATATTCACTAGGTGGGCTGATGATTTCAAATCCCCACTTTGCTTTTTCGTATGTTATTACATGAAATCATAAGCATTTTTCCATACATTGTGTAACCATTATAATGAAATGAGTTGCAACAATGAATATCTAATGCAATAAACATGCTAAATCAGTTGTCAATCAATTTTCAGTTCTTGGAAGTAAAAATTTGAATAAGCCTAATTTCATGTAATAAAACACCAAAGAACAAGTGGGGGATATAACATCAGAGATTTGCTCATTGCATATTCATGAAGACATGCCTAGAACTGTTTTACCGGAATAATGCAAATCTTTAAAATGCCATCACTTTGTTTTTCGTTGTCCAATTTTGATCAAATTTTCAGTGATTTGTTTGTCTGATTTTTCTTTACCTTTTCAATTATTTTTTTCAGCCTGGAGCACCCCTAAGTATCAAACCTCTGTCAAATGTGATAATCGCAATTATGTACACACTCGCATCCTCACACACACACAACGGAAAGATGAAATACCCAGCCCATGAACTGAAAGAATGGTGATTTAAAACCATATTTAAAGTGTTACTTTAATACATTTATGGAATAATAATGAATTCAATTAAACGAATAGAAAAAGAATTGAATAAAAATAAGAGAATATGACATAATGAAAATAAAATACAGTAAAAGCTTAAAAAACCACACGTACACACACACACACGCGCGCGCGCGCGTTTTGCTCATATTTCTTTGTAGTCTACAAATGTAGACCCACATCTGCAGTGTGTGTGTGTACCTCAGCTGATTCAACGAGTCTGCATAGCAGACTAGGTAATGGCTCGCTTCGCTCGCCCTTTCAGGCTGGTTTGCGAAGCAAACCAGCAGATCCCACCTCACGAGCCATTCAGAGTCTGCATAGCACACTAATTTCTTTGTGATTTGAAGAGTGTTAATATCCACCCCCCCATGAAAACAATGGCTGAGAAGGCAAAAACAGAAAAAATTAACGGATTTGCCCTCCGACCTCCGAAAAACTTATCTACCACCAATTAACCCAATTAACATGATTAAGATAAATGACAGATAAAATAAAAGAAAAAAGCAGAACATACAAATTTGAAGAAAAATGGAAGAAAGAAAGAAAAAAAGGAGAAAGGAAGAAAGGAAGGAAGGAAGGAAGGAAGGGAGGGAGGGAGGAAGGAAGGAAGGAAAGAAAGAAAGAAAGAAAGAGTGAAAGAAAGAAAGACAGAAAGAAAGAGTGAAAGACAAAAATAAAGAAAGAAAGAAATAAAGAAAGAAAATGAAAGCGGAAAGCGAAATAAAAAGAATGACAATAAAAGAAGGAAGAAAATGAAAGAAGAGAGAAGGAAGAGAAATTAATATACACAACAATTTAAAGTAAGTCCCCCCAAAATCAGATTGCTCTCTTTTTTTAACGGAATAATTTTGAGATATGATAATTCGTAGGTGGTTTTCTACACTCATTAAGCAACTCCTGTGGAAAAAAAATATTTTGATATGATTTATTTATTTCCACATTACCACATTCCTATAACACAAATATATACAAGTGTAATAAATTTTTTCTTAGCATAACATAACAATAAGCAAATGACATAATGAATAACATATGCATACATATATTCTAACAATCTAATTGACATATATTCATACCTGATATTTTTTTTAATTATCAAAACAAAGAGCTGAAAAATATATATACATATATCGACATAATACATTTTGAAATGTGGGAGACCTCCATCTTAAGCTATAGAGCTTGAAAGTGATAAAGGCCTCGAAAGGAAGGGGGAGGAAAACCAGACAAACAATGCAATAAAAGATTTTTTTATTGCACAAAATAACAGAAATATTTTTTAAAAAGTAGATAGAGAAAGACAAAATCTAACGAGAAAGTTATAATCATGTTGATAAAAGTGAAAGTGCAAGTGTGCGAGAGTGCAGGTACAGGGGGGGGGGCAGTCTCCCCCCCCCTGACGAGTCACAACTGATCCCTGACGAGCCACAAGTGGCCCGCAGCTTCTTCGAACGTGAAGACCTTTTTTTTTGCTTGTCAATTTTTTTCTGGTACAAAATCCTTTATTTGTGGTTGAAGGCCTTTTTTCTGCTTGTCAAATTCTTTGGCTGAGGAATTTGCCCCCCCCCCCCTTGGAAAATCTTAGGTACGCCACTGGGGGGGGGGGGGTTGTAATATCGATTTTAGATTTTAGGTATTTACTCTTAAAAACAACCTCGAATGATTTAAGTGTAGAGCATAACTTAATGTCAGGTGATAAATTATTCCATAAATCTGCACCGTATGTGTCTAATTGATTTGTGTGCTATTATTAGTTTTGGATTTGTCGAATCAAATTTTGCAGAGTTTGGTGTGGGATAAGAGTGGATGGTGTTGTTGATTGTAAACATATTTTGAAAGGAAGGAAGCATCCCTTTTTGTATTTGAACATGAAGATGGCAGATTGTATTTATAATGTATGTATATATGAAATGTATCTATATCTGGAATTGTTAATGTTCTTACTAAAAATAAAATAAAGGACTGGATTTAGGAAGATAATTGTGATCCTGTACAAATACGAACTGCTCTTTTGGTAACAAGAAAATCGAATTAATTTTTTTTTTTGGGGGGGGGGGTGGGGTTAATAAGTATTTTGATTTGGAAATATATCCAAACACCTCTAGATACGAAAGTAATGATTTGGCGTAAATGATTATTCCAAGATAAACTTTAATCAATAGTTACTCCTAAAAACTTTGAATATTGTTTTTGATGTAAGGTTACACTGTCACTATTTATCGTTATTTCCGTATAGAGACAATTTTGTTGCATTTGAGCCAATTAGACACTTTACATAATTCATCATTTAAAGTAGATACTACAATTTCAAGTTTTGGTTGAGAATAAAAAATATTGGTATAATCTGCAAATAGGATAAAAGATTATAAGGGGGAAGTTTTCCATATATCATTGGCATATAGTAGCAAAAGGAGCGGTCCCAAAATTGACCCCTGCAGCACACCACATTCTACAGTTTTAAAGGTTGAATCTATTCCATTAAATGTAACATATTGTTGTTTATTTGATAAATAATCGTGTATCCGTCGATGTGCGTTGCCCCGTATTATTAGGAATGAAGTTTATGAAGTAATATTTTGTGATTAAATGTATCGAAAACTTTGCTTAAGTACAAAAATATTCCAATAACATGTTCTTTGTTAGCAATCGCTTTTGTAATTTTGTCATAAATATTTACTAGTGCTTAGTCTGTCGAGTGATTTTTTCTAAAACCGTATTGATTTGGATTTGATAAATTATGCAGGTTTAAAAAATTATATAATCTTGTGTGTATTATTTTTTTTCTAAGATTTTTTATATGCTACAAAGAATAGATATTGGGTGGTAATTATACTTATTTCATGAGGATCATCTTTTTGTAGATTGGGGTAACTTTTGCATTTTTGAGTAAATTCGGACAAATACCTGAAGAAAAAGATTGATTAAAAATATAAGTTATTGGGTCAACAATAGCATGAATAATTTCTTTAAGCAAGGATGAACTTGTCCTTGTGCCCTAATAGAGTTCAACGATTTCGTGATATTATTTCAGTAGGGTTGGTGGGATTGAGAAAAAGAGAATGTTCGAATTGCATTGAAATGAAATCAGTAAAATGGGCGTTGTTGCAATTACCTATTTGATTTGCTGGTTTTTGGGCCGATGTTACTAAAGAAAGAGTTAGAGGATGAAGCATAAATGGATTGATCTGGGATTTAAGTACCGTGTAAAGTTAGTTTATCCTCAGGTCATTAATGGAGTATATTTCCCCAACGATGACATTTATAACCCGCCCACATGGCCTTGGAATTAGAACTAACTTTAGAAAATTTGTCTGAATAATACATCTTTCGAGATATTCGTATTAGGTGTCTAAGTTTGTTACGATATTTCTTATATTATTGTGTGTTTGTAGTTGTAGGTTTCTTTAAATGTAGTTTGTAAAGACTGTTTCTAGTATGAACTGATTTTAGAATCCCTTTAGCATGTTAAGCATGTTTAGTGATTAGTCCAGGATAGAAGAGGCATAACCTTGTTTTTTTTTTTATATATACAATATTTTTTGATGGTTTCTTGTCAATTCGAGGGTGCTGATTACGAATCTGAATGATGCCACTCGTGTAACTTTGAGCATTTTCCGCAAATTGGCAAAATCCAATATGGCCGCCAAATATGCAAATTACTCATGAAAATCATAAAATTGTCCGCACATTGGCTGTGAAATGCATGAAATTGTGTGGCAGGAGTGAAATACAATCTTAAAAAATAATTTTTGATAAAATATTTATTTTCCTGATATTCAAAATGGCCGCCATAGGCCATTGTATACACTATCATGTACAATATGAATAGGGAAAACTAATTTTCACAAAAATGAGCACTAAACTGCAAAAAAATCGCGATGTATGAACGAAGTAATATATGCAAATCACCATTACTAACGAGATATATCATTTGTTATGTCATATATGGGAAGATTGCAGTATTTTGATATCTAAAATAGCCGCCACTGGCCCAAACAGTATTGTGTACAATGGCAATGGGGGCCAAAAAAATTCTCAAGAGTGATCACTAACATGCTTATTTATGAAGATTAAACAGTTGGAATACTGCCTATAAACATAATTATTAACGAAATATGTTATTAATATGCCATATATGTGGTGAATGCTGTATTCTGATATTCAAAATGGCTGCTAAAGGCCATAAAAGTATTATACACAATGAGAAATGGAAGAAAAGAAATCACAAGAGTGAGCGCTAAAATGCATATATATATGATAAATTAATTGGATACTGTCTAAAAACGTATTTTCTAACGAAATATATCATTCAGGTTTCAAGTTTGTGTTAAATACTGTATTTCAGTTAGAAATAATGTTTAAGGCAATATATTAACCCGTACATCACAGTTATATGCATTTTATGATTCTCACTCTTGTGAAAATTAGTTTTCCTGATCGCATGTTACATAATTTAGTTAGGACTTTTAGAGGTTATTTTGAATGTCAAAATACAGAATTTATCACCTATATGGAAGAAGAAATGCGATGATTAAAAAAAATGTTTTCAAATAACGTTTTACTCATACAACAGGATTATATGGATGTCATAGTCAAGCAAATCAAGATTCTTACAAAATTATATGTCCCAATTCACATTGTAGATAATACTGTTAGGGGCTATAAGGGGCCGTTTTGAATTTCATGATACAGTATTTATCTAATGCATGACAAAACAGATGATATGTCTTCCTATAAAACATGTTGTCAGGCAATATTTTACTCATAGATCACAATTACATGCATTTTATGTTTCTTACTCGTGTGAAAATTAGTTTCTCTATTCGCATTGTACATGATGAATATAGGGGCCATGGCGGTCGTTTTGAATTTCACAATACAACATTTACCACATAAATGGCATATTTACAATTGCTTTTATACTCAGTATTCCACTCGTTTATCTTAATAATATGCCTTTAATGCTCAATCTTGTCATTTTTTTGCCCCGGCAATTGCCATTGTACATAATACTCTTTGGGCCAGTGGCGGCTATTTTAGATATCGAAAGACAACAATGTTCCCATATTTGACATAATAAATAACATATCTCATTAGTAATAATGATTTGCATATATTACTTCGTTCATACATCGCGATTTTTGCATTTTCGTGCTAATTTTTGTGAAAATTAGTTTTCCCTATTCATATTGTACATGGTAGTGTATACAATGACCTATGGCGGCCATTTTGAATATCAGGAATATACATATTTTGTCAAAAATTATTTTTTAAGATTGTATTTCACTCCTGCCGCACAATTTCATGCATTTCACAGCCAATGTGCGGACAATTTTATGAGTTTCATGGGTAATTTGCATATTTTGGCGGCCATATTGGATTTTGCCAATTTGCGGAAAATGCTCAAGGTTACACGAGTGGCATCATTCAGATTCGTAATCAGCACCCTCGAATTGACAAGAAACCATCAAAAAATATTGTATATATATAAACAAACAAGGTTTGGTCAATTTTCTATGGGGCCTATCCTTGACTAGATCCACGGGTTTTGAGCCTCTCTGGATTTTGGCGCTTTCTTACAAGGGGGAAATTTTTATCGTAAAAATGCTGCAATTTAAGGTTAAATTTCTAATAAGCAATATGCACGTTATTTTCACTGTAAACATCAGCAAAAAATGAGCGAAAAAATGTTATCTATCAAAGTCGCAGAGGCTGAAGTGATTCTTGTAGGTTTGTTTATATATGGATAGACAGCATAATGATATATCAAGTGAAGAATTTTTTCGGTATTAGAATGATTTAAATTTAGAAAAATCAGTATTGAAATCACCCATGAAATAAATGTGTTTATTCTCCGTAGAGAGTTTAGCTATACATTGCTCAAAATTTTGACAAAATACATCGAATTCAACATTAGGTGATTTGTATACAAGGCCAATGATGATGTTATTACTCTTTGGGATATCGATCTCAATAAACAATGTTTAAGTTAGATCGAATCTAATTTCATTTCGAATTCGGAATTTTAAATTGTCGGAAACGTAAAAAGCAACACCATCCCCCTCTGGAGGAGAATAAAAGCCAGGTTCCGTCAACACCAATAACAGAAAATTGAAATTTATTGAGGGCACAAAAGAGGTGTTCAAGGTTTTCTAAAATTTTGTTGAGGCTTCTAGAGTTAATATGCAAAAGGCTAAAGCTGTTTGATTTTGAAAAAGAATCATTAAATTCTGCCACTGTATAATATTTACTGTCATTGTTGAGTTAATCTATCATGTCTGTGAGTTGGGGGTGCGTGCATGTGCGTGTGTGTGTGTGCAGTCAAGTGGATGCAGAGGAGACGAAGGTATCGGTATCAGGATCGTCAAAAGAGATGACAATGATGTACATGTACCAAATGCTCTGTTCGTCTCCTGCAGCGAAAAATAAAAGAGTAAACTAAAAAATAAAATAAAACCAAGAGAGTAAAAAACGGAGAGCAATGCCACTAAAGAAGATTTTTTTAACATTCTAAGACAGGCAATTTTGGGATCAAGAAGAAAAGGAGCGTCTCTAAAGAAAATAAACAATATAAGTAAGTGAGGACTTTCATAAGTGTTGTAAAATAAGAGTGCTCGATTGTGGGTCTGAACAAGTTCATTCCCCTTTCCTGGAGTTCACAAATTTGTACAAGACCCCTTTAAACATTATCGACACGTATTAATAATAATGCATAGATGAAAGATTAAACAAGGATTCAAGATTACGAGTTTGAAAATGGTAAATACACGAGTAACAGGTGCTTAAAAGTTTCTATTCAAATACTAGTAGACTATTTGAAGCTATAAAGAGCAGTACGATTACAAAAAATGGTAAGAGCTTCTGCGGGTGGGAAAATCGGAGTTTATTACTTTAAAACTCATTTACATGACAATATCCACTCCAAAACCGAGTTTGAAAAAGGAATTATGTAGTGTGTTTATTCTGAATTACCAGTTGGCATTTCTTTTATCCGTTACCATTACCATAAAAAGTAATAGGTGCTTATCAAGCCATATCAGGTGACAAGAGTACATTAAAGAGTGGCGCTGAATGCAAATAAAGCCACACATCCCTATTTAATAGATAAGATTGATCGATTGATTCATGCATGACATACATGAGTAATTAAATGACAATTTTTGAAAGTCACTAGAGTCGTTTTTCCTTTTTTTCAAATTGTGTAAATGTTTTATAAAAGATGTACTTTTTGCCCCAACAGTCAACACTACGTGTCGAGTACGATTTGCGCGAGGTTTAGGTGGGGCCGTTACTATAGTAACCAAAATGATCTAGGTAAAGATAAAAACCGACGACCGTGACATGACAATGAAACATATCCCTGTACTTGTTTAGGGGTTCAATTCAGGGAATACTTGCCAAGGGTATCTTTTTTTTCCAATACTTGCTAAGGGTAGGGTTTCACACGCCAATACTTGTTAAGGGGTGCGTTTTCAGAATATGTAAAATACTTGTTTATCAGGGCGGATCATCTAGTCCTATGGTCTGTCCAAGGAGCTATTTAAAGGTCAAGTCCACCTCAGAAAAATATTGATTTGAATCAATAGAGAAAAATCAGACAAGCACAATGCTGAAAATTTCATCAAAATCGGATGTAAAATAAGAAAGTTATGACATTTCAAAGTTTCGCTTATTTTTAACAAAATAGTTATATGAACGAGCCAGTTACATCCAAATGAGAGTCGATGATGTCACTCACTCACTATTTCTTTTGTTTTTTTATTGTTTGAATTATACAATATTTCAATTTTTACGAATTTGACGATTAGGACCTCCTTGCCTGAAGCACAAAATAATGAAATAATGGAATTACATGTGTTCAGGGAGGAATGAAACTTCATTTCACATGGCAACGACGAGAAAATAAAAATATTTCATATTTCATGTAATAAAATACAAAAGAAATAGTGCGTGAGTGATGTCATCAGTTCATCATTTGCATACCGACCGGGATGTGCATATAACTGTTTTGTGAAATGAAGCGAAAATTGAAAATGCCATAACTTTCTTATTTTACATCCGATTTTGAAGAAAAATTTTCAGTGTTTTGCTTGTTGAATTTTTCTCTTTATATTCAAATCAAGTTTTTTGTTTGGATGGATTAGTCCTTTAATAGCTCCATGGTTCAAGAAAGGCTATATATGCTGATGACGCAGACATGACAGAAATGTATTAAGCATTCAAACCGTACGATCTACAGCATGCTACAAGAAGGATTAGAGTTTATCTTGCTGAAGTCAGAAGTATATCTTTCTATTTACTGCATTGTTGAAATTGGATGTTCTTAGTACGCTTAATAAACGTTCTGCAAAAAGTTCCTATTGAAAAAGTCCATAGCATTCTGCAAACGTTTTGAACTAGACATTTAATTTTTGTAACGTTTACTGACGTTTTAAAAACGTTATTTCCATCTGTGCTTCGCGTAAAAAACATGCCAAATCCAAACCCTGACGTTAAATGCACGATTTAAAAAATGTCCAGTTTACTATACATGAAAACGGACAGAAGAAAAAGAATTCAGCAAACTTTCTGTAAACGTGTGTTTGGTGGGATGTGACTGTGTATTGATGTTGGAACTTTTTTACTCTACATCCAATTTCGATAAGAACTCCAGTAATTTTGTTGAATTGTTCTTTTTTTATTCATATAAATGTTTGTTTTGTCTTGTTTAACGAAAATACGAAATGAAACACCACTATAAATAGTACACCCCGATATATTTTTTTTTTTTGGGGGGGGGTGGGTGGGTGATAGCTTATTTTGAGAAAAATAAGCAAATATACCATTGCTTGTACCTTAAACTTTTTCTGAAATAGACGTACATGTTGTCGATTTTTTCGGGTCAATTTTGCCGCTCATGCGTCGAAAGCAACGAAAGATCCTCCGCAGTCGAGTCGGGGTCGATTTTTGAGTTAGCAAAAATACTACTGGGTCTAGAGTGTGGTTCGCCAATAGGAATCTATGTGAGATTAGGTCACTCCACATTTTCCCCCTTAGACCGATTCGGGTGTATGTGATATAAATCTGAATAAGAGAGAGAAAAAGATAAATATACCATAAATATATGACGTAATAAAAATATATTTACAGGGGCTGCAGAAGCGAGGGGTAGGCGAGGGGGAGGGCTGGGGGTTTCAGCCCCCCCCCCCCCCACTTTGAAAACCGTTCCGCGGCCCCTGATTCATACCACAATGATAGTCAATTACCTTTTTTTCTTCACGTTTTATTTCACCATACGGTAGGCCTAATCCTTCGAGTTTTCGGTCTTTATAAGACCCTCCATCCCCCCCCCAAAAAAAAAAAATATTTGTCGGTGAATGACAGTGGACACGTCGGTAGGTCCTAAACAAATATTGACGTTATAAGACAAACCAGGATTTATGCACTCACTGAGGACAAGCTCGAATAGCTTGACCAGGATATAGGTCTCCCGATCTACAATCATAATCTCTTTTAATAGTCAAAATGATCCGGTTTTCTTCACCATATACATCCTGTTTACAACTTTGAACGTGACAAGTCAAAATGTCATTCGATACGTGACTGGACTTCCCAGCATTATTCATAATGATGTGACTATAAACTTTCCGTGTGTCTATCTAGTGAGTACTGTCAAAATTGTTCCCTTCTATCATGTCTATCTTATAACGAGCCAAACAAAAACAATGAGAGGCACAATTAACATGGGACGATTTTTTTTTCTTGAAGTCCCAGCCGGGCGAGCCGAACGCGCATAAAAATGAAACCCATATTTTGAAATCTATATATATATATATATATATATATATATATATATATATATATATATATATATATATATTATGTTCGAAATAGAATCTGAATATAGATCTATTCCACATTCATTTTACCCAATTGATCCTGGGCCCGACAGCCGCAGCGCTAGATCGACGTTGCTCTATCCCTCAAACGAAAAACAGGGTATAGCAGCAACTCCAATCACCCACCCCCCCCCCCCCGACAGCTTACATTACGCCATTTATAAACTTTTAATTTGCTTTATTGATCATGATCGTTCGCAGAGGGGGCAGAAGTTTTGAAAGTCTGTTTTTTACTGCAAATTTTCACAGGTATGCACGAAGTTCTGCAATTAAAAAAATGTAAAATCGCCACCATGACAAGCTCTGTCGCTTCGCCTCGCTTTCGTTTTCCCCCCAAGAATAATAATAGGCCCATTGTATGCGTCTTGTGATATGCGCCCCCCCCTCCGAAGAAAAAACCATAACAAATAATCTGTGTACGGCCACGTTAAGACCCCCGGTTAACTGTTTGTAGATCAGAATACACCGGTCAGAGCTTGTGCTAGGGCAAACTCCCAACACGAACATTTGAGAAAAGGTGCCCCTAAATTCTCGAAACCAAGGGTACATTTTACCCGACGCTTTGTGAAAATATCAGTCAAATCATTTGAATGTTCTGTGAAAATTTAAGCCAAATATACAAAGGGCAGATAAACTGGATCCGACCTTTCTGAATTTTAGGGGTGCCTTTTCTCGAATGGTCGGGCTACGTGATTTTTAAAATATTCTTTATTGATCATTCAGTTCAAAAGTATATACATAATCTGATATATATAACATAATTCATAATGTGATAAAAAACATATCAATTGCAATTGAGCAACTGTATACCAAAAGTTACAGAATAAACAACATTCAAAGAATTTAAAACTGGGTGAATAATATCCTGAAAAAATATAAAGAAAATAGGATAAAATGAAACTCTCAAATCAAATAAAACTGTTTAAAAAAGATTCATGTTTGGTCGTACAATTGCCCTATGACCCGAGGTGATAGACGATAAACGAATATAGGCTTATCTGCCAGTGAAATTCCACAATTGTCCAGAATCCTTTGTCTCATGTATTTTATTATATTCTATTATATCATATTATATTATATCATATTCTGCCCAATTTATTTTGAAATCGTTTGAAATGTAATAGGTTTACGATGTGGCCATGGGCGGATGGGGGGGGGGTGTAAAGGGCCCTTCTCTTATATTTTGGTCACCTTTTAGCTTTCCTGTTTTTTTTTACCGGCCAGTAACTTTTAGTACACCACTACCCATACCCGTCCCCTGCATGGGCGAAGTGGGCCGGTGTTCCCAAATTAAACAAATTGTACAGAAGGGGCGGGGGGCCGGGCTGGAGCTTTCTTATTTTTGTGCCTTTATCATAATTTCTAATTATTTCTCTCTGTGAAAATGATCGGCTATCAAGAGTCTTATCTCTATTCCTTGCATATTATTTGGCAATTTATGATTTGAATGCTAAGTATATTTGTAAGTCTTGATGACACGGAAGGATTAATAAAAGAATATATATTTAAAAACATAAATAGGCCGTATTATCTCACCATCCAAGGAAGCCAGCACGCTATGAACACTATGGTGACGAGGAGGGTGGTTTTCACAAACCTAACCTCAACCCCTGTATATCCCTTAAGACCTGGGTACATGGCAGTGATCTGTGAGGGGGAAAAGAAATGTGTGCTGATGAATAAGACGTTCCTAAAGTAGAACAGCTGAGAATGGGGGTTCATAACGCCCCCGCGACACATGCAATTTCTCTGACACATATAAAACATCAAATCCTGACTCCGAATATTTTAATATGTTGACAAAAAAATGATGATGGCGCTGGTTTGATACGTTGTGTGTACATGTAGTAGCTGTGGCCGAGTGGTCAAGGCGCCTGGCTGTACATGGAAATTCCGGGGGTTCGATCCACGGCCGCGGCACCTATGCCCGTAAGCAAGGGATTTAATCTACAATGTTCTTTTATCCGGCCCAGTGGATTAGTCTCCGGACTTTGAAACAGAGGGTCGTGGGTTCAAATCCCAGCCATGGCGAAATTTCCTTCAGCAAGAAACTGATCCACAATGTGTTGCACTCAACCCAGGTGAGGTAAATGGGTACCGTACCGGTAGGAAGTAATTCCTTAAGAAGCTGTGTGCGCTCTGAACGCCTAGCTTAACCGGGTAATATAGGAGCGCCTTGAGCACCTAACAAGGTGGATATGTGCGCAATATAAATAATCTATACTATGATATAAAAAAAAGTATGCACCTTCTGGAATTTATGGCTCGGGAGCATAAGCTTTATGAACTAGTATTTCAATAATTTCAATTTTCAATTTATGTCTTTGTGATGCCCTATTTGGTAAATACTTACGTTTATTATGCAACTCAATGAAAAGCATCTACATAGGCGGATCTAGGGAGCACCCCCCCCGCGGCAAAACAAAAAATAACGTGAAGAAAAAAGGAGGAAGAAAAGAAGATAAGAGGATGATAAAAGTGAACGGGATATATAAAAGGATGAGGATTGGAGAATATTGATAAAATAACAATCCGGTCGCGCTTTGCTCTCGCATTGCCATATTTACCGATATTATCATCAAGATAAATTTATTAAAACTATACTTTTTCAAGTCAATATTACTGCAAAAATTTCTGATTGCACTTCAAGCTTTTATTAAGTTTAATCATGATTGTAACAAAACGCTTTAAATATCCCGTTTTCAGGCCTTAAAGGAGAAGTTCACTCTTGCGAAAACTTTTTTGGAAAAAAAATAATGTAAAATATTTATGAAGATTTGAGGAAAATCCATCAAAGATTAAGAAAGTTATTAGATTTTTTTATTCGTGGAATCATATACGAGCAGCTGCCCCACATAAAACAAATATTTTAATTTCGGGAAGATGAATTTTTTTCTCTTTCAGGAGCGGATGTGAATGATTTGTCTGTTGGTGTACTGAAGATAAAATAAAATCCATTTCAATGTTTTTATAGAAAATAAGATTTGCCCTATTTTTTACCTCAAGATATTATAACGCAGTTGCTGGCATAATAATAATAATATAGGGTATTTATATTGCGCACATATCCACCTTGTTAGGTGCTCAAGGCGCTCTTATATTACCCGGCTAAGCTATAGCGCACACAGCTTTTTGAGGAATTACTTCCTACCGGTACCCATTTACCTCACCTGGGTTGAGTGCAGCACACTGTGGATCAGTTTCTTGCTGAAGGAAATTACGCCATGGCTGGGATTCGAACCCAGGGAAAGGGAAATTGGGAATGTGATATCATCAGCCCACCTAATGAATATTTATGACGATGTGCATATAACTCTTTTCACAAAATATTGATAGACTTTAATATTCAATCACTTCGTTAATTGTTATCCGATTTTGATGAAATTTTCAGCATTTTGCTCTGTGAATTTCATGAGCTGTATTTAGATATATTTTCAGCCCGGACCATCCTTTTAACATAGAATGCAAAAGAAATAATGAGTCAATCGTCGAGGAAGCACGGTCGTCGTATCACGAACCAATTTTGCCAAATTTTTCTGCGCAATCCCATTTTGACATAAGAATTTCAAATTCGTCTTTCTCATTAACGGGTTAAGTGTTCGTCTCATATTACGAATCAAATTGAAGAAGAATAATGGAATTATATGATTATGCAAATGGAATATTATAATTCCCGCTTTTCTTTTTTTTCCGTTACGCACTGTATAAGAGGATTTGGGTAAATCATTCATCATGATAAATTATTCATCATTGCCATACGTATTATTCATCATTGCCATACGTATATATATAGTTAAAATCCCTTCAGCAAAACATGAAATGACGAATAAGCCATTATTATCATTCATTAAATTTGTTTTCACGATAACGTGCAGGGTTTTAAAAGTTATCTCAATCCCTTTTCTGGTCTTATTCGGATCTTTCAAACATGTTTTGTCATTTTGGTTGATACTAGTTCTGCACAGCCCTTTATCTATTATATTGCTATTGACCCCCCCCCCCCGAAAAAAATAATAATAATAAATAAATATAAAAAAATAAAAACAAAGTAAAATGAAATATAAAAGAAACATGAATGAATAAATAAATGAAATAATGCTGGATTTGAAATCGATATCATGAAAAAGAAATCTCTTAAACAATTTTGTTTACGTATTAAAAGGTTAATTTAGCAATGTTTTAGTTTACAAGTATTCATATACGCAGGTCCGTAGCCAGGATATTTTATGAGGGGTTTCCGAATTATAAAAAGGAAACCTTTAAATTTGATGAGCTGTTTTGTTTCTCCCTGGGACGAATCCAGCTTTCGCAAACATGGGGGGGGGGGGTGGAAAAAAAATCATCTACATTTTCCCCCGATCGGCTGCTTAAATAAATAATGCAAGGACAAGCTCACTTTTCAATACATAATGTAAATGAACGCTCGGAGCAGTGGTCAAGATAGGTAGCTATAATAAGTAACTTAGATCTAAACTATAAGCCAGTTCACGGTTAGCTCATGCTCAACTTTTCTCAAATGACCTTTGTTATTTTTCATTAGGATAAGCACCATCATTTTCAAATGTAGATGGGGGGGGGCACTTACATTGACGAGTGGATACCATGCGCGACCAAAAAAAAAAACACGTAAAAAGGATGTCTTTATCAAGATAGGGCACGTTACGTACGTAACGTGATAAGGGTGTCAAAACACAAAAATAATGAAAAAGGGGTATCTATTTTGCTAGGAAAGCTACGTGTTTAGGGTCAAATTTGCGGGGATGATAAACCAAAATTAAGATGTTTTACAAAGGATGTCCTTTTGGCCCCAACACTACGTGTTTACAGTCCGATTTGCACGAGCTGTGGAAGGTGGGGCCGTATACTTAACCAAAATGATGTGTAAAGGTAAAACCGACGACCAACGGACCCATGACATAACAATTAAAATATCGCTGTACTTGTTAGGGGTTCATTTCAGGGAATACTTGCCAATACTTGTTAAGGGTAGGGTTTCACACGCCAATACTAACATGACTAAGGGGTGCACTTTCAGAATATGGAAAATACGTGTTTAGTGCGCTTTTCGAGACCCCATGGTCGCGCATGGTATCCACTCGTCAATGGAAGTCCCCCCCCCCCTCCCACGGGATGCCCCCGGGATGTAGATGTTGCGTAAGCTTTACCGGTAAGAGTATTCAAATTCTAAGAACAAAAGGCATTGTATAGTTTGGAAATCTGTTTTATTGTCTGCAGTGCCTTTGGCACATTTGAATATTGTTTAGGCTACTGTCAAACACAAGTGATTATGAAGGCTCTATTTATTACTCTTCAGCTTGGATGTGATAAAATGAATATTTTGAAAGGAATACATGTACATGAATAATCATCAAATCGCAAATGCCTATGTCAGTGAATTTGAAAGCCACCTTCATGGTTTATCTCAAATGACCTTTTTCTGCTCGTGCGCAGTTTACAACCGTGATCAGGATACAGTACCCGCGCTTCCCAGGACCATCCTTCTAATTATTTTCTTACTACTTATACAGCTTGGGACATACGGCATTGGAAATATAATTTGTCGCGCTTCGCACTTTCACTTATACCCCTTTCATAAACCTATCAATTCAATTCAATTCAATTCGGTTTATTATGAAAGACATTGTAAAACAGTCCGAAGACTGACACATACAAAGTTAACAGAAAAAAGGAAAAATACATTGAATTATATACCTACGAATTAACAAAATATAATAAGAACGTAATAGTAAGATTAAATATTGCACTCGAGGTTCAGAAATATAATTAAGGGGATAATGCTATGTAAGGAGAAAATAGAATAATCGGTAAAAACACACAAAAATATTGGGATATGTATTATGTTGATCGATTTCAATGTAAACTGAGGGGGGGGGACTTGTCAATTATGAAAAAGGAGGTGAAGGGAAGAAGACAATGTCATACTTTTACACACAAATTACATATAGACATTGAGTTCAATGGCATATAAAAGAGGCACATATCACAGAGCAGCATTCAGTAATGCTGTGACATGAGGGATAGTTGAGTTCTTGTATCTCTCCTCCAATTAGCCGCCTAAGAGTAATGCGGATAATTCAATAAAAATTGTGTTCATAAACTCCGAAAATAATCCGCACTATTTTTACGAGCGCCCGTCCTGAAAAAGGAGGATAATCTTCATGGCACCGCACACACACACACACACACACCCTCCGATGCGGTTGCGGTGGAAAAGGGTGATCTTGTGACCGCTCCATGGCAATTATCCGCATTACTTTCGAAATGTGTTCATGAAGTGAAAATCTGGTCCCGATGCTGCTATTATGCGGATAATTGCAGCATCAAAATAATGTGGATAACTCTGGTCCTCCGATTTTACGACCAAATTATGCTGCTATTAGCCGCATATTTGGGTTTATGAAAGGGATATAATTGTAAAGATCCTATTCATATAAAAAAAATCCTTAAAATGTTTAGTTTTTAGGTCTAAAAAGTTAATGAAACATGAAATAGCCCCAAAATTTCTGTTCGCGCTCCGACTTCGCATTGTTTATAAAGACCTAGTTCTGGTGTAAAATGAAGCTAACTCGAACTTCAACTTCAATATTTTGAGGACTATCCCCCCCCAACCCCTTATTTAGCTCTTCGTCTTCGATACCAGACGATCGGGGGAAAATGATGATGACAACGTACAGCTCAGTAAGAATGAAACTATTGTTTAAGCCATAATTAAGGGCATTGGCGGCGGAACTCAAAAATTTAAGGAAGGGACAACCCAGAAAAAAAATTGACAAGCAAAAAAAAAAGGTCATCAACTACAAATTTAGGGGGGACCGTCCCCCCCCCCTCCTCAAATTTAGGGGGGGACACGTCCCCCCGTCCCCCCGCTGCCTATGATTAAGGGCCGTTCTTTCTAGTAATAGTAGAGGAGCATGTTGTTCACAGTCTTCTAATTGTTTTCTTTCTACGTATACAGCTGGGGACATGTAAATTTATAAACTCAAAACCAAGAAAGCCATAATTAAGGACGTTCTTCCGAGAAATAATATCGGGAAACGTCCTCCACATTCTTTTAATTGTTATCTTACTATAGATACAACTGGGGACATGGATGCCTTATTGCGACCGTGCTTACTGCATTGAAAATATAATTGCCGTTAGAGATGGTGTCAATACTCATAATTCATGACCCCCCCAAAAAAAAGTGAAATGAAAATTAACACCCATAGCGGATTCAAGGGGCCGAATCAGCCGACCCTTCGCCTCTTGCATTACCCATTCACCGAGAGTAGTATCCATTTAAAGGACAAGTCCATCCCAACAAACAGTTGATTTGAATAAAAAGACAAAAATCCAACAAGCATAACACTGAACATTTCATCAAAATCGGATGTAAAATAAGAAAGTTATGACATTTTAAAGGTTCGCTTAATCATTTCACAAAACAGTTATATGCACATCCTGGCTGGTATGCAAATGAGGAGACTATGACGTCATCCGCTCACTATTTCTTTTGTATTTTATTATATGAAATATGAAATATTCTAATTTTATCTTCATTGTCAAGTGATACAACGATTATTCCTTCCTGAACATGTGGAATTAGCATTGTATATGGTTCAGGCAAGTTGGTCCTTATTGTCAAAACTATAAAAAATGAAATATTGTATAATTCAAGCAATAAAAAACAAAAGAAATAGTGAGTGATGGACATCATCGACTGACTCACCTAGTTGTGCATATCACTGTTTTGTGAAAAATAAGCGAAACCTAAAATGTCATACCTTTCTTATTTTACATCCGATTTTGATGAAATTTTCAGCCATATGCTAGTTTGAATTTTCTCTATTTATTCAAGTCAGCATTTTCATGGAATGCACTTGACCTTTAAGACCCACGTGCATTATTATTTTTTTTTTTGGGGGGGTTGTCATAAATTACGAGTATGACACCAACCTAACGACAAATTATATTTTAAATGGATGAAATTACAGTAAAATGGATAGGCCTATCTAACGTATGAAAAGTGATTTTTTTTTCTGGGGGGGGGGGAATATTGATCGCACAAAATTGTCATGCTTTTGGTCGGAGCCGGTACAGTAACACCAATCCCCATATGCTTCTCGTTTTTTTATCGGATATTGGTAGGTATACGTGACCCGCAATATCAGATCGTCTACTCATCATGTCGTCGAGCCATAACATTAAAAGGGCAAAACGAATAGCAATTTCAATGAATCCTCTATCTTACATTCCTGAACTATACTCTAAAATTTGATGAAATTTAGATGGATTTTGAATTATTAATAGAGGTTTAACCTCAATGTAGTGATTTCGTGGGGTTAAAAAATGGCAAATTGTGTTGAGTGCGCAATTATTGCGTGAACTTTAAAGCTCAATAGCAAAAACAAAGATCAAGCACACGAACCCATGTTAATTTTATCATATGTACAATATTCAGGCAGTAGCGGCGATCGGGGGGGGGGGGCACAGTCCCCCGCCCCCCCCCCACACACACACTTCTTGAAGCACTGAAAAGGTGCCATCTTTACGCAGAAAAATGCCCGCTTACGAACGTGTACTGTGCCACTTTCACTGGAAGAGAACCCGTTTTCGGATATTTCCAAGTGCCCTTTCTCGTGTAAGTGCCAATTTTGTTCTCCAAAAATGCCCCCATATGGACGTGTTCTGTGCCTCTTTCATCTGAGAAGGACCCGTTTTACGTCTGAACAAGTGCCCTTTTGCCATCTTGTGGGTGTCCTTTCTCGTATCAGTGCCCCTTTTTACCCACTGGCAAAAAAAAGAGTGCCTCACAAATTCAACATGTCCTGTGCCCCTTTCACCTGAGTAGGACCCGTTTTATGTCTGAGCAAGTACTCCCTTGCCTTCTTGTAAGTGCCTTTTCTCGAATCGGTGCCCCTTTTTACCAAAGAAAGGTGCCCCTCAACATGTCCTGTGCCCCTTTCACCTGTCAGGTGAGAAGGATCCGTTTTGTGCCATTAGCAACTGACACTTTTCTTTCTTCTAGGTGCCCTTTCTCGAATCGTTGCCCCTTTTGACCTAAGAAAAGTGCCCTCACGAACTTGTCCTATGCCAATTGCACCAGAGAAGGGCGTCCTGTTTTATGTGACAAATTTGCCTTCTTATATAGGTGCCTGTTCTTCATAATCAATTAAGTTGTCCTAAAAACACACACTCGTTTTGTGCCCGATGAGCAACCGGTTTCTTTATTTAGCACCGTTCTGCTTCCTTCTGCAAGTGTATAATGAATTTAAAAGCTTGTAAAAATAATTCTACGTGCCTTAGGTTTCATGAGTCATGTGAGTGGGGTAGAGAAGGCATTTTTCCTTTGTTTTAAGATTATGGCCGTACGCAGCGGGGGCAGTTGCCCCCCCCCCGAAATTTTGAAAACTCACGTTTTTTTTACTGCAGATTTTCACAAACTTCACGAAAAATATGCTCAAAACCAACAATTTTACTCAACAAAATGCAAAAACGCCTCAATGGTAAGCTCGGTCGCTTCGCTCCTTCGCTTTCAAATCTTCACCAAAACGTGTACGCGTACTGCCCCCCAACGAAAAAATTCTCCATTGCACCATGCCTTTTTCGAAAGAAAAGGTGCTCTTTTTTCCCTGTGCCCCCTTTCAACTTCGCTCCGCCGCCCCTGTATTCAGGTGAATTAAGTAACAGTTTGCAAAATTTGTTGAAAATCACTTGGATTTCATGTTAACTGTGGAACGTCCTTAACAGAATTTCGAGCACAAAAATGTTATTTGATGAGAGAAATACGACGCGTACCCTAGACCCCTTTATAGAAATCTATATTCAACACAAATCAGAGCGCGCTTCGCGCCGCGTACTTATATTTTTGATGAGATAAACATCCTATTCATAATTGTCTTCCAAAAGTTTAATTCTCAGGTCTAAATAGTTGATGAAACATGAATAGCCCCAAAATTTCAGCTCACGCTTTATCTTTCTATCTTTATATAGTTCTGAAGAAAGACCTAGTACTGCTGTAAAATAAAGCTAACATGAACTAAACTTCAATACTGAGGACTACATCTTCCTTCCCCACATTGATCAGACAATCGGTGAAAATGACCATGTGACAACGTAAAACTTAGCAATAGTTTGTAAGATCCAAACCAAGCAGGATGGAACTTCCGATTGCTTAAGCCATAATTAAGGGGCTGTTCTTTTGAAGATCGTCAACAGTCTTCTAATCATGGCCCTGGGAACGATTTTTCAATTGAGGGTGCTGATGAAAATTTGACAAACAAATGAAATAAATAGAAATAAAAGTTTTCACTCCAAAATAAAGCTCATTTCTGTCCAGATAAATTTGACAAACAAAATGAAACAGCAAACAAACATAACATTAACTGCATATTAATGTAGGTCATTTTGCTAAAGCCCCCATTACACTTATGCGGAATCAGCAGGAATCAAGCAGAAGCTGGAACGAAAAAAAATAAAAAAATCTAGACACTTTTGGCAGGAACTTATAAATTCACCAAACTGGAGTTGAAATTCGGTAAATGGACCAGGTGAATCATCATACACTTGTCAAAATGTACTACGGCAATGGAGTCAGATTGATAATTCGTTCTGCATTCTTGGACATTCTAGGCGCATTCGAAATATTCTGAGTGCATTCGAAATATTTTTGTCATCTTTTTTGGCCGTCCCGAAGGTTTTGGTCATGTTCAAAGCATTCGAGGGGTATTTTCGAACGGTGTCCGAAATAGATTCAAATAACAAACTGGTGATCGAACAATAGTTCTTTCATTCCGGCCAATTCTGCTTGATTCGGAATATGGGGGCTTTACATTCTCCATTTTTTGGAACACATACCAGAATTCAAGGGGATGCTGCCTACGGAACGTAGCACCTCCAGCACCAGCACTTCCCAGGGCCATCCATGTCACAATGGAGAGCTGAGAGGCTTTTGTCGAAAGTTTGTGGACTGGCGGGGACAGCATCGGAATCTCTTGACTCTGGACAACAACATGTTGTGCAATTGTTCGTCCGGTGCAAATCCTCGGATGATCTGCGGTCCGAGTCCACCAACTTTCGACAAAAACCTCTCAGCAGGCTCTCAGCTCTCCTTTGTGATTGGACTAAATTTCAAAGGAATCGATGTAAATGAAGAGGATTTGATAGGAGGAAATTAAAATTTGTTTACAAATTTTCGGCATTATTCCTATTTGCTTAAGATCGGTAATAATAATAATTATACTTGCTTATATAGCGCTTAATACTTACTTTGTCAGAAGTCTCTAAGCGCTCTACAGTATATGCAGCATAATTACCCTGGCTTTATAGCAGTGCAGCTGTTACGCGCGCTGCGTTTCAAGGAATAAATTTCTGCCAGGTACCCATTTACCTCAGCTGGGTTGAGTGCAGCACATTGTGGATCAATTTCTTGCTGAAGGAAATTACGCCATGGTTGGGATTCGAACCCACGACCTTCTGTTTCAAAGTCCGGAGACTAATCCACAGGGCCACAACGCTCCATGATATATCGGTATACTCGATTTGTAATGAAAATCATAAGTCAGGAAAAAATGGAACTATTATACCGATCTTAAACAACTAGGAGTAATGCCAAAAATTTGTAAACAAATTATAATTTCCTATTAAAGCCTCTTCATTTACTACGTATTGTCCACGGCAGACGGCATTCGGCATGTTCGGATACTAATGAGTTAGAAAGAAGAGGATCAAGGGTATTTGAATTCCAGTTCATCGTGATTTAGCCGTGAAACAGAATAGCCTGGTGATTAAGTCGCTGCCCGGAAAGCAGTAGATGGCAGGTTCGAATACCACTAGTTCTAATTTTTTCTGACTTATGATTTTCATTACAAATCGAGCAATGCCGAAAATTTGTAAACAAATTATAATTTCCTCCTATTAAGGCCTCTTCATTTTCTACGTATTGTCCACGGCAGACTGCATTCGGCATGTTCGGATACTAATGACTTAGAAAGAAGAGGATCGAGGGAATTTAAATTCCAGTTCATCGTGGCTTAGCCGTGAAACAGAATAGCCTGGTGCAAGGGCCGCGGAACGGTTTTCAAATTGGGGGGGAGGGGCTGACCATGCAAAAATCACAATCAAATGGTCATTTTTACATTTTTGTATACGGTTTTGGAAAATCATGGGGGCTGAAGCCCCCCCCCCCCGCTTCCGCAGCCCCTGTGGTGATTAAGTCGCTGCCCGGAAAGCAGTAGATGGCAGGTTCGAATACCACTGGTTCTAAATTTTCTGACTTATGATTTTCATTACAGAGCCATTATCGAGCATACCGATCTTAAACAAATAGGAGTAATGCCGAAAATTTGTAAACAAACTATAATTTCCTCCTATTAAAGCCTCTTCATTTACTATCTATTGTCCACGGCAGACGGCATTCGGACACTAATGAGTTCGAAAGAAGAGGATCAAGGGTATTTGAATTCCAGTTCATCGTGGCCTAGCCGTGGACCAGAATAGCCTGGTGATTAAGTCGCTGCCCGGAAAGCAGTAGATGGCAGGTTCGAATCCCACTGGTAACAATTTTTTCTGACTTAAATGATTTTCATTACAGATCGAGCATACCGATCTTAAACAAATAGGAGTAATTCCGAAAATTTGTAAACAAATTAGAATCGATGGGTTGTTTAGAGCGGCCGCGTCCCGATTGTAGAATCTTTCTAACAGAGCACTGGTAAAGACTTTTTGACTGGGGGTGCAGACGTAAACGTAGTAAAAAAAAAAGGTTTCAGTCAAAAGTGAAGATACTTTTCGACCCGAGAAATATCAATGGCAAGAAAAGAAAATAAATCACAACAAAATGAAGGTCATTTTGGTCCCAAGGAATCTTTTTCAAAATGTAGTTGTTTTTTTTTATTCATTTCTCTATTTTGTCACACCTTCCAGAATTCCTGGAGGTGCTGCAAACAATGCACGCAGCACCCCCAGGAAAATCTTGGTCAGGCGCGGATCCAGGAGGGGGCCGAGCCGGCCCCGGCCCCCCTATTTTTTGACAACCTGCAGATAAAGTGTACTCTTTATCTTGATAGAAACTACGAAAAAGAGAAAGAAAAGTAAGAAAGAGGTATTATACCCATGATGTGTAACTAACAGTCTCGTAACGGCCGGCCCGACCCCGAAAGGAAACAAGAAAAAGTTAGGGAAACAATTGCAAAATAGACTTTATATGAAAAATTTCGTTCGCGCTTCGCGCTCGCATTGCCTGTGTAATGAATCCCATTCAAGAGGATTAAATTACACTTCCTATTATATCCACTTCTGAAATCAATTTGCACACAATATTCGCACATCAAGCTTTCATTATTTTGTTTGATTTACACAAATTGTTATATCAAAATTCTCAGCTCGTGCTGCGCGCTCGCATTGTTTGATTTGTGAGATACCTATCTTCTTTGGAAATTCTTTCCAAAATTTGTCAAAATGCTCTTTTATCCTGTCAGTATATCAAAGAATTAAGCTCAGATGCTTCGCACTCGCATTTAATTGCTTGAGACACACAGCTTGTTCTTTATTTAAATAAAAACGCGCTTAGACAGTCCATTTTTTAGGTCGGAATATCAAAAATTTTGAGCTCGAGCTTCGCACTCTCATTATTTATTGCTGATATCCTCTTCATTAATCACTAAAAACATTCCTAATTGAGTCCCTTTTCACGTTCGCGCTCGCATTGTTTAGTTGGATACTTATCTGTTTTTCATGATTATAAGAACTGCTCAGAATCTTCAGTTCTAAGGACATAAAATATCAAAGAATTTTAGCTCGCGCTTCGCGCTCGCATTATATATTAAGACCACATGAGATACCTTATCTTGTTTATAACAAGAAAAACTAACATATATTTAAAACTTCAGTCTTTAGTTAGGACTACCCCCTGAAAAAAAAATCAGATTATAGCGGCTAATCGAAAAAAATTGATGAAAATATTTTCGGCCCCCCCCCCCCCTATTCGCGAAAGCTGGATCCGCCCCTGTTGGTGGTGCTTCAGCACACCGCAAAAACGTCGATGTAAATTTAATACAGCTGATATCTATATCGGTCCACACATGAGAGGTGTAGAAACAACACCGGTTTGGCGTTAGACTAACACCGGTTGGGCAATTAATCAACACCAATTAGTGTTAACCCGGTCGGTTTGATTCTTAACTGGTGCTGTTTCAACACAACACTCTGGTGTAGACCGATATAGATACCAGGCTGGAACGTGTTAAATTAACACCGGTGTTTTTGCAGCGCACCCCCAGCAACTTCGCTTGCCATGGCCATGCTATTATACCTTTCGACGCATTTTGACAAGTTCTGCAATGACACTCCCGTTGCAAGCAATCACCGTTAGCAACAAGCCCCACCCACTCGTGATGTAGATAGCAAATTGTACGTTGCTCAGCAACGAATCTCCAGGCTTCCAAAATAACTTGCACATGAGAAGGCCATGGAAGGGTACCTATTGGCAGAGAGAGAGAGAGAAAGAGGAATACAAAAAAAATTGTACACTGTAAAAGATATTGGGTAAAGTTTTAACCAGCACGAGGGTAATTATGTGTCCAACTAATTTGGGGCAGTATTTTACCCAATGCGGGAAGCATATTGTCCAGTAAGGTTAAAAAATAAGCAGTAATTACTTTAGAATGGGTAAAATTTTCATCAAACTAGATAAATAAAAGTGCCCGAAAGAAATGTTGGTTGGATACATGATTACCCTCATGGAGTATTTTACCCAATCGTTTTTAGTGTGTACCAATATGATAACAGAGTTATTAAGAAATTATCGAAAATTGAATACATTCTTAGAGATTATAATATGCTTGTGATTTTCATTAAAAATGATAATAAAAAGCGAATTGAAAGTGATCCAGAAAGGTAATGGGACAGAGCAATGATCAATAAAAAGAAACCGCGACAGAAACAAAAGAAAAAACAACGAAAACAAAAACTAAGGAATAATTCAAAGGAAAAAAAATAGGGGACAAAACGTTTGAGAGTGTGTGTGTATAATAATATAATAATAATGATAATAATAATCATAGTAATAATGATAATTTTGATAATGATGATAATGATACTAATAATGACAATAATAATAATGATAATAATAATACTAAAAATGAAACTAAGTAAACGGATATTCCAAAGTGCACGGGCTGTATAAGTGACTCCATTAATGAAACAAGTGGAATACTTCTGGCCGTCTCACCTGCATCACGCGGTTCAATATACTGCAGCAGTGCTGACTTTGAAAACTACTCTAACTCGCACAAGATGTTCAGTGATACATGATTACTCTTATGTCCACTTTTTATGAACTAGACCAATAAACTTACAGAGATATGATGGTTATTCAACAAAAAAGCCCAACATGGCCAAAGTTCATTGACCTTACATGACCTTTGACATTGATCATGTGACCTGAAACTCGCACAGGATGTTCAATGATACTTGACTAGTCTTATGTCCAAGTTTCATGAATCAGATCCATAAACTTCCAAAGTTATGATGGTAATTCAACAGATACACCCAATTCGGCCAAAGTTCATTGACCTTTGACCTTGGTCATGTGACCTGAAATGCGCACAGGATGTTCAGTGATACTTGATTATTATTATGTCCAAGTTTAAACGAACTAGACCAATAAACTTTCAAAGTTATGATGGTAATTCAACAGATACCCCCAATTCGGCCAAAGTTCATTGACCCTAAATGACCTTTGACCTTGGTCACGTGACATAAAACTCATGCAGGATGTTCAGTGATAATTGATTAACCTTATGTTCAAGTTTCGTGAACTAGGTCCATATATTTTCTAAGTTATGATGACATTTCAAAAACTTAACCTCAGGTTAAGATTTTGATGTTGATTCCTCCAACATGGTCTAAGTTCATTGACCCTAAATGACCTTTGACCTTGGTCATGTGACATGAAACTCTTATAGGATGTTCAGTATTAAATACTTGGTTAACCTTATGGCCAAGTTTCATGAACTAGTTTAATATACTTTCTAAGTTATGATTTCCTTTCAAAAACTTAACCTTGGGTTAAGATTTGATGTTGACGCCCCAGCCGCCGCCGTCGGAAAATCGGCGCCTATATAGTCTCACTCTGCTATGCAGGTGAGACAAAAAAAACAGTTAGGGGAGAGAGGGGCGACTTTGCGCCCAATTTGTTTTTTCACCCTCTTCGAGAACCGTCATTTCTTTACCAGGAAGGTCTTGTTTTTAGCATGTACAAAGACCCAGCTAATATCTTCCTAATACCTGATTATCGCCAAGGACAAGTGCACGGTTTTGACAAAAACCGGCCAAAAAGAAAAAGATTGCCCGTTAGACGGGGCGAGTTAGCCCATAGGGGGAAACAGTGATATATGAAACAAAATGATGTGTTAAAAGGTATCAAACATTTTTTCTGTTGAAAAACAACTTCTACTAGTTCCATAATTTATGAAAAGTCATGTGGTTTAGCACAAATATACTGACATACTCAGCATGTCATGTCATGTTTACAAGGTTAATTTCGGAAATTTGTTTGGTGATCCGGTTATGTTCATAATCCTACTTATTTTTATTATTGAAGTACTTCATCTTTAATCGCTAGACGGTATTCATTTGTCTCGCAATCTACTATGGTCAACAAGGAAATTCGTGATCACTCTCGCAAAAAGTGTTCATTGGCCCGCCAATTTTGGTCTCATTTGCATATTGCTGACCCACGGCGTATTTTGCATATACCCCCGGCTTATTTGCATAACTCCTGACCAATCACACAACGGATCAGTGCCCACCTATTGTTCTCGCGTTTGTGTGTACGGTCTTGGAGGTTAGTATAAATAGAGTACGATATCGGACAATCCGTGTCACTTGATAAAGAGTTACAGCGGCACTCGAAAGCTCGTGAACTTGTAAGCTAGTGAACACTTTTTGCGAGAGTGATCACGAATTTCCTAGAAAGCCAGTGAACACTTTTTGCGAGAGTGATCACGAATTTCCTTGTTGACCATAGTAGAGTGCGAGACAAATGAATACCCTCTAGCGATTATTTCAATCCGCAATAATGAACCTATTTAGTATTACTTCATCTTTATTTGTAAATTTAGCAAAGTTGTTTGGAGTGTTAGATCCTCTGCTAAAAAGCATAAATAAATTGAATATTGTTTGGCCAAAAAAAAATTGTCATCTTCTTGTCTAAAGTGTATTATTATGTTATCTTGTTGACTGTGTATGAGCATAATAATTCTTGCCATCAAGGTTGCTGTGTAAAAACATCATGCCTGTGTCATTGCATAAAACTTTCCAGTTTTTTTGTGTATTTTATTATTCCCATTTTCTTTTTTTCTTCTCTTTTTTTTCTAATGATGTTATGTAGAGGTGTTGTGGCTCATTGGATAAGTCTTCGGATTTTGAACCACAAGATCCGAGGTTCAAATCCCACCCCAGCACTAACGTCCTTTGGCAAGGCGTTTATTAGCATTTGCCACTCTCCACCCAGGTGTAGTAATGGGTACCCGGTAGGAAGGAATATTTTGAATGCTCGATGCGCCCGATCAGGGCAGCCATGCTGAAGCCGGGATAATAGTATGCAGCGCTTAGAAACATTTGTATTAAGCGCTATATAAATGTTGCATATTGTTCTTCTTCTTATTACTATTACTTGTAAGTATTGTAATTATGTTTGATGTGTTATCTTTTTTTTATACTTGGTCTAGTATTGACCCAATAAAACATAGAAATACGAAAAAAATGTTTATAAGGATATTTTTGTAGACCTATATAGGCCTATATGTATATACAATTAGGGCGGACCGGCTGCCCCGTCGCAAAAGGAGCGAACTTGCCTCACGGGCAAAAAATGTCCTTTCTCTTATTCTACACAAAATGTACAACCTATGTTAAAGCTTCAACGGCATATTTCAATAAGTAAATAATAATTATATTACACCTTTATAAGAACAAAACTTAACTGCATTCATGAGACAGAGTCTATAGAAAAATTCTGAAGTTTGAATTTTTTATACAAAATGGCCTTGAAATGGATAAGTCACCGTAATTATCTGGAATTTTGAAGTACATGACCCCTCGTCAGGGTATGTTACTACCTTCGGGTTGGTTGTCATTACATCATCGACAAAACTTATATCCAATCACAGCGAATGGAAAAAAATCACGTGATGGTCGGACTCGCCCCTAGGGCGGACTAGTCCTGCTTTCCCTACTACACTCGTGCACTGCAAAAACTCCGGTGTCGATTTAACACCAGCCCGGAATCTATATCTGTCCACACCAGTGAAGTATTGTAATAACACTAGTTTGGAATCAAACCGATGCTGTTTTAATACTAATTGGTGTTTAAGGTGTTAGACCAAAACCAAACTGGTGTTGTTCAACACTTCTCTGGTGTGGACAGATATAGATTCCGGGGTGGTGTTAAATCAACACCGGAGATTTTGCAGTGTATAATTTAAACAGATTACTTTTAAAAAAGGATTAGAATAATTTCACAGTTAGTGGATGACGTCATGGTTTAGTCGGTTCCCTGATGATTATGCATGCAACCTTTGATGTGTTTTGATATTAATAGTAACTATTAATAGTAACTATTAACATGAATCGGGGCAGATGAAGTAGCATGTATAATCACTTACATGTACTGACATCTGAGAGTAGTCGTACTAAATGTAGTACCATGCTTTTGGGAAAGCATGGTATCATTTTATAAAGATTATGGGCAAACATTATTTTAAGTATGTTCAAACGTGACTTTAACATACTTAAATTGATTTTATAAAGTGGATTTATTTTGATGACAGTTCTGGAATAAAAGAGATTAGAATTCTTTCAGATTGCATGTCAGGAAGCCTGGAATTGATCGCACCAATTATGCTAATGGAAATGACTTGATTGACTGCAAACACAACCTACCCCCACTCCTACTCATCCCCATCCCAAGCACATTCTGACCCAATAAATTAAAAAGAAAATTCTACGGCTAAATTTAGATTAGAAAATTGTCGGCCTACAATTAACTTAGGATATTTTTGCGTCTTTTAACAACTGCAAACTTGCAGGCTTGTCATCTTGAATTTGTCAACTTACTGCAGATTACATGCCTGTACATTTGTGTTCTGTTCTATTCAGATCTGAATTGTATAGCACATAGGCCCACTCCATAATTTGCCAACTATACTATGGCTTTGATTATTTAACTTCATTTTGCAAAATTAGTGTAAAGGTCCAATTATCAACAATAATGGTATAATTTGCAAACGCATGAGTTTTTTGGCTTACTTTCTATCTTATACCCGCCTCCCCCTCTACACTGTAAAAACTGCGGTGTTAAAACTGACACCAATTGGTATTAATAGAGGACCACACCCTGAGGTGCTAAAATTACACCCTAGCTAACATAACACCAAAGAGTGTAAATGTAACAACAAAAGGTGTTGTAATAACACCTAGAGGTGTAAAACTAACACCACCAATTTAACACCGGTGTAAAATAACTGGTATGGTCATCTATGTACACCGGTTAACACCACAGTTTTTGCTGTGTAGCTACGGCCCTGGGCCCGTCTTCCATAAACGAGATAAGATTTTTGCTTAAGTCTTAGCAATTTGTCTTAGCATTTTGCTTGTCTAAGAAATCTTCCCTAGCGATATTCCATAAACTTAAGACATTTGTCTCAAGTTAGGCGATATGGCTAAGCCAAAGTCTCAAATTCTATGACCTTCAGTGACCTTCTTAATGATAAATTGCTGCAGAGGTCACTGCAACAAACTTGCAAAAATGTGACTAAAGTTGTTTTTTCTTAAAAATTTGGATTTTATTGAAACTAATTACAACTATTATAGTAAGAGAAGAGCATTCATCACACATATAAGGTAAGCATTTTTAATTCAACTTATCTATATTTTTGTTAATTACCAAAACATTTCAATCCCAAACCGAGTGACTTGCACAGTTTTTTGTGTATCAGTCCCATATATTACTTTTCATGTATTGTTTGTCAAAATATAAATTGAATATATTCCTCTCGACATCTTTACTCTATCTTCAGTTTAAGTAGACCTAGGCCCCCCTAAGGGAAAGCTTTTGTAACTTTTGAGACTAGTCTTGGGTCCAACATCAGGCCTAGATCTAGCCTAGGCCCAATTAGATCTATAATATTCGTCTGTTTGCAGGAGTATTAAACATTGTCATTGTTTTTTACTTTTTTTTACTAGTTTCATGAAGGCTGCAAAATGTAACTTTGACCTTTGTTAGTCTAGTAGTGGCATGGCATAGTGGATCGAGCAACCGAGACTGAATCTATATAATACATCATATAGGCCTAGACCTATATTAGTATTGGTCTAGGCCGAGAACAACATTCAGGACTTAGCCTGGCTTAGCCTTACTTAGCCTTAGGACAGGGATAGATTTACATGTAGGACTAGAATAGATCTGACTTAGAGTTAGGCCTAAATCAATGTGTGAGCCAACTTTTATAAGAATTGGTTGAAAACTAAAAGGGTTTCAGACCACAAGATTTTCACCTAATTTCATTATATAATATGTTGTTACCTTGGCAACACGATTTCTGATACAGACAAAAAATATTCTTGCACATTTTCAACTCAAGGCTGATGTGTGTGCCAAATTTCATGAGCATTGGTTGAAAAAGATGAAAGAGTTTGAACTACAAGATTTTCGTTATATAATATTTCGTTACCATGGCAACATGATTTTTGATACAGGCAAAAATATGTCTTAGACAGCTGCAACTCAAGACTAATGTGTATGCCAAGTTTTTAGGAGAATAGACCAGTTGAAAACTGATAAAGTATTTCAATCATAAGATTTTCATTTATTTTTGGTACTTTTTTGTTACCATGGCAACACAATTTTTTATGTAGGCATAAAATATGTTTTGCACATCTTCACATCAAGACTAATGTTTGTGCCACATTTAATGAAAATTGGTTAAAAACTGAGGAAGTAGTTAGAACAGCAAGATTTATACATAATTTTTGCCAATATATACCGTTACCATGGAAACACAATTTCCGACACTTGCATAAATGTGTCTTGCATACTTCACAGCCATCTTTTCCTCAAATCCAATGTGTGAGCCAACTTTCATGAGTATTGGTAGAAAATTAATGAAGTATTTTAAACGGCAAAATTTTGGCCATAATATACTGTTACCATGGCAACATAATTTCTGAAAAAGAAAAACATCTTCCACCTCCTTACCTTAAGACCGATGTGTGTTCAAAATTTCATGAAAATCGGTTTTAAAAATGAGGCAGGAGCTCGAAATGCAATATAGGTATAAATTCTAAAATTTTGTTGGCTGAATTACCTTGAAACTAATACAATTAAGACAACTCACAGCTGTCTTAAAGTTAGGGCTAAATTCTTAGCCATGTTGTATTTATGGAATACAGAATCTGCATTTTTAAGAAAAGTTACTTAGCCATTCATCCTATATCTGTCTTAGTCGAGCAAAAACTCTTAGCCAAATTCTAAGACAAAATTCTTAGCCAATTCTTTATGGAATACGCGTTTTGGCTAAGAATTTTATCTTAGACAGAAAATAAGACAAAATGCTTAGATTTTTTGACTTAAGCATGCTTATCTCGTTTATGGAATACGGGCCCTGTCTCCCTCTCACATTTTCCTCTTCTTTTCTATTCTATTCCTCTCCCTCTCTCTCTCTCTATCTTCCTCTAGCTCTCTCTCTCTGAGTAATTACTTCCCTAATCATTTCCATCTATCTTGCTGCAAATTACGTTGATAATTCCATTTTTCTTGTTCAATTTCTTTTCCTCTTTCATTTAATGTCGCAATAAAAGTCCAAGTTTTAAAGCCTCTGTGATGAATAGGTGTGTTAAAAATAAATTATTTTTACTGGAAAGAAACACTGACGTGAAAAAAAGAAAAGAATTGTTGATGAGCTTTAGATCTGTGGAATATCCTCTCTCGTGCACAAAGATAATGAAGACTGTAACTTACGTCTAGATTAGAAATAAACAAGTAAGACTGCTAACAAAAAAATGTGTTCATAAAAGACCACGAGCAAAGGCGAACATTGGAATATCCGATGAGCAGATTTAGAAGAAAATTAGTATATCAATCACATGAACCTTTTAGCAAAAACCTTTGCATTCAATAATTCATTTGATTATTAGAATGGAGAAAATGACGGGAACCACAGAAAAAAGTGCGAATTTGAATCCTTCTGTCTTGTAATTTTTTTATTAGAACCCTTGAGAAAGAAAGGAGATTCGATAATATGACACGAACTACCGGAAAAGGGCGAATTAGAATATCTTGTAATTGGAACCCTCGAGAAAAAGGGGATTTTTTGCTTTCTAAAAAGGTTCGTTACGTGCTCAAGAACCATAAAGGATAAACATGGTAAAAGAGAGAGAGAGAAAAGAAGGTCCAAAGTGACGGTTTGAGGTAATTTAAACTTTTCAATGAACCGTTTAAGGTGTCATATACCAGACATACATTGAAGTTATACACCCCTTAAAGAACCCCTTTCCTTGGTGTGTACAATAATCAGGTATGACAAATCCTAATTTCATAAGAGAGAGAGTAGCGAGCGAGCAAGCGGTTTGGGGGACTTTTTTAATAACTGCTTGCTTTGTGGTATATTCTGGTGATAATTACAACTCTGATGTTTTTTGTGGTGTAAAAAGTTGCCCCCTTTAAATGATTATATATATATTTATAATAATTCAATTAAATTCAATTCAATTGAAAGCGATAGTCGGAAAACTCCCTCACGAAAGGCAGTTTATCGCTTGAAGAGAACATAAACATAGCGCCATGCTATCACGGGAAAAGATGAAGAGGGCATTTTTTTTGCCTCTCCGAGGACACTGTAAAGTGAGAGGTCAAATGCATATAGGCATTAAATTGACATTGATTGCATAATTAGGCCATTTGACAATCACTTCGCGTAACAACCTTTGGTCAAAGGCCCTTTATAACAAAGCAGCCTTTGTCGAAAATCGGTGTTACAAAACAGCAGTGTCGTCCCGACGTTTTTTAGTGATTCAAGAAGTGTAGGTACTATGCCCTCTGCCCCGGATCGCCGCCCCTGCTTTATCAACAATGTGTTAAATCATAGCATCGGTTGTTGAAGAAGACCATATGCCCAATCACTTGTCACCAGTGTTACATTCAAGATGTTTTGTCAAAACTAATTAGTGTTATTACAGTATTGTTTTGTTGTAAAATATGAGAATTTAATTTCTTATAAAAATATTGTTGGAACGTCTTGGAAAATTGCAAAATATCAGATAGGGTATGATTTTTTACTGAAATTGCTATTGATTGATTGATTAATTAATTGATTGATTGATTGATTGATCGATGGATTGATCGTTTGATCGATTGATTGATTGATTGTTTGATAGATTGATCGTTTGATTGATTGATTGATTTATTGATTGATTGTTTGATAGATTGATTGATTGATTTATTGATTGATTGTTTGATAGATTGATTGATTGATTGATTGATTGATTGATTTATTGACAAAAAAAAATTCGAGAAACTTTACATTTCCCTGCGTACAAAGAGGGTTTTAAAAAGTTAGTGGTGTGAACCCCTGTAATCCCCCCACCCCTCGACGCGTGCGCTACTGGTTGTGTGGTTTAATCCCGATTATGTCAATTTTTCTCCCATTTTACCGAATTTTCGACATTTCGTTACAATAAATATCTCGGACTATTGTGCACGATTGAAGATACATGTTTCCTTCTAATCTCTACAGAAATACATTGAATCATGTTTTATTCTAAGAAATAATAAAAACAAATTTATAACATGAAAATCCCATTATCATTATAAGCAAGTAGGACTCCGAGTCCGTGGCGCAATGGTAGCCCGTCCAACTCCAGATAAGAAGGTTCCGTGTTCGAATCGCGTCGAGCTAGTCTATCTGCCTATATTTTTGTCATCTAAAACCATTTTATAAATTTTATAATAAAATCAAGCTTTTACTGGCATTCAAATTCCATTTTGGTGCAAATCCTTATTCGTTACAATAAATATTTCAGACTGTTTTGTGAACGATTGAAGACAAATATTTTATTCTAATCTCCACAGAAATATATTACAGAAATATATAATCATCTTTTTAACGCTGAAGTATATATAATTAAACCATCATGAGAAATGTGCAGGACTCCTTGGCGCAATGGTAACGCGTCTGACTCCAGTGCCCTGTTATACAAAGAGTTACGATTGATCCGATCAATCGTAACTCTATGGAAATCCATCAGTGTCATAATTTTTTCTACGAAAAATTTGCACAATGTCCTTTTTATGCAAAGAGAAGCGCAGTAAATTTATAGAAAACAATGAATGCATGAACATACATCACAGCTAGGAAATATTTTTAACAAACATGAATAATACATGTTGACGTTGCTGGCCGTCCATAGTTGCGATTTATCGGATCAATCGTAACTCTTTGTACAACAGGGCCCTGATCAGAAGGTTGCGTGTTAGAATCACGTTGGGGTCATTCTGTCTGTCCCCACTTTTGTCGTTTAAAACCATTGGACTACTTTTGTAATAAATTTAAGCCTCGAGCATTCGAATTTCATTTTGGTGAAATTCTCAGTCGATAATTCGTTCCAATTATAAACACATCACACTGTTGTGCACGATTGAAGATAGACGTAGGAATATATTATTCTAATCTCGACAGAAATATTGCATCATCTCTTTAACGATTAAAAAAATTAAACTGAATAACGTTGCAATACTACAATGTATGTGACTCCGTGGCGCAATGGTAGCGCGTCTGACTCCAGATCAGAAGGTTGTGTGTTCGAATCACGTCGGGTCATTTTTCTTTTCTCATTTTGTCAATAAGAAGATAATTCAGCATTCTCTTAATTCATGATGAGGGGCACAGTAATAATCCAAAGGAAACCTTGAAGTACAATTATCAATAGATTGTGAGGTTGAATTTGGATTTTGCAAGCAAGCAATCGGTGCTGTGCCCCGTTTATTTTACCATCGTTTAGATTTTTTTGTATTTTTAGGCAGATTTATGATGGAAAATAGGTGAAAGGGAAATAACAATAAAAACCAAAGAGAGTGCCCCAAGATGACCTAGTTACCTATCAAAAATTTCAGCCTACGCTTCGCGCTCGCATTATTGATTTAGTCCTTACTTAGTGCCTCGTCTTGTAAAATGAAGCTGACTTTTACTTCAATCGCCAGTCTTAAGGGCTACTCACCCCCCCCCCCCTTCCCTCAGGCTCGCATAACAGTGGCGCTGGGGTCATAACCCCGCAAAAATATCACAAACAAGAACATGAAGAAAGGAGGAGAAAATTACGGGAAAAGCAAATATGTAAAATATGATATATTTTTAAAGTGTCATGTCTAAATCTATCACAAAATATTGTATTTAAAAAGTCAAAAGTTTTTCTTTCTTGCTCGCTCGCAATTTTTTTCTCTTTTTTAAAATGATTTTTCCCTCTGCATCAGAGATTTCGCATGAATCGGCGTATGATTTATATGGGGATAGACTGTGATACAGGCGTGATTAGAAAATTTTGGATAAGAGTCCCATTGGTGCAGTCTTACGCCTAAAGCGTGAGACTTCAAATGTCTGCTTCAACATGAGGTCATTAGGTCACATGTCATTACTTCGTGAAATTCGCGACGAAATTCACGGCGGTATTGGAGACGTCGTGAGCTTCGTCGTCAATATTCGTGATTTGGTCTATTTTCGAGGTCCCGTCAGAGCCACCATAATGATTACACTGTCCAGTTAAGTTCCATGAACTGGTTCCATGTACTTTCTAAGTTACAGTCATTAGTACCTCATCACCATCATCATCACTTTCATCATGAGCGGCGTCATCACCATTGTCATAATCATCATCAGCAGCAGCAGTATCAACATCGTCATCAATTTCTTCATCCCTTTATCATCATCGCCATCAATCATCATCAACATCAACATCACCATCATCATCATCGCTTTTATCAGCAGCAGCAGCATTATCATAATCCTCCTATAATCATCATTGTCATCATTGTCCACTGTCATCATCGTCATTATCATCACCTTCATCGTCATCAAATTCTTTGTCGTCATCATCATCATCATCGCTATCCTATTATCATCATCATTATGAACTATTATAATTACTTTCATCACCATCATCTTGATCCCCATCGTGATCATCGTCACCAAGATCATCATCGATATCATCATCATGGTCGTCATTATTAATTCATGCCTTCAATATTGTCATCATCATCGTCGTCATTTGTGAGTCAAAAGCCGACATTCCGAATAATCAGAATCATAATTATTTATCTTCACTTCAATTTATTCTACTGATCCCCATCACAACGATAAGAAAAGTACTTTTACCCTTTCATATGATCCAATGCCGAAAAGCGGGAGAGCTCCGATGAAAGCTGCGGCAAGCATCAAGAACACCACGGCGCCACCGGTACGGCAGTGCGTAAATATCTTGTGATACCTGTAAGGCGTGACCAGAGCCGTGTATCGTTCCACCGACATGAGCGTCACCACGAAACCCGAAGCAAACGGGTAGAAGTTCGTGATGAAACCGAATATGTTGCAGTAGATCCGCGGTTTGTCTCGGTGAAGGACCGGTTTGAGACCGGTACGACCGAGGTACGACAGGATAGCGAGCGAGTCGATCCAGGCGAGTGCGGTGATCAACATGATAGGCGTGGTTCGTCGACGTCGGCTGCAACCGGTCTTTGTGTACATGACTAGGGTGATGAAGTTGAGTAGGATCCCGAGGGCGACGATGGTATACGTCTGGATTTTACCCGCATTGTCCTTTATTAAAAGAGGTGGACTCTGGGTCGTCGTTGCGTTGATTGTCGGTATCATGGTGGAATCTCCTAGGAAGTCGTCGCTGTCGGATGGCCTTTCGTCGTAGGATGTCGTTAGTACAATATCACTCGTCCATGTCGGTAGCATCGATGAAGTGTATGTAGATATAGCCGTCATGATCTTGTCTTCCCAACAATAATCCTAACGCACAAATGAAAAAAAAAATTATATTGACTCGATTGAAGTTAAACTTGGTGCAATCCAAGAAAATGAGGCTTTGGGACGATAACGCTAGTATTGTTATTGTTTGAGTTCATTTATTGACTGTGTAGTAATTTTCACTTATTTATATTTTCAATCGAATTTATACATGAAAAGCCATCGAAGGCCTAAAAACAAAACATTCTGACCCCTTTAATACCGAAATATTATTTTGAGTATAATTTTATTTATGTATAATTTGTGCATAAAATACTAGTAAAGAAACATTTCACATATTTCTTTCCTTCTCTCTCTCTCTTTCGGGGGGGGGGGGATAATTAGGTCTTGAAACTTGGAGGACATGGCCCCTAAACTGCCACATGACCACTAAGACTTAAACCTTCACCCTTTTGATATATTCTTGCTCTCTTTTTTTTTATCAATATGATATAAATTTATATTGCATTGTAACTTGTTCATGTTGCGTGTGTACACAGTTATACAATTTTTGTTGTTTTTGCATAGCATGTAAACAAGATGAATTTCCATTTATTAACAATAAACAAATACTTATATTCTATTTTGTGTTTGTGAGGTACATGTATCATCTTAGTCTCTTTAACCAACCAATCCCAGAAATAATCTTAAATGTGACTTGAATTCCATTGTCCATTTAAAAAATATTAGCATGTGATAAGGCTGTGAGCAATACTGCTACACTGGAAAATGTATTGTCAGTTTTTTTTCTTAAATTTCAGTCTACGGCGCAAATGCAAATTATTTCTTCTTCACATTACATTTGCAATATATCATTACATTTTTATTATTCAGACGTTTATGTAAATATTTATACAATAAACCCATTTTTTCATGAAAATTGATCTAAATAAGATTAGTTCACTCATTCGCATTACATTCTAAAAAATGTTTTACCCAATATTGGGTAAAATGGGAACACGCATGTTTGTTGGGTAAAATTTTACGCAATGTTGCGTTGAAATTTACCCTTCAAGCATTTTGCCCAATATTGAGGGAAACAATTACCTAACAAACATGCATTTTCCCTTTCTACCTAATATTGGGTAAATTTTTACTCTGTTCTTTAAGAGTGCAATACAACATGCCCGATCTCAGGGCCTACCATTATAGTAAATAAATCGTTTAAAGCACGATATCGATAATACAATAAACAGTGCCGTAAATGAAAATAGTAGCGAAAATCACACATGAAAGAAATAAAACATGAAGATGTCGAAATTCATGATTCTTTCCGGATAGCTGTTACATTTAATCAATACTTTTCACAGATTGGAAACAATCTTGCTGACAATATGCCGTCAACTAGACAACCGTCAACACACACACAAAATAACTGACTTCATCCTATCACCAACCGAACCAAAATCCTATATTACTAGAAGCAGTTCGTAGGAATGAAAACTAGACACAGTGAATAACTTACACTAAAATAGATATAGGTGTAGCACGGTGGTATTTATAATATTTTAATAAATAATAAAACAGAATACACTGACGTCTTACCTGACAACAATAGATCACAAAAAGGAGAAAAAATAATGTATGTAAAATGATAGATCGATATCTTTATTGCCTACTCTATCTTAAGTTAAAGAGAACCGGTGATTTATGCAAGATTTTTACAATTTTTACAACATTTAATAAACATGACTTCCGACCTTCAATTTTGGATTTCGCCCAAAATAATAAATCTCATGTTACACTCCCATTTGTTGAAAAAGAATCACAAAAGCTATCATGGCTATTGACAGCTTTGAAGAAAAAAAAGTTGTTTTTTAACTTCTCCAAGGTCTTTGACACCATAACTAATAAAATACTTACAAACTTGAAAATTACGGAGTTTGCGGAATGGTCTTGGACTGGATAAGAAAATACCTTACAAATTGTATGCAACTCGTAACCACAAATGAAAAAAAAAATCTTCTTTGTTAATTGGGGTATACGCTTCTAAAGCAGCCTACTGGGCCCACTTATATTTTTAGTATGATATAAATGACATCCAGAACTCTTGAAAATATTATCTTAATTTTGTTGCAGATGATTAGAATGTTCCTTAGAGCTTACATGTACTTACTTACCCACCCCCTCAGCAATTTAAATCAGATTTTAGTTATTCGAGCGGCCGTTCGAGGTGAATGATCCCCCCCCTGGCAAATGCTGGATCCATCGAACCTATTATAGAAAAAACTACTGATATACAATAAGCTTTAATAATGCTGATTTTTTTTAATGGAAACGGTTTGCATAATTGTTCATATAAGTCTAAAGGCCACGCACACCTTACGATTGTTCACTATCTGATTTTTGGAAAAATCGCATTTTTCTAATTTTCTGAAAATGTAAAGGAACATGTCGTTTTATTTTAGGTTGAAATTAATTGAAAGAATTCTAATATAACCATTTTGAAAGATTGCAAGCCTTTATTTTGGAGTAAAGGCCAAATTAGTTTCAAATCGTAGCCAATCGTACGACTACTTTGGCGTCATTACGACTAGATATTAAATTTGCTTTTATTCTACGAAGGATGATAGCATAGTCACATAATTATTTGAAAATAGGTATTCGCACAATGATTTGGAACATTACACAGTCAGATATTCCAAGTCTCAATATTTGCATAAAATCATGTTACGTTTTATTCCGAAAATTGAGTCGCAGACCAAACTTAAGGTGTCTGGTCGCCTTAAATCATGCTTGTGAGTTTGTCACATTTTTTTTTCTTGGGGGGGGGGGGCAGTTGCGGTACCAGGGGTTTAAAGAGGTTGGGATGGAGGGCAACCGAAAATATGGGGGCAAGGGCGCGCTTGATTATACATCAAAGCAAAAATTTACCATGTTATTTAGAACATTCTGATTTTACATCTCATTTTGATGAAATTTTCAGCGTTAGACGTATGCTTGTTTGACATTTCTCATTTGACAACATCATGACATTAGGCCTGCGGTAATTAATTTTAACACAATATCAAATGGATAAAACTTCATACAAAGTGTCGATGTGAATTAAATGATTTTTTTTGGGGGAGGGGGTATCAGCTCAATACATTTCTTTCACCTCCACTGCTCACAAGATTGAATTGAATTGAATTTATTACCAAATATTACTGTCAGGTACAATTACAAGGAATAGTACATCACACATAAACAAAACATTTAGTTGGAGCTAACATAATAGCAAGATGCTAATCGAGGTTAGCCCCAAATAATGTAATTATCATAGTTTAAACAATAAATTTAACTATATCTCAATATTGTACAACAAATTCAATACTTATTCTACTTATTACTGTTGCAGAAAGTTTCGATCATTTTCAGTGAACATATTTACACTATTTACAAGAAAAAAATCTTAATTATTCACAAAATCTTTACATAGACATGATAGAATTATTTGTTTTCAGGCAGTATTTTACCATATCAAATTAATTATAATCTTCCAGCAGCATTAATTTTAACGATTTGCTAAATGTCTTACGACTGGGGGTGTTTCTAATATTACTTGGCAGGAGATTCCATAAAGTAGGACCAGAAAATGAAATTGATTGTTTTCCCAAATTTGTATTATTTTTCTCAAGATTAACATTCCGCTTTTCTCTATTTCTTGTATTGTAAGGATGATCTATAAATGAAAAATAATCAATAAAACTATGTGGCAACCGATTATTAATTAAATCGTGCATAAATACTCCTATCAAAATATTGGTAGTGTTTGAAAATATCGAGAATATTTAGATCATAAAATAAAGGAGCAGAGTGGTAAGTATGATGGTTGAACGTCATTATTCTAGCTATTCGTTTTTGTAGTAATAATATAGGGTTCAGGGTTGTTTTGCACGTCCCACCCCATACTTCCAGACCATACGTTTTATGTGGTAAAATAAATGAGTTGTATAACATAACTAAGATTCTCTTTGTTACATAATTCCTCAATCTATAAAGTATTCCAATTTTTTTGCTTAGCACATTGCAGACAATGTCAACCTGTTTCTTCCATGTAAGGTTTTTGTCGATACATATACCAAGAAATAATGTTGATTCAACACACTCTAATAAAGTTCCTTTCAGTGACAATTGTCCTGATATCAAAATATTTTTTCGTCTACTTTTTAAACAACATATATTTAGTTTTCGTAACATTGATTGTCAATTTGTTTAAATTGAGACTAATTTCTGATAAATCATTGTGTTGTTCATCACAATTGAAAGTGTGAAATAAATTTGAGTCATCCACAAAAAGTAGGAAATTGAAATAATTTGATGAGTTTGCCAAATCGTTTATATGCAACAAGAACAAAGTTGGACCCAAAACTGATCCTTGTGGAATACCGCATGAAATCGACCTGTATTCGGAATTTACACCATCATAATTAACAAATTGCTTTCTGTTTCGTAAATAATCATTAAACCATTCTACTGCCTTACCACGAATGCCATAGTGTTCTAGTTTCTTAATGAGAATAGAATGATTAATCGTATCAAAAGCTTTAGCAAAATCGATGAATATTCCTACTGTCACCTTTCCTTCATCAGTATATCTTGTAATTTGATTAATAAGATTTATCAGTGAAAGTTTCGTACTGTATCCATTTCTAAAACCATATTGGTGTTTATACAATATTTCATTATTTTCTATGAATTTCATCAATCGTACATTCACTAGTTTTTCAAATATTTTGTTAATCGCGGCTAAAATTGATATTGGTCTATAATTTCCAGGTAAATCTTTATCTCCCTTTTTGAAAACTGGTATAACTCTTGCAACTTTTAATTTATCTGGAAAAATGCCTGTGGTAAATGATAGATTGAATATATGCGAAAGAGGTTTGAAATACAATTCATAGCGTATATCAACAGTCGAACTGATATATCATCATAGTCACTTGCTTTAGATTGATCAAGAGTATATAACATTTCTTTAACTTCTGAACTTGTTATTGGTAGGAAGAAAAATGTTTGACTAATGTATGGACCCATGAACTCTCGGTAATTAACATTTGGCTCCTCAATTTTTCAGCTAGATTTTTCCCAATAGTAGAGAAATAATTGTTGAGTGAATTTGCTATATCAACAGATGAAGTAATTTCGGAAGGTTCATTTTCTTGGTTAACAACTAATTTGTTAATTTTTGAATTCAGATTCGAACCACTATTTTTATTCAAAAGTTCATTGATATGACTCCAAGTTTTCTTTGAATCTTTTTTTTGTCTGCTTCAAACTTATGTTCATAATGCATTTGCTTTGCTTTCCTTAAGACGGTTGTTAACTGATTTCTATATTTTTTATATTTATTTAAACAATCTTTATTATAATTTGATTTTATAACTTTAGAAAAAAAGTTTGTGCTTTGTCGATATTGAACGCTTAATACATTGTGTTATCCAGGGTTTATTTTTCTTTTTCTGTTTAACACATTTTGTCTCAATAGGAGCATGTTTATTACAAACAAATAAGAACTGTCTTTGGAAAATATTATAAGCTTCATTAGGATCCATACATTCTAAAACGCTTTTCCAAAAATCAGTAGTGACATAAAGATCATTACAAAATGAATCTATTGAAAAATTATGAAAGTTTCTCCGTGTTACACTATTTTTTCTTTGTTTAACACACTTGAAGTTCTTAAAAATGGAGTAAACTGGCAGATGGTCAGAAATATCTACGTCAATACACCCTGCTTGAATATGATAGGCATATATATTAGTATAAAAATGGTCAATGAAGGCATATATATTAGTATAAAAATGGTCAATGAGAGATATGCTAGAACTTGTTATTCTTGTTGGACTTGTTATCAACTGACGTAATCTATAACATTCTGTCATGTGAATGAAATCACGACAACTTTCAGTTGGAGATAAAAGATTTATATTGAAATCTCCTACAATATTGCAATGGTTTCTGTCTAGATTCAAGTTGTGCAATTGCTCGTTGAGATCAAGACTAAATTCTTCAAAGTTACTGTCTGGTTTTCTATAAAATACCCCAAATATGATACTCACATCCTGAATGAGAATTTTCAGCCATAATGATTCAGCATTGTGCAAGGACAAATTAGGCATTCGTTTGTAATTAAGTCCTGAATTAATATAGGCACCAACTCCTCCTCCTCTTGTAATATTTCTACATTGTAATTCAAGATTATACCCTGGCATTGAAAACTGATTTATGTCTTTAACATTCCAAACTTCTGATAATGCGACTATATCAAAAAATGATTTAAATTCATCTTCATATATACTTCTTTCAACATTTCAAAATTGCGATTCAAAGATCTCACATTCACGTGCGAAATGGAGAATGACTGAGAAAGAGCTTTTTTCGAGGAAAGATTTTCAGGAGAAAGTGATGCTGTTGTTATTTGAAATGGATCAAGTTCTTCGTTATCATTAAGCGAAATTCTGTTGATAATTGTAGTATCCATTACGTTCATAAGTATTACGTAAAAGATAAAATAAAGACATACAACTTATTTACAGTTATTTCAACTTCGAAATATCTTCTTTCGAGAGTATGATGACAGGAGCTGATCTCTCGTCCTTCCTGACATATATTTTTCCATTGTAAGTCCACAAGAACTTGTACCCAGCATCTTTTCTAGCTCCATTGTATGTATTCGGCAAACTCTGAAGAGAAAGAGTCTTAAGATTTATGTAACACTATAAGGGCATTTTGTAAAGAAAAATAAAAGACTGTTACATGCAGGAAAACGAGGGAAGGGAATGATAAGAAATATACTTGCTTTTGAAACGGTATCCTTCAAAATCTAGGAGACGCAGCTCCGCCTGGGGAATATACAGGCAGGCTATAATGTAGAGAGGCAGCTCCCCCTGGAGAATTACAGGCCTCCGAGAATGGTTCGAACGAATATTGTCGGAGATGGGCCAGTGTGGATGAAGAGAGCTTTCTCGAGGAAGCGCAGTTTTTTTTTTCTTGGAGAGTAAACGCGTAGATGGAGAGAAAACTTAGAGGAGATAGATCTTGCACGTTTACAGTAGCATGAGTTTCTTTTATTGGAATCACTATCTCATCAGTCATCATACTCTCCTGAGAATATACGTTCCCCGCTTTCATAAAGCATTATGATTTTATCTTGAATTGATTAGCTTCCGAGCTATGCTATTCAGAATAGTGTTGTCATGGTAAAGTCGACCACTCGTACATCAAACAAGTTACTTTTTTTCTGACGAGTTAGCATATAATCTATACACGATCTTGAATGTAGTATTTTGAATAAAAGGCAGGGATAATGAGCTAGTGATGAATGCAGTGCTGAAATGAGTAAAAAGAGTGAAACAGAAAGGCAGGTGCTAAGTGATTATGATGATGATGATGATGGGCGTCAATTGTAAGACCGGGGGAGGGGGTACAAGTTAATTTAGTGAGGATGGGGGCGGGGAAGGGTCGGAGGCAGGCTTTAGAAGGTATTGTGTCGTCGGCAGGGTTGACATCCTCCACTTTCCCAATATAAATTCAGCATCAAAAACAGTAAAATATATAAGCTGAATCAAACAAAATAGTATTAAAGAGGTTTAATGTTTGCCCCGATTTCTTAAATTATAGCGAAATTGTTCCATGATATAATACTTCAACAGAATTTTCCATATAAATCGTGCCCAAGATCTTATAAGGGGAATAGCTTAGGGGTATATTAAAAAAAAGGGGGGCAGATCCCGGCCAGATTTCGCCAAAAGGCGGGCGGAAAAATATTTTTATCTGCCCATGTTAATGGTTTATGAAAGTAAGTTGTAGTGATTCCTGAAATGGATGCATATCTCTCGCATTATTAAGCGAGCTGATTTCTTTTTTACGACCCGAAAACTGGATATTCTATAATCTATACAGTGCGTATAAAAAAAGAGTTTACACATAGAAAAAGTCATTGGAATTAAAAAATATACAACATGTGGGTAATTGTTTCACACCTATTCTTGGGTTTGGGTCTCATCTATCCAAAGGAAGTAAAATTTTTGACAGAATGTTACACTTGAGTGAGCATTGTCCATTGTTGTCAAGCTCGCAGAAATCTGTTTGCGCAGAAATGCTCGTTTTCACGCTGTGTCAAGGGGAAAGGGCAAAATCAAACTTACACTGTGAAACATTTCTCGTAAATTTCCCTTGCAATTTTAGTCAATTGAAATAAAACGAATACATTCAAGCATTTTGTAACAATTTTGCCACCCAAACTAAAATTTCAACACTTAGTAAGCGCAACCTTTACCATTTTGTTCCAGCTGAATCTGAGGACATAACTGAATCTGAACAAATGTTTATATCAGACATCTCCAGCATTTTAAAGTGGGTTTACATTTCATTTTTTATTTAATACTTGTTTCTCCACACTTTTCCCAAGCTTGACAATGATTAACAAAATGAAAATCAAGCCTAAGCCATTTCATGTAAATCACAGCTCAGTGTAAAGCATAGATCGTCACGATGGCCTCGATGTGTGGAGGAGTGGGGTGGGTCGTAACGCACTCTCCGAAGTGTTTTGAGCAAGGAAACAAGTTTAAAAAGGTAAAAGATATCTTCAAATCAATTTTACTAGCTAAATTACACGTGTTCTTCACGATTAAGGTCTACTTTTATTCGCATAACTATTTCAAAGTTCGGCGCAAATAATTTTTCACTATTTTTTAAAAAGTACGTGGTGCTCACTCAAGCGGAAATATTTTTCGACAGTTATATCGTCCTTTGCTTAAATAGATCTGTACTTATGTTAAAATGTGGAAAAATCACCAGGATATTACCAATGTATAATTTTATAGGATTTGTTCTAAGTGTAAACTTTTTTTGATAGGCACTGTATTGTAATCATGAATAGATATTTTTATTGCAGGAGTTTCTGCATTTTATTCATAAATCAATAACAAATGAAAAAATTGATACAATAACAATGGCATAAATGAGAACATTTTTGTGTGGCAATCGAAAATATAAATAATGTATAAAACTGAAAACTAGATAAATGAAGCATGTAAAATTCTAAAGTGGGTTAAATATGCAGGGGCCAGCTAAAAAGCAGGTAACTGCTTGAAACAATAGCAGCCATGATATCTAACGAGTCAATTTTTTTCTCTCTTCTGAAAAAAATAATGTAAAAACTTGAAATCTCTCTATTTCTTTATCTATCACTCTTGCACATCCAATATTAAGATCATTCTGCCAAACTGGGAATGATCTTCAGAGAAACTCAGAAAATAAAGTTCTCTTACTCCCTTTGAACAGTATTTAGAAGGTTAAAAACAAACGCTTCCTTGTCACATCCCTTTAAACTCTCAATTCAATTCAATTCATCTTTATTTCACAAGCCAATTAAAAAGGCTCTTTTTTAAAAACAACATACATACAGTATAAACAGTTCAAAGATAAAAATATAACAATGAAAAGTAGCTCATCGCAGGATATATAAATGTTCCGTAAGGCATTGTGGTAAAATACAATACATGTTGACTAATTATTAAAATATAAGGACGTGTTCAGAAAATAAAGGCTTGTGAGGCACACCTAAAAACTCTCACGGTCTGATCAAGAAGATGAAAGGAAATTGAAATTTTAGTTATGGTCTAAGCTTCTCTTTTTTTTGCATTCGATGGATGTTCTAATATATCATCTTGCTGTTCTCCAAACTAACTTTGCAAGTGATATCGCGAGCGCTCTTGCCAGCTTTTCAGGCAGGACAAGAAATGTTGTATCTTCGTTATTTGACATTTCTTTCCTTTTTAATGAAGCCATAGGAGATTTGTTTGCATGAAACCATTGAACCTACGAATTCCCATCTCGAGAAAGTCTGACGTAAACAGTATAGCCGATTAGCCGTGCAATATTTAAATCCCCATCCCATTAATTGAAATGCAACAAACACGAGTGGACTTGAAATGATCGAATACATATATATATACCTCCTTTTTAAAAACAAATACAAGGGTTGCGAAACCAGTGGAGGGAAAGGGGGAATAAAAATGGAATGGGGAGAAGGGAAACAAGCGCAAAAACAACAACAATGATTATGATAACGATAATAATGATGCTAATAATAACTATAATGTTAATGATAATAACAACAACAATAATAATAATAACGATAATAATAATAATACTATAACAATAATAACAATAATGATAACAATAATAGTAATATTAATAGGCATTTATAGCGTCTTCTATCTAGAAAAAATCTATTCCGAGGCTTATTTCCCCCATGCAGCTTTAGCTCGAGCTGCCTTCTGGTCAATTGTTCTATCACTCATTCTAAATACATCTAAGTCATTGCATTTTTATATAAAAAAAGAGTAGGCCCAATAAAGCTAAATTCTGTACGCCTATTGTGATTGATACACGTCTGACAAAACTCAAATTTACACCTACATTAAAAATATATATATTACATCAAAATTTGATGTTTTACATGTTTAATGTGGGGCTGTTTGCCGTGAGGGATTTTAATATAGCCTCTCTTCATGCTCTTTTCACTTATTTCAGAATAAGAGAGGGTATAAAAGGAAAGGTCTTCCCCCTCTTGATCCCCGCCCCACGAGAGAAAAGAAAGAAAAGAAAAGAATCTGAGTTTTCGTTTTTACTAAAAAGGACCATATTCTATAGACAAAAGATTTCTACCTATACATACTTTTACTGGCCAGTAACTTGCTTTTGTATTGATAATAATCACATTTCGCTACCTCTAGTCGGATGAGCAGATCATATACATTACTAATTCTCACACGGCCAAAAAAGCATAAATAAATATTGCAGCAATTAGGCCTACACAGTGAAAAAATAGCACGTTGTTTAAGCCTGTCATTCTAGCAACAAGTTGTTTAAACTTTTAAACAACTAGTTGAAAAGATTTAACAGTTGTTTAAAAAAAGTTTAAACAGTATGTTTTTAAAAATTAAGTCTAAATTGTTGTTTAAAATGTTTAAACGAGTATTTAAAAAGTTTAAACAATAGTTGTTAGAGCGAAAGGCTTAAACAATTGATGTGCTTAAAATCTTAAACAGTGTTTTTTAACAGTGTAGGGGTAGTCAGGTCCAGATTTGAGAAAAATCGTGTTAATGCTGAATTGAGAAGTGCTTTAACATAATTTGAGGGCGCTGAGTCCAAATTTGCTGTTTGCCACCTTGATTTCGATGTTAAAATCCTCAAATTGGCAAAAACAAAATGGCCGCCATTCTACACCCATTTTTACTCTATTCTGACCCCCAAAACTTGTAACAAAAATGTTTGTCAACGGCTATTGGTACTATTTTGATCTCAAAAATAACATGCTGAAAATCCACCAAAATCCGTATCCGGGAAAGTGGTTATTTTCAAGATGGCGTCTAAGATGGCCGCCATTTACTGAAAATTAAAATAACCGGCACTTTATCTACCCTAGACACCTTTTTCGGTGCATACATGTATTTAATGGGGGGGGGGCGAAAAAAGAGAGTGAACATAAGCACTCCAGGGTACCTGAAAATCCAAGATTGCGTAAAATGGCTGCCATGGCCTAAAAATTCATAATTCATCTTTTACGTATTTTAGTGTCTTTTATTTGGGTTGTATTCATTGGTGATTTCAAGGGTCAAGAAGTAAACCGGGACAAGTTACAAGGACAGTCAACATTCCACTATGTCCAAAAATCCAAGATGGCTTTCAAAATTGGAGTCTAAAATAGCTGTTGTTATCTAACACCCCCTTCAAACCTAACATAGTTTGGTTAATACCTGCCTTGGGCATATGATGTTGGTGTCTAACCCATGGTTTAATGGGTCAAGAAATACGTTGGGACAAGTAAAAAAGACAGTCTATGGTCCTCCATGTCCAAAAATCCAGGATGGTTTGCAAAAATGGAGTATAAAATGTCTGTCGTTAATTACAAACCGACACAGTTTGTTTAATAACCGCCTGGAGAATATGATTTTTTTTTAATATAACGCGCGGTTTAAAGGGTCAAGTATTAGATTGGGACAAGTTACAAGAACAGTTAGTGGTTCCATTATGTCCAAAAATCCAATTGCTTCCAAAAATGGAGTCTATATAGGACGTTCTCATCGAAAAACTGACATAGTTTGTTTAGTATCAGCCCGGGGTATATGATTTTGGTGTTTAACCCATGGTTTAAAGGGTCAAGTAATAAATAAGGACTAGCTACAAGGACAGTCAGAGGTCCAGCATGTCCAAGAATCCAAAAAGGCTTCCAGAATTTGAGTCTAAAATTGCTATTGTTACCTTTACTGTCATAGTTCGTTTAATATCCGCCTGGAGTATATGATTATCTGATTATGTTGTCTAACCCTTAATGTTTAAATGGTCAAGTAATACATAAGGATAAGTTACAAGGGCAATCAATGGTCCTATATGTCTAAAAATCCAAGATGGCTTCCAATTAAGGAGTCTAAAATGGCTGCTGATACTAAAAAATTGACATAATCTATTTAAAATCCATTTGGGAAATATGATGTTGATGTCTACACTATGGTTTCAAGGGTTGAATAATACTTTTGGATTTCTAACAATGGTATGAAGCGGTCCATTTTACCTATCATTTAAGGTTGGCTTTTAAAGTGAGTCTTAAAAGACTTCCATCAGCTAAATATAGTCATAATTAGGTGAACAAAATCTACACTACATGTATTGTGGTTTGAAGGCTGAAATAATAAATCGGAACAATAAAAAAGATGGTCAGTTTCCTTTTCGTCGTAAAAAGTCCAAAGCGACTCCTAAAATTGCGTGAAAATGACTGCTGTCCCCTAATCATGAAACCATAGGATAGTCCTGAGCAGAAAAATGACGTGTCTTGAAATACTTAATAGTGAATTATGGAAATTTTTAGGTGAAAGTTTACCTTATTTTTTAAAGTTTGTTTTTGGATGTTTACTTATTGTTGCACCACCACCTAATTATGTCACTAATTCTTGTAAAACATATTTTCATGAGTCTTAGAAACGGAGACACCAAATTAGTGGCACTAGATGGGATATGAAGTATTGTCATTTTTGTAACAATGGTGGCCAATTTGAATGTACTTTTTGGAGCGATCTTCAATTTTTTGACAAAATGGACAACAGCGGTTCCCTGTAATCTGCCTTCACCTATATCATATGACCCTTGAAATCATCAGAAAGGCACAAAAATGTTCTTACATTGTAGGTAGATAGTATATGAACTTTGCAGCTAGATTTTTAAGAAATAGCAACTATTTTTTTCAGCCATCATTATTTTTTTTTTTTGGGGGGGGGGGGCAAAACTGCACCACTGATAAACCTTGAAAATTTTTCTAATGTAATTTTTTTCCTTTGGAATCATGATTTTTTATGTTTTATTTTATTCTCGGTGACCCCAAAGTTATTTCTACCAGGTGGATATTATATGAATTTAGAGCATTTCAAAGTTACAACGTCCATTATAGATGCCATTTTGGAAGGTAATCTTGGATTCTGTGACACACTCACTGACTCTCTTGTAAACATGTCCTGATTCATTATTTGCCTTAAAAGCTTTTTGATGATTTTGATTTTGAGGATTTACTTTATTTTTGGAGTTGATGGTACAACGACTGCCGCTATGGACGCTATGTTGGATTTCCAGGTAACCTTGACAACGTTTTGTAACTATAACCTGTGTCAATAGACTTTGTATAATCCTAACATGCCTAAGTTTCATGAAATAGACATCTAAACCCTAAAAGTTATGAAAATCCAAAATCTTAACCTCGGGTAAGATTTGATGTTGACTTCGCCGCCGCCGTCTAAAAAGCGACGTCCATGTCTTGCATCTGCTATGCAGGCGATGAAAAAATGGCGGGCACGTCAAAGATATCCAATATGCCAGCATCTCCCCCAAATTATCAAACATTGTGCCATATTATTTATCAAATCAGCAGCTGTGAATCATGGCAGCCATCTTGGAATTAAAGATGGCTGACGAATTGATCAGAGACACTATGTTTGCAACCCTGGGTATAAACAAAAATAACGCATAGATCCCATGTTGTTTTTAATATAATCACCCATAAAAATATGTTAATATGGGAAACTGCATTAAAAATGCCGCCATTTTGTTTTTGCCGATTTGAGGATGAAAACGTCGGAATCAAGTTTGGCAAACAGCATTTTTGGGTTCAGCACCCCTGAATTACCTTAAAACAATTGATAAATCAGCATTAACACAAAATGCGTAAAGCACTTTTTCTGAGCACATTTTTTAAAATCTGGACCTGACTATTATTAAAACATGATTTAAAGTTACTGGCCGTGTGTGGCCACAACACGTACATAACATTTAAAAAATAGATATATTACCTCAAACTACTCTTATTGTTTTTTTTTACAATGTGTGTGGAATTTTATTGTTTGAAAATTGTCAAATTCCGAGGGGTTTTCACATTTAGAAACTGATTTCATTCTAATTTACATAATCTCAGGACATACCGAGACCGTTGAGATATCATTCGTCTTGTGTTTAATATCCACAATTTGTGATCAAATAAAATTGGAAATCCCCATTTATTTTCAATACTCATCACTTTCCAGTTTCCCCATTAAACTGGTGGCACCACAGGCCGACAAGCATTATGCCGAAGGCTATGTACAGTGCACCTGTGCGTTGTCTATAGGCTATAGGGCAGAGGTTCTCAAACCTTTTCTTTGAAGGGCCAGATGAGACTCCAAGTAAACCTGAAAGGGCCAGGGTGAATTGGATACTTAGGGGAAAAAATGTCCGCGAAGCGCAAAGACCCGTGCGGTTAGGATCCTAGATGCTCCATTGTCTTTCCTTTATTTTGGGAGCATTTAATCCAACAAATTTATAACAGTTTCATATGGAACGCACACAAAATAAGAAAAGATTTCAAAATACAGCGCGAGACGATATTAATGATAACGAAATTGTAGTAATTTGTTAAAAGGAATCTAGATCGTACCATACATACCTGGTATTTTTGTAGTCAAAGTAGATTTAATAATATAGCATGTTCGTTATGAACTCTAATAAGGTGTCAGTCTCCTAGTCACTTTCAATATGGGGAAAGTGACACTGTCTGTCAGCAACAAGTTGCTTGAACCTTGGCACAAAAGGTGTAATTGCATACCTGACCATCTAATAAGAAAGTAGATCGAACAGAGCCGAAAATTTCGAGATTTAGACCTAAAAACGAGACACTATATTCATGTTTTGTAAATAATGAAAAGGATGAGTAATTGGGGATCTTCCTTACATGAATAATGCGAGCGTAAAGCGCGAGCAGAATTTTTGTTATACGTTTTGAACTGATCGGTAGGCCCTACATGTTAAGGTGGATCTTGCACTTATATATATATATATACAATAGTCATGAAGACAATATTTCAACAATCAAATAATGCGAGCGCGAAGCTAGTATATAAAGAATGGAAAATTTCAATCAATATTTGTAATCGTGAACAGGCAAACAATTGAGAGCGCGAAGCGCGAAAGGAAATATTCGAGATTTAGAGAAACGGGACACACTATTCATGTATTGTAAATCATGAAAAGGATCTTCCTACTTTAACAATGCGAGCACAAAGCGCGAGCAGATGCATGTGCATGTTTCAGATTTAATCCTAGAATCTAGGCATTCTAAATACATCTTTTATCATGAAAATCAAAGCGAACGCGAAGCGCGAGCATAAAATATTTGATATTCCGATTTAAAAAAGGGTTAATTTCAGCACTATATTTCAAGCACTTTGTAGGGAAATTGTTAGGTGGATAGGGATCGCATTTAATAAAGAGCTGACATTTTTCATTATATACTTTGAGCTTTGACATAAGACCGGGACATCCTTGGGACATATGCCATCATATGAAAATGATGACTATCTTTCTATCCCTCTAATTGTTAAGTGTGAGATGAAACAAAAGGGAAAATTTAATTATTAAATTTATATCTTATTCATTGATGCATAATAATTAATGCGAATGCAAATCGCGAGCAGAAATTGTTGATAAACTGCTATGAAAAAAGTGATTTTAAGTAGTTTATGTAATCAATATCGACAATTAACTCGCGGCCAATCAGAATGCGAGCGTGCAACGCTTGCTGATACGTTTTGACAATCACACCTGAAAAGGGATATTTTGAAAACTGACGAACCTAATAAGTACCTGATATCAAAATTTGCGAGCGCGCAGCGCGAGTACTGAAAATGTTAATCAGGCCGTAAAAACTGACATTTCTACAGAGCACTTTATAAAAATCAAATTGTAAATCACAAAGTTCGATTTCCGAGGGGAAATATGCTTTGTATATTGACTTCCAAACTTGATTTTAAGCTCGATATTGTACAAGTTATGTAAATCACCTAACAGTGCGAGCGCGAAGCGCGAGCGAAAATTTTATATGGTGACATATGACAAGTCATTATTTTCCAATTAGTTCCCCTCATTTTAATACTTTTTTATTCACTCGTCTTCCTCCTCTTCTTTCTTCTCCTCTCTTTTTTTTCTTTCTCTTTTTTTGCACTGCCTATAGGGGGCCGGGCCCCTCGACCCCCTCCCCCCCCTGGATCCGCCTATATGCTAGCCTATGGATCATCGCATACATTGCGCTATCACTGCACTATAGCAGCTAGCTAGCTGCTATCTCCACTCTTCTCATCACGTCCCCGCTATCAGCAAGCTGATTTCATCATCCAATTCCAAGAAAACTACTTCCGGGTCATTTCATATCACAGGTCAATCACATGTGAAAAAATGGCGATGGAGACACCGGCAGTGGACAATCTGGCAGTACAAGATTTGGACAATTTGGTATGTATTATTGTCTAGATCAAACTTAGACTGGTACACCTGAAATTTTAGGTCCTGTCGAAGAAATGTTTTGTCGCGAAAATTGAAATTAGTCACATTTCAGACTCGTTAGCAGCGTGTTTTCCGTCGATGCCCCTCAGCCGGCCCCTGCCTAAGCCTAAGGCTAAGTTAGACCAAAAGCTTCGGTCTCTGTTATGTTGGTTGTTCAGCTGAACTCCGGCTTCACTCACCAAGTACAGAGACCGAAGTTCTAGCGCGATCTGTACAGGGACTCAATGGCCATATGTTTATGTACTTAAGCGTAGCTGTTCCATTTTTTTATAGGTACATGTATGAGATCGAAATCACAGCGAGTACTTACGCTCTTCAATAAGGATTCCGAAAGGGAGGCACAATGGCATGAACACCCCCCACCCACATGGGCACAAATGCCAGGGGGACATGTCCCCCTCACCCAAACTAGTAGGGGGGCACATTATGAAATGTCCCTCTACTATTTTTGGAAAATAGTGAGAAAAGTGATGGGTAGGTCGAGATTTTATGTGTCCGTGCAAAAACTGAAAAAGAAATGAGCAGAGCTAGAGATGTTGTCCGTTTGGGCAAATGTCTGTCTGTGTTTGTTGGACTGGCGCCTGATGAAATCAGAAAGTTCCAACTGCTTCATTTATACCGACAGTGACAGGATTTAGCGGTTGTAGGTATAAATCGCGCTCTAACACTCTAAAACTGTTCTTTATTAAAAAGCGCGAGAACCGACGGACCGATTTGAATAGTTTTTTTGTTTTGTGCTTGGGCCATGTAGAATTTTGTACCAATTTACAACAAATTCTGAGTTGGTCGGGTGCAACCACTGGGTGAATCCAGATGGAATGACCCACACATAAAATTCACCATGGCCCACGCACATAACAACAAAAATTAGTCAAATCGGTCCCTGGGTTCTCGCGCTACGTCCCGCCCTTTTCTCCTTGTTTTGACAAAAATGGGCGTGACCCTCAACTTTCAATGGCCATTGCGTCGTAACGTGTTGACCAATTTTCACGAAACTGGTACCAATCAAAAGGAAATTCAGAGAGGAATCCAAAACATGCATCATGTTTGACCCCCGGACAAATAATTTTTTACTTGATTTTCATGTAAATTATTTGTATGATATTGAAAAAATGTAACCAATGATGATATTTTATTTCTTCACCTTTTAAAACTCTTCCAAAGATACCATGAAATTTCACTCTAGTCCCACATACTGATATTCATGTTAGTAAAGTGTTCACCAGTTACATGATTTCTTGCAATCTTAAGTCACAGTATGCAAACACATGAAAAGAAATTAAGCTCGGCAGTTCACAAATGAAACTTTAAACATTTATGCTCGTGAATAGGTATCTGTTTAGGCATTTTGATGTTCAGCAATATACATCATATATATTATGGGAGCCTTAAATAGGCATATAATCAACAATTTGATGATAAAAGTAAACACTTTACTAAAAAGAATATATATGATATATAATGAAGTGTACATCATACATGTATACAATTGAACTTCATGTAGCAATATTCATAAGGAAGTGAAGGAAGAGGTTTCAAAGTGATCATATTAAAGCCCAATGATCACTGTGGCATTTTATCAACTGCTTAGCTTCAATCTCTGTGGCACACTTCATTCATCCCTACCCTTAGCCCCAACACCTTCAACATTTTCACAGTACATGTACCTCCCTTGTCAACGCTGCATGTCTTGCGTTGCTCTTCTAACCATTGCGGGAATGTATTAACGAAGAACATTTATCTCGTGCGAAACATGCTCAACCAAAATTGCAGCTAGATACCAGTTTTGTAACATTCACTTGCAAAAAAAAGTTCACAGAGAGTTGATAACATTTCACTTAGATTTGCAGGGAAAAACTGATGAAACCAGAGAACAACAATGGTTTGGTGCTTGTACGTGTACATTAAAGCCCCAAAACTTGGATAAAGCACCTATGTAGGTTTGGTACCCTTCACCTTCGAAGGACCATTACTCTGTGATCAGTGACAATTGTGATGCAAGCAAGGTGTCAAATTAAAGTCAAGATTCAAGATAATTTATTGTCATGCATTAAGAATACACAAAATTCGCTTTCGGGCATAACGTTACAAACATGAATACAATAAACAATGGCATAAATAATACATTTAACAAACAATCATAACTGTTAAAATATGTATTGCACAACTGTACAAGAAAAGAGAGAGAAGGTAAGGGGGAGAATGAGATCATAGAGGATAGATGAGAAAAATAGAAGATAAGAAAAGAAGAGAAGTCGGAGAGAAATAGGACAATGCAATTGTGCAACCTACTTACACAGTACCAGTCACACATCTCAACACCCGTTTACCCGTCCTACCAGAGAACGATTATCTAATGCTCTCTGACCGAAACAGGCAAGCAGGTGTCAAGGACGTACAACTGGCACTGTACCTCCACCCCGCAACCCCCACACCAGAGTACCCTTCTGTTGTGACTGCAATCACCATGCAACAACTACCCAGTGTTCAAAAGAACCATGCACATTTCCTCACATTCTACACACAAACTCCCTCCCCCCCCATGTACACTCCTCTACAAATATGTCAATCATACGCTCAGACACAGGCCCACACCGTACATCCACTCAAACATAAGTCAATATGAAGGGCACCGTGTGAGGATGCTTTAGATGGAGACATTGAGACAATAAATCATTCATTGTATAGCAATAAAAACACCTATGTAATAGTAAAAATTTCAAGGCTGCGCGGCTGAGGTAGGAGAGCAAGGAAGTGAGAGAGAGAGGGTATTTATGATAGACACTGTAACTTCCTATACTTTGTAATAAATAATAAATTGGTAAATCAGTAAGTAATGTGAACGCATACAAATAAATCTACATTAAAGTATATAAAAAGTGGTAATGATCAAGTATAGTGGACCGAGCCATACGTTGATGAGTTACTCAGTTTAATATGTGAAAAAGATATATATGCTGACCTTTGAACTTTAGGTAACCTTTTTTCTACTTTAGAAACACCCTGTATACATGTAGTTCTGAACCTTAAACTCATACTTTTCCTTCTCAATATATTAGTGGAGGGTACCTAAGACTTGCTGTACATGTATATGTACTGTCATAAAAATAGCAATATAATCTATTCTTTTTCTTTCTGCAGGATATTTCCAAGTTGAATCCTCTCTCCCCTGAAGTTATAAGCAGACAAGCAACTATTAATATTGGTAAGTTTCTCCTTTTTGTCTCACCTGCATAGCAGAGTGAGACTATAGGCGCCGCTTTTCTGACGGCGACGTCAACATCAAATCTTAACCGAAGGTTAAGTTTTTGAAATGACAGCATAACTTAGAATGTATATGGACCTGGTTCATGAAACTTGGTCATGAGGGTAATCAAATATTTCTGAATATCCTGCCTGAGTTTAAAGTCTCATGATCAAGGTCAAAGGTCATTTAGGGTCAATGAACTTTGGCCATTTTAGGGGTATTTGTTGCATTACCATTATAACTCTGAAATTGTATAGGTCTAGTTCATAAAACCTGGACATAAGAGTAATCAAGTATCACTTAATATCCTGTGCGAGTTTCAGGTCACATGACTAAGGTCAAAGGTCAATGAACTTCTCATGTTGGAGGTAATTATTAAATTGCTGTCATAATGTTAAAAGATTATGGATACACATGTAGTTTATGAATTGTAGACATAGGGGTAATTAAGTATCACTAACAATGTCTCATGATCAACGTCATACCATTTACAGTCATTGAACATAGTATTGTATCATTATATCAATGGTGTTTTTTGTGAATACATGTAATTATTTTATAGTATTTTTCAAAGTCAGCACTGCTGCTATATTTAATCGTGTAATGCAGGTGAGAGGCGCTCCACTTGTTTTAAAAGACTTCCCCTACAGTATTGAAAAATTAATTTTGCATGTACATGCTTGATGGTTTCACAGTTTTACAGATTTGTATTCATAGCTTTCAATTCCTTTCTAGTTTCTTGCATTGACAAATAAAGTTTAATAAAACATGTTGGATTTGCTGATGTGGTTTACGGTACACCATGTGGAGTGTTATAGAAACAGTGGATAGAAGAAGAGAGGAAGTGGATAGGCGAGAAAGTGGAGATTTGAGAGTAGAGTATTCTTTCTTGAAAATAGTCCTGAAAAGGACTGTAAACCAGAAGGAATGTTGAGTGAGAACAGCTTGAGTAGTAGAGCCGATGAGGAGGTGCTGGCTTGAGTCGGCGAGTAGAGATGTTGGATGTTGGATTTGATTGCATTTCCCGATCAGATGCACTTTACAATGGGTTACAATCATTGATGATGGAAGTGGTCGGGAGCCAGTGTGTGCGACCATAGAACATTTATAAGCACCATTTACACATGTTGGTTGGTTGAGTTTAGTGTGGAGGTGGCGCTATCCATCGTTATCCGATGATTTCCGCCAGGCTAAAGCGAGAGGGATTCCACCCTCCCCTGTACAGCTCTAGTTATTTGATTTTGCTAGTAATTGCACCGTGTGTGAGATATAGATTCACAGAGGAAAGGCGTTGTGTAATATTAAAATCTTATGAGTATCTTTTGAGTATTTTGTGTAATAAACATCTGTACCATCAACGTGACATTTTAATGCAATGAAGTCATGCTATGTTTCTTACCTACCACAGGTACAATTGGTCATGTAGCCCATGGTAAATCCACGGTCGTGAAGGCCATCTCAGGTGTTCAGACTGTCAGGTTCAAGAACGAATTGGAAAGAAATATTACCATTAAGCTCGGCTATGCAAATGCAAAGGTAAGATCTGGCATACTGCCCGCATTGAAGAGGTTCTATTCAAAACAGTTATGCTTTGATATCTCATTAGTCTATTAAATCCTGTGCAAACTCTTCACTTGAGGAAAGTGGGTCTGATTAAATGCAGCCTAAAATCCCTGCTAGTTACTTGTGTAGAGAAGGTCCCTCGAAAGTTGTTTTCATGCTAGCCTTGTGTTGAGACCCACTTTTGTATCAAAGTGGGCACTGTACGTGTTGGCATAGCCATGTGTTAGACGGCTTAGATACTGTATGAGATCTGTTTACGAATAAAGAAATAAATTCAACGCTAGTCACCGTCTCCCGACTCAGATTTGTTGGCTCAAAGGGGTGTCGGATCCTGACCTCCAAATTCTTTTAAGAACTACATGTATTGCTATCTTCATCAATGCAATTTTTATGAGGAATATGTGAGGCCAAAAAAAAAGCGATTTTCATCTTCACATGAGATCTATTTTATTTGAAATGGCAAGTTGTGATTTGAAGGATAGAAATAGCGGTTAAGAGCCATCTCCTGTGAGGAACACTTAAAATGATCCATGGGCAACATACTGTCCACTGTGGTGGGTAATGTATGTTAGTAATATTCTGGGCAATTATTGCCCAATTGAACAAATTTATTACCCAATGATTAGTTTTTATTACCCAATAAGGGCAGATTTTGACCAATAGTTGTGTGGACAGTATGTTGCCCAGGGTTGGTTAAAGGTTGGACATTTTTTTCCCATTTATCTTACCTGGGTTGAGTGCAGCACAAAGTGGAAAAATATTAAATATTAAATGGAACCAGTGACCCTCTGTTTCAAAATCAGAAGACTGAGCCACAATGATCATATTTATTATTATTATTAATTGATTGGTCTGTTGGGTTTGATTGTTTTTTTTTTAAGGTGTATAAGTGTGATAGTCCTGCTTGCCCAAGGCCTGGGTGCTACAGGTCAGCTGGTAGTAATAAAGATGACTCTTTTGCCTGTGATAGACAAGGCTGCTCAGGCAGGTTTAGATTACACAGGTAAGTATGCAACACTATGTTTTGGGGTTGGTTGCACAAAAGGGTTCCATGACATTTGCTCCGGCGACAATTGCTTCGCCCTAAATTCCACACACTAATCGAATGACCAACTTCAACCCTTGGTTGTACAATGTGGATAAATATCTTGCCGAAGGAAATGATGAATAAAACATAAAATCTAACCTCCAAAACTAAATGAACCCTAAACATTATGTTTACTCTGAAACCTGATCTCTGATTACTCTAAACCAAAACCTCTATTGCAATCCTAACTTTAACCCTATGGCTTCTTGAGATATTAAGATCGGAGCAATCGTCGCACGATCAAAAGTCATGTCACCGTGAAAACTAGGTAAAAATCTTGCAGGTCAAGCTACTCCCATCAGTTTTAAACCAGAGCTCATGAAATATGGCTCACACAATGGTCTTGTGGTAGTAACGTGCAAGACTTATTTTTTTCCATGTCTTGGAAACTGCATTGGCATGGTAATGGATACTATAGCATTTAAAATGGAATCATGATTCAGATAAAACTATTTCCTTCTACAGTGCGTCCCAAAAAAAACTATACACTTTTGAAATGGCTGCCAAATAAAAAATCTAGCACTTTGGGGAAAAAGACTTATAGATATGGAAAACCAATAAAGTCAACTTTCAAATGACACCAAAAAGTTGGAAAATTATTCATGCTTGAGCGAGCACTACCCACTGAAACAGAGGGTATGCAAATTAGGGTGGGCTGGAATTAGCCTTCCAATTTCTTTCAGATTTTTGTTTGGTACTTGCAAAGTTGAAGGTTATTTGGTGAGTTAAAGATCAGATGTTATCAGTTTGTTGTTTGTGAAAATTTCATACGTTATTAAATTGAAATTTAATGCATGAGTGATCATGAATTGCAATTTTTAGTGCAGCTTTATCATGTGGATCTTAACAATGTGTTCATGACAATCAGGAGAAGAGGGGGTAATATGACTTAGGTAGGTGAAGTAAGTTGATGGGCTTAAGGTCAACAGAACATTTAGCAACCCCTCCCTCCATCTCTACCCCCTCCCCCACTTCTCTCCTCCTGAAAGACTAAGCTTGGCTAGGCTGGGCAGGAATTAGCCATACAGTTTTTTGAGAGGTTAGTCCTTTGGAACTTACAAAGCTAAGGGTGTTCTGCTATTCATGAGTGAGATAAGTTTTGGTTTTAATAGGCAAATTTCATGAATTACTCAATTGAAATGTACTGCATGAGTGAACAGGAATTGCAATTTTAGTGTAGCATATTCATCTTGTGGACATCAGAAGTGTGTTCATGAGAGTCAGAGTAATGTGATGGTACATGTACCTGTTACAAGCAAGAGGGCGAGGTATGCTAAGACTTGGTTAAAAGGGCATTCCTCTTCTTTTTGTCCTTTTACAAATTAAAAGTCATAGGTACCCTCCCCTCTTCACCTCCATTTTCCAGCCCCCCCCCTCTCTCTCTCTCTCTGTCTCATCTCCTGGATTGTAGCCTTTTCAAAACTTAACTGCCAAGTGACCGGTGGCTGATGGTCAGTTTGAATGATTACCAAAAAAATTTAATGATTATGATGATTAATGAAATAATTTATTGGAAAAAATGAATGTTTTATTGATCACATTGCACATTGAATGAGTTAATTTACTGATAAATTGTTGATGGAATGATTGATAGGAAAAAGTTGATGCCCTAATTCAGAATTAATCATTAAACCAACATTCTGCTCTGGACTTCACGCATACATAAGAATAGCCATCAGTCTCTCAACAGGAGGGGAGGGTGGGAAAGAGGGAGGGGGCGGGGCTGAATGTTCTGTTGACCCTTATTCCATCAACCTACTTCTCCCACTTAAGCCCTATCTCACCCCCTATTCTCCCGACTGGCCGACTCCCATGAACACATTGCTGAGATCGCCATGATAAAGTTGAAATGCTGCCCCAAAAGAGATCCAAATGATAAAGCTGAAATGCTGCTCCAAAAGTGTAATTTGTGTTCACTCATGAATAAAAGTTCAATTTAATAACTTAACAAATTTTCTTAGGCTATCAAAACTGATCAAGGTTGATCATTAATTCATCACAACGCCCTTAACTTTGCAAGTTCGAAATGGTTTGCCTCTCAACAACTGAAATAAATTGGAAGGCTAATTCCAGCCCACCCTAATTTTCATACCCTTTGTGTCAGTGGGCAGTGCTCGCTCAAGCATTAATATTTTTCCAACTTTTTGGTGTCATTTGAAAGTTGACTTCATTGGCTTTCCATATATGAGAGTCTTTTTCCCCAAAGTGCTAGATTTTTTATTTGGCGGCCATTTCAAAAGTGTATAGTTTTTTTTGGGACGCGGTGTATACTCTAAGAAAAGGGGGCCTTTACCCTACAATCTCTGCTTTTTAGTCGGTCTCCTTCCTTTTCAATTTCATGCTGTGATTATGTTGTACAAATTGATTTCAATGCTGTTTAAATTTAACTATCGTTGAAAATATGAGAAAGAGATGGAAAGGGGAAAATAATTCATTAAATTGAATAGATATTTTTTTTTGTATTGCAGATTTATCGTTTGTTTTTCATACAACGGATGGGGGGGCAGGGGGTTGGTGAAAAGAGAAAAGGAGAATGCCAAAATAGGTTTAAAGGATTGATGAATTTTATTTACATTTCTTTTCTAGACATGTATCATTTGTAGATTGCCCTGGTCACGACATTCTTATGGCAACTATGTTGAACGGAGCAGCTGTTATGGATGCAGCACTGCTGTTAATAGGTAAGCAAAAAAATGATGAATTATGTCATTGCATACTGGAACCAGGTTGTTCCCATACAAGCCTATGAAAATGCAAGTATTCAGTAGGTAACATGACAACAAATCGCAGAAGGCACTAGCAAATATATTTTGGATGTTAATTACTTGGGATATAAGGTTCTTAAAGTCGCCAAAATGGTTAGAAACATAAATCTATATTGCAGTGAGTTAATTGTTCTTCACACAGAAATGCATGTATGGGACCTCACAAAAATCGTGCAGCTCAAACGCCCAAGTGTTTTGCGGTCACACTTTGAATGAGAAATGGTGTGTGTGTCTGAAGTGCTTTCCTTTGTAATGGAAACTTTTACTATGATTATGCTTCGATAATAAATTGAGTAATAACTTGAAAACTTTCTACAACTTTGATTCTGAAATGTTTATGTACTGTATTGGCACTAGTATTCAGCCCGGCATACAGTGTAATTAAAAAATTTGGACAAATTCCCCCATTTTTGTCTCACCTGCGAAGCAAAGTGAGACTATAGGCGCCGCTTTTCCGACGGCGGCGGCGGCGTCAACATCAAATCTTAACCTGAGGTTAAGTTTTTGAAATGACGTCATAACTTAGAAAGTATATGGACCTAGTTAATAAAACTTGGCCATAAGGTTAATCAAGTATTACTGAACATCCTATTAGAGTTTCATGTCACATGACCAAGGTCAAAGGTCATTTAGGGTCAATGAACTTTGGCCGAATTGGGGATATCTGTTGAATTCCCATCATAACTTTGAAAGTTTATGGATCTGATTCATGAAACTTGGACACAATAGTAATCAAGCATCACTGAAAATTTTGTGCAAGTTTCAGGTCTCATGATTAAGGTCAAAGGTCATTTAGGGTCAATGAACTTTTGCCGAATCGGGGGTATCTGTTGAATTACCATCATAACTTTGAAAGTTTATTGGTCTAGTTCATTAAACTTGGACATTAGAGTAATCAAGTATCACTGAACATCCTGTGCGTGTTTCAGGTCACATGACCAAGGTCAAAGGTCAATGAACTTTGGCCGAATTGGGTGTATCTGTTGAATTACCATCATAACTTTGAAAGTTTATGGATCTGATTCATGAAACTTGTACATAAGAGTAATCAAGTATCACTGAATATCCTGTTCGAGTTTCAGGTCACATGATCAAGGTCGAAGGTCATGTAAGGTCAATGAACTTTGGCCATGTTGGGGTTTTTTGTTGAATAACCATCATATCTCTGTAAGTTTATTGGTCTAGTTCATAAAAAGTGGACATAAGAGTAACCATGTATCACTGAACATCTTGTGTGAGTTAGAGTAGTATTCAAAGTCAGCACTGCTGCTATATTGAACCGCATGATGCAGGTGAGACGGCCAGAGGCATTCCACTTGTTATATTTAGAAATAAGGAATTAATCTTAATTTCATACCTTTGCTATTTACAGGGTAATCTGTTGTCAGTATTTTCTTTATCAATCTGTCGACTGTACATGTATGCACGGAGGGTCAAATAATGCGGCGATGGCCTTTTGCACTGAATGGCAGTAGTATTCAACCTAGTGAGGATAGATAGCAAATCTCAAAAGGGTTTAGATTGCTAAATTAGATCTAGATCTATGTAAGTTTCTGGCTTTGATTAATTCCCTGTTTGGTGTCATCCCAAATGGTCTAGTCCATATTTGGATGTGACAAGGGCAGATTGAGAGACAGGGCCATCTTTCATCGCTAGGTTGAATACTAGTGCCGATGGGTTGAATACTAGGGCCAAAAACCATCGTCGTACAATTTGATCGCCTGCGCGCTCAGTTGACGGGTTGAAGAAAAATAATGCAAAAAGAATAATAAGCATTTGCTCTTTGAAATAAGACAGGTGTGAAATTAAGGTGAATTCCATATTTCTATATATTTGAGGAAACTCTCCAAACGGGTTGAATACTTGAGCCCTTAGGGTAATTGTAGTATAATTTGTGCTCAGTTCTTATTACAATACATTATCATTAGCATACAATACATCATGGAACTAAAAACTACATTAAACCTAACCCACTAAATGATATAAGTAATGCAGATTTATAAAAAATTTGAAATATTCATTTAGCCGGCAACGAATCCTGCCCTCAGCCCCAGACGTCGGAACATCTTGCAGCCATTGAGATCATGAAGCTCAAACACATCCTGATCCTTCAGAATAAGATTGACCTGGTCAAAGAGAGTCAAGCGAGGGAGCAATACGAACAGATCCTAAAGTTTGTTCAAGGTTAGTTGAAAGGGTCGATGAAGGTTTGGTCTAAAACCTTAAGCTTGGCCCTGGTCAAAGAGAGTCAAGCGAGGGAGCAATCTGAATCGGGGAAATTTCATTTTACTTTTTTCCAGACAGGGAATTTGATTTTAAAAAACACCTGAAATCAGGGAAAATGCCTCAAATGAGGGATAAATCAGGGAATTTTGATCAGCCCAAAGTCAAAAGCATGGTAATCAGACTCTGCTATATTTTGTTGCATATCAAAACAATGTCTATTGAATGATTGGTTATGGTGGTACTCATAAGTTTAACATAATTGTTTTTATACATGGAATTCACTGCAACAACTTAGAAAATATGTGAAACTGGGAATGGGTTTAAATAATTATCAGTGAATTTTTTTTTCTTGAAAAGCTGGGAACTTTGATGAATAGATCCTGAAGAATATTTGAAAGGGTTGATGCAGGTTTGGTCTAAAAACCACAGGTTGAGCCCTATGATACAGAACTGTGATTGATTACACAGCTGATCTTAATCATTGATCATAATGTACAATCAGTTATAAAAATCAGTGGTATGATCGGTCGCTATGCGTTGTGTTGCTAGTAATAGACTCTCATGAGCTACGTTAATCTTGGCCAAATCCTTTTGCTCCACTATTCATCTTGTCTAACTGACTCTTGCTCTACTTGAAAGAAGTACTAGTAACCTAGTTCATAGATAAAATGGTGGAACAATAGCTATTCTTATTGCTTCAGAATTAATTCAGGCGAAATCAAATTTCTATTTGTTTTCAGGGACGGTAGCTGAAGGAGCTCCAGTCATTCCTATCTCTGCACAGCTGAAGCATAATATAGAAGTCATCTGTGAATATATCACCAAGAAAATACCTATCCCAGTGAGAGACTTTACTTCAGAACCTAGACTAATTGGTAAGCTTCTCCCACAAAATATTACAGACATCTGTGAAATCTTTATTACACAATTTAAGCAGAACCAGACCAGGCTTTTGGGGGTGACATTTGTTAATCTGGTTTCAAAACGTACACGAGACTTGAAAGTAAAAAATTTAATGAGTGACGCAGTATTAAAACAAAATTTGCACAGCCAAACTGTCAAGGAAAATGTTTAGGGGTGGGGATTGATTGCTGCCAAATAGTGAAACAAGTACTTTACTCTAAAAAACATGAAGATTTTTATACAGATAAATTTTATGTTTCTATTTTTAATAGATATCTAAAAAAAAACATGGTGTGTTGGCTCAGTTGGTAATGCGTCCGTCTTACAACCTAGGGGTCGGGGGTGCAAACCACGGTCGTGTCAGACCAAAAGACCTTAAACGATGGGAGTTGCTGCTACCCTGTTTGGCATTCAACGATTAAAGGGATAGAGCCTCGTCGATCTGGGGCTGCACCGCAGCTGCCGGGCCCACGATCAATTGGGCAAAACAAATTTTCAGAGTATTTCATTTCAGATGTCTATTTCGACCAATAGAATATTTTTTTTGAAAAGGGTAATTTTAAAACTAGCTATTTGTAACACAGTCTAAAAAGATCACACACAGTATTAGTCTGTTTGTTCCACCCTTTTATCCCAAATACCATGGGCTGTGAGATGAGTCCAAATATCCCAGGACTATAAGGGATAAAAAAGAAAGAATATCAGTTAACATTGTTGTTGACATCTTCTTTGCAGTGATCCGATCATTTGATGTGAACAAGCCCGGATGTGAGGTGAAGGATCTGAAAGGGGGTGTAGCAGGAGGTAGTATCCTCAGAGGAGTATTAAGGGTGAGATTAATTGACAATCCATAACAGCTTAGGCTTTGAGATTAAGAATCTATAAGGGGGCGTGGAAGTAGGGAATATCCTCAAGAGGTGTATTAAGGGTGAGATTAATTGACAATCCATAACAGCTTAGGTTTTGAGATTAAGAATCTAAAAGGGGGCGTGGAAGGAGGGAATATCCTCAAGAGGTGTATTAAGGGTGAGATTAATTGACAATCCATAACAGCTTAGGCTTTGAGATTAATAATCTAAAAGGGGCGGGGAAGTAGGTAGTACCTCAGAAGTGTATTGGAGGTGAAATTAATTGACAATCCATAACAGCTTAGGCTTTGAGATTAAGACACTAATAGGGGGCGTGGAATGAGGTAGTACCTCAGAGGTGTATTGAGTGTGAGATTACCGGTAATTGACAATCCATAACAGCTTAGGCTTTGAGATTAAGAATCTAAAAGGGGGCTTGGCAGAAAGTAGTATCCTCAGAGGTGTATTAAGGGTGAGATTAATTGACAATCCATAACAGCTCAGGCTTTGAGATTAAGAATCTAAAAGGGGGCGTGGAAGGAGGTAGTATCCTCAGAGGTGTATTGAGTGTGAGATTACCGGTAATTGACAATCCATAACAGCTTAGGCTTTGAGATTAAGAATCTAAAAGGGGCTTGGCAGAAAGTAGTATCCTCAGAGGTGTATTAAGGGTGAGATTAATTGACAATCCATAACAGCTTAGGTTTTGAGATTAAGAATCTAAAAGGGGGCGTGGAAGGAGGTAGTACCTCAGAGGTGTATTGAGTGTGAGATTACTGGTAATTGACAATCCATAACAGCTTAGGCTTTGAGATTAAGAATCTAAAAGGGGCTTGGCAGAAAGTAGTATCCTCAGAGGTGTATTAAGGGTGAGATTAATTGACAATCCATAACAGCTTAGGTTTTGAGATTAAGAATCTAAAAGGGGGCGGGGAAGGAGGTAGTACCTCAGAGGTGTATTGAGTGTGAGATTACTGGTAATTGACAATCCATAACAGCTTAGGCTTTGAGATTAAGAATCTAAAAGGGGGCTTGGCAGAAAGTAGTATCCTCAGAGGTGTATTAAGGGTGAGATTAATTGACAATCCATAACAGCTTAGGCTTTGAGATTAAGAATCTAAAAGGGGCGGGGAAGGAGGTAGTACCTCAGAGGTGTATTGAGTGTGAGATTACTGGTAATTGACAATCCATAACAGCTTAGGCTTTGAGATTAAGAATCTAAAAGGGGGCTTGGCAGAAAGTAGTATCCTCAGAGGTGTATTAAGGGTGAGATTAATTGACAATCCATAACAGCTTAGGTTTTGAGATTAAGAATCTAAAAGGGGGCGTGGAAGGAGGTAGTATCCTCAGAGGTGTATTAGAGTTGAAATTAATTGAAAATCAATAGCAGCCTAGGCCTGTGAGGTGAAGGATCTAAGAGGGGTGAGATTTAATGACAATCCATAAGGGCTTTGTCAAAGACATAAATTTTTTTTATTGTGCTTATATTGTAAACAATATTTGTAGTGTACTCGGATGTTGTCACACCAGTGGCTATAACAGTGGGAAACCTGTGCATTAGACTATAATAACAATGGTTAATCAAGGTATGAAAAACAGATTTTTATTGTTAGTCCTCCAACATGTCTGCTTCTGGGAACACTCTAACATCCTTTGGCATGGTGTCAGTCCACACTTTCCACCGAGATAGGCTGTGAATACCTATGTATTATGCCTAGAAGTTTAGTCTTGGAACTCTTTTTTGAATGCTTCCCAGGGAGTGGAGAAAGTATATAAATTGTGTGTGGGCATGCCAGGATTCAGTTACTGGGGTAAAAATAAATCTATAAAGCGCTTAGAGATGTTCCGATGTAAGTGCTATTTAAAAGCAAGAATTCACTATTATTATGAATGTTCTTGTTTTTGTTGTTGTGCTTTTCCCCCTCCTCCTCCTTATTAACATCAATTACTTTTTATGCTCCTTTATAATTTCCTAAAAAGTGCCTTGAGCTCTCTACAGAGTTCATTTGGTGCGATATAAGTCTTATTATTATTATTATTACTATTATTATTATTATTATTATTATTATTATCATCATTATTATTATTGTTATTATTATATTATTATTATTATGTTCCAGATTGGGCAAGAGATAGAGGTTAGACCTGGTATTGTCTCCAAAGATAGTGAAGGCAAGCTTCAATGCAGACCTATCTTCTCCAAGATTGTCTCTCTTTTTGCTGAGAAGAATGATCTCCAGTTTGCAGTTCCCGGAGGGCTCATTGGTAAGAATTCTAACCATAGAAGCATCTAATAAAGTTAAAAGTAGTGGTATGCATACTGAAATCAAAACTCCACTCTATCTTGATCCCTGCTATAGGATTAAAGACATAATCAATTCCTAATCGTAATGATGTCATCGTCAGTGCCGCCAATATAATCCGATTTGGACTTTACTTCAAGAAACAAAAGGCTTTAGAGCAAAGCAGATTTAAAGTCTGAATGTAATTTCCATAGCATTATGCCAGACTTCAAATGAAATAATTTTACCTCTTGAAACTTTAATATTCAATGCATAAGAGGAAGTGTGATATAGGGACAGTGATTTTCCGTTTCAAAAAATGACCTTTTCCGTTTCAGAAAATGTCAAATTCCGTTTCAGCATGTCAGAAAACGGAAATTCCGTTTCCCCATAGACTTTGTACATACGGAAAAGTGACAATTCCGTTTACACATTGAATAGCAAAATCACAGCGCGTACACTCGCACTGGCCAAAATTTGTATCTGCTACTGTACCAACAACACAATAGAATCCGTTCTAATCGGATCTATGCGGGTGCATTTAATAATTTTTCAAACAAATTTAGCATGCATACATCCTCACCTTTCACATTATTAGCATTATTTTACGGTGAAATAAAATTTCATCGATAATTTTGGGGGTTTTTGGACATCGTTATCATCAGGCAACGACTTTCGCCAATCTGCCATCTTGGATTTTAAGACCACGATATCGTGCTGTTACATCTTAAAACGTAGAGGGCAGCAACACACGACCGTGCAGTTGAGCGATATGAAGCGATGTGAAGCTCAACCCGGCCGGCCGGGTACGTACGGGCGCGGGGTACTATCGAGTCTGCTGGTGTCGAGAGCAGTCACGATGTGTGAATTGTCATGATTATAGCGAAGTGAGATCGTGTTTTCTGGGGTTTTGTGGCCATTTAATATTCTCATTTTGTTGTTGTTATTTTGGAGTAATTTCTGTTGCTATTCAGTGTATTTTTATGGAAAATACGTTTTCCGTGATTTTCCGTTTGAAATGCCACTTTCCGTTTCAAAAGGCCTTTTCCATGAATTCCGTCCGTTTTCCGCGATCGCGGAAAATCACTGTCCCTAATGATAGCTCAGTCAGTAGAGCGAGGGTTTCGTATATTCAGGTGACCAGGGTTCCATTCCCAATTGGTGCGCTAGTACCGTTTGATAAGGCATTTAAATCCTCATTACCAGGTCCCGCGGATAGGACCTTAAGCGTCGGTCCTCTGGTTGCTTGCTAACACGCATTGATGCTTTCTTAGCAATGAGGTCCCTCAGAGAGGATCTTAAGCCGTTGGTCCTCTGGTTGCTTGCTAACATGCATTGATGCTTTCTTAGCAATCAGGTAACCAAAATCATCACCAAAAATAATGCAATGTGTTTAAAAAAATGTGTTGTTTGTTGATGGTAACTATGTATTGTTTTTTTCTCTATTCTAGGTGTTGGTACAAAGATCGATCCCACGCTATGTCGAGCCGATCGTCTAGTGGGTCAGGTGCTTGGTGCAGTAGGGGCTCTTCCTGATATCTACACTGAACTTGAGATCTCCTACTTCCTTCTCAGGAGGCTGCTCGGTGTCAGGACAGAAGGGGATAAGAAAGGAGCTAAGGTCAGTCAATCAATGAATCTTATCTATGGAAATCCATCCATGTCATAATTTGGTGATGTCTAGCATGGTGTTGAAGTCCAGCCACAATACCTTACTTGAAGTACCTTATTCGAAATGTAAAATCCTTTTCTGCGATTTGTCTCCAATCGGCCTGCGACTCTCAAGCTGACAACTGGCGACCCTTTCTTGTGATACATGATATATCCTTATGCTGCTAATGTAGCACCTGAGAATGTGTTACAGCTGTGCGCTGCATCGTGCATAACATTGCCAAAAGCTTCATTCAAGACCCAGGCTGCAGCTTGTAGACATTCTCTGATTAACCTCTTGGAAGTTGTAGCTTGGTGAGAGTGTAAACCATAGTCTCTCACAGGGTTTATTCCCAATTTGTCCAATTGCCAACTCATGCACTCACCATTGAATAGAACTCACTGGTTTATTCATAAATGTATGATTATTTTAAGTTTTGCTGGTCTAAATGTATTTATTTTATGCTTTTTATGATCACAGAAGAGTCCCCAACAAATTTCATTGAAAAAACAATGAAAAACAAAAGGTCAAAAAACGAGGAAATACATAAGAAATTGCAAAAAACAATAAAATACATAAGAAAATGATTTGATATCGCAGTTTTTTTCATAAACACTTGCTAAGAACACCACAAAGAGTTTCTATACCAAAAATTAGTACATTTGGAGCTTTATTTAGGGAGTTAGAGAAAAAAGTATGATTTCTCATACTAATTACGCATAAATTAGCATAATCACTTAATAGCAATTCACATGAAATAAATTACTATACAATCTTGTAGATTATGTCCCAAGCAACCCGCGTGCCAATTTTCGGCGCGATCGCACGGTCGACGGCCGAGATCTTAGGGGGGCCTGGGAGGCCCCCCCCCCCCCCCCCCCGGCCATATGAACTCCCAAAATACCCCGGCCTAGATAGGGTTAAGTCCATATACTATTTGGTCTAATTGTACTAAGTGTTTATTTTGGAAGATGAATGAAATTTGAATGGGTATTAGACCAACTGGTTATGAGACAAAATGATCATAGACGGAATGGTGATGAGTCAGAGTCATGATTGGACCAAATGGTTGTTAGATGAAATGTTGATGGACGAAGTGGCATTAGACCAAATGAATGTAGACCATGTGGTGAGTGGACAAGTTGGTAGACGAATTGGCAATTGGCAATTTACCTCTCACTGAGACGTCTCCTAGGTCCCGTATCACAAAACTTAGCGTTTGATTGTACGCTTGTTTTCACGATTGATTGTACATTTTAGTCAAATCAGTTGTAAAAAAAGATGTTCCAGAAGGATTGTTGAGCTCTGCGATATGGGCCCCTAGACTCATTTGTGCCTTCATGGTGACGTCTCCTTTGATGAGATACATAATCCACTATTCAACCATTTCATTCTGTCCCTTCAGGTTCAAAAGCTGACCAAGGGGGAAGTACTCATGGTCAACATTGGGTCCTTGTCGACGGGAGGACGCGTCCAAGCCGTCAAGGCTGATTTGGCTAAGGTTGTTTTGACCATTCCTGTCTGCACAGCTATTGGAGAGAAGATTGCCCTCAGTAGGAGAGTTGAGAAACATTGGAGGTACGTATCATATTCCCTGCTGAAAATACGACAAACTCAAGACAAAAGGGGGTGTTTGCTACTGGAGACATTTTTGCAGGGTCTCCATAGCCAAACACTAGCCATCACATGTGGAATATGATTTACAAAGCGAAAAACTGGATGTGTTTTGGTCTAGTGATTCTGAATCTTTCGATCGGAGGGACACCGGTTCAAATTCCAGCCATTACATGTTTTCCTTCAGCAAGAAATTAACTTACATTGCGGCGCACTCAATCCAGGTGAGGTGAATGTACACCCGGCAAAATTATGTCCTTGAATGCACTGAGCCGCTTGAAGGCGGCTTGAGCTAAAGCTTGGGTTATAACGATAGTGTGCATCGCAGTAGGTTATATCTAGATAGAAATATTGTTATTGAAATTTGAAAAACCATCTCGTTGGTAATGTAGTCGTTGAATGATAACAATTCATCTTTAGATGTAAGTTACACTTTTTAAATTGGCAGTGCAATGGAAACTCTGAAATCACTGTAATTTTTCAAAGCAATGTTGCAATTACATTGACATCGATTTTGACTTGTGTCTTAATCATCTTTAACCCTAATTCTCCCGGGGGGGGGGGCCATAATGGCCCCCCCCCCCTCAACAATTTTCGTGATATATCTGCTGCGCGAAATTTTTTCACCTCACAGCTCACTGACTTTTTACATTCAAGTCTCGCGCAAATTTTGAGACCAAAGTTGTGACGCCCGGGTACGCGGTTACGACATTACGCAACATTATGCAAGTGCGTGTCAGACCCAAAATTGCTCATATACGTGATTTCATGTACAAATCCAATGCAAATTGCGTATTTAGCCAAAATTCATAAATGTATCATTATTTCTACTTTTACTGATTAAATTTAATTAATTTTGCCTTGTTTATGATCAGAATTATGTCTGGAACAATTTCCATTGAAAAAAAATAAAAAACAAAAAGTAAAAAAACAAAGAAATACATAAGAAATTCATAAAACAATAAAATACATAAGAAATTTATTTCCAAACCAAAGTTTTTTTGAATTACGATTGTTAAGAATGCTACAAAGAAAATTTTTACCAAAAATTAGCATTCTAGGAGCTTTATTTAGTGAATTAGAGCAAAAAGTATGATTTATGCATAAATTAGCATAATTAATTCATATAAAATAAAATCTCATTATTTTGGAAAATTTTACCATACAGCCTTGTAGATTACATCGCACACTACCAGCGTGCAAATTTTTGCGTCGCTCGCGCGATCGGCGGCCGAGATCTTAACCCTATCTAGGCCGGGGTATTTTGGGAGTTCATATGGCCGGGGGGGGGGCCTCCCAGGCCCCCCCTAAGATCTCGGCCGTCGACCGCGCGATCGCGCCGAAAATTGGCACGCGGGTTGCCTGGGACATAATCTACAAGATTGTATAGTAATTTATTTCATGCGAATCGCTATTAAGTGATTATGCTAATTTATGCGTGTCATGAGCGAAACTGCTCTAATTAACTTATTAATCTACAGGCTACTTAACCACCCTGAATAAAAGAACAAAGGATATTCAAGATATAAATGAAGTGATCAATTTAATGTCACAAAATATAATAAGTCATTTACATTGAATCGTTGAGAACATAAGTATAATTGCAAACAAATATTCAATAAATCATTTCATATAGAGAAGGAGTATAATCATCATTGACTGTCCCAAGTTTATGGGAAGAGATTGATCTGGAAATAGGCCTTTAAATTATGTTACCGAAAATCTTGGAAAGTTTATCGATTGCTTGATCAAACCTTCAATCGGGTAAATGCGGAGTTCGAAAACAGAAGAGATCGACAAACCACGACGACTACGAAGATTGGACGATTATGACGAGGAACAAGTATGCCGATGATCGACGACGACGACGACGAAGAACACGACTGACGTCATCAGCGAAGACACGTGTCCTTGAAGAACGAAGAACAAGAGTTAAGTTGAAGCTCTAACTTGGAAGAATTACGGTCGAGTCCGACGAACAATAGCTTCGGCTGACTGAAGTGAGTCATTCCCCTCGAATGACATTTTGACTCATGACCTGGACATAGAGGGTAGGTGCTACCCTGACCTACATTGACTCCACATTGACTCTGGGCTGACCCTAGGTTGACAGCCGTCTAAAATAGGAATAGACCAAATACTTAACAGCAAAGGCCCTAACAATATTCTATTCACAAAGATATCAGCTTATCAAAATTAGCTTTCATATTTATTATCAAAGTAAATGAATAACAAGCTTCTATTAGCATAAGCTTTCTGATAGTCAAGAAAATACATAACAGTTGAGAAATCTAATATAATTATTTCTCTCTCTGAATCGTAGATCAATTATATAATTGACTTTAACAGACTTGAAAAATACAACTTTGTTCATTTTAGTAAGGATAATTATATTCACATTGAAGACTGGAGTAAGATGTCATTTGGTGACAAAATGAGCAGAATATATATATATATGTAAATCTGTCTTTCTTTCTGAAAACAGACATGCCATATTAAGCATAAGAATTGTATTAATATTAAAACGTATGAACAAAACATTACTTACAATTCGGCATCGAGTAGAAAGGAACCTCCCCGCACTGGGTAGGGTGGCACACGCCCTTTTCCTTGGTTAGGAAACACCCCAAATTGGACCTTCTTCTCCGAAATCAAAAGTGAGAGTGAGCTGGCTTGGCTTTTCTTGCCAGCACACCAAACAGAAATATGAAACACAAAGAGTCTGTAATCCTATACACCTGTTAAACTATAGTCTACTTATTATGACAACCCAGCCTGTTAAAATACCAGACAACCTATCATGCCTACAGTTTAGTTACTAAGGTATGCAGTCCACATCTGTACATGGAGTTTAACAAAACATGGACTTTAACAAAAGGGTTATCTAATTTTGAATAAGATCCTACAATGCGTAATTAGTATGCGAAATCATACTTTTTCCTCTAACTCCCTAAATAAAGCTCCAAATGTACTTATTTTTGGTATAGAAACTCTTTGTGGTGTCCTTAGCAAGTGTACATGAAAAAAATGTGATATCAAATCATTTTCTTATGTATTATATTGTTTTTTGCAATTTCTTATGTATTTCTTTGTTTTTTTTACCTTTCGTTTTTCATTGTTTTTTCAATGAAATTTGTTGGGGACTCTTCTGTGATCATAAAAAGCATAAAATGAATACATTTAGACTAGCAAAACTAAAAATAATCATACATTTATGAATTTTGGTTGAAAACACAATTTGCATTGACTTTGTACACGAAATCACGTTTTTGAGCCATTTTCGGTCTGACATGCACTTACTCAATGTTACGTAATTTCGGAACCACGTACCCGGGTGACGCAAAATTGGTCTCAAAAGTTGCGCAAGACTTGAAAGTAAAAAGTCAGCGAGCGGCGCGGTCAAAAAATTTCGCACGGCGAAAATATCACGCGATTTGTTGAGGGGGGGGGCCTCCGAGGCCCCCCCCCCGGCCTAGATAGGGTTAAGGGGGGGCTTTAATGGCCCCCCCCCCCCCCGGGAATGACAAGAATCAAAATACCCCGGGAGATTTAGGGTTAAATCATCTTTGAACTATGCTGTAGGTAAGAGGGGGAAATATATTTGTTGACAAATTTATGTGTTCATATAATATGCAACATTTATGTAGCACTTAATACAAGTGTTTTTAATCAGTGCATACTATTACCCTGGCTTTAGCTCGAGCATTCAAGGAATTCTTTCATATGGGGTACCCAATTACTACACCTGGATGGAGGGTGGCAAATGTAGATAAACGCCTTGCCAAAGAACAAAGGAAGATTTTTTTTTATAGAATCGTACATGTTAATTTTTCTTTAAAGATCATAATTGCCTAAACTGAAAATTATTCCCTGCATTCAAATTGTTAGTAAAGTGATTGAATGTTCTTACTCTTCTTTCAATTTCCAGGTTGATCGGATGGGGACAGATCAGGAGGGGTGTCACCATCAAACCTACGACCTTTGACTCATAGAGGTTGACCTAGGTCAACATCAGTAGGAAACACACATCACCATGGAAACCTTCCACTTAATGACAATTCTTCATCGGCACCTGTCCATGTGATTGTGATATCATTTGTGGAGGAGCTGTGCTTATCATTGTCACTAGACCCTGTTTCACAAAAGTTGTTATCATTGGCAAGATACAACATTCTGAAACTCTATCTGGATGGCGGCAGGATCTTGTCATTGAATTCTAGTATCTGTTGATATTGAGGATTTGTGACGCTTTATGCCATCTATATCAGAGCTCTAAACCCTGGACTAAGATTGACTAGGGCTTTCCATTGTCGGCTTTAATGAATACTTGCTATGAAAAACATGTGTGAACACACACATGTCTTGAGGCAGTTAAATTGCTATCTTGTTCCCAGCATATCTGTTTCTTACTGTCCTTACAGTACTGATGAGATGAGATATCAGTTTGTGTTTTAATCAGTGTTTACTGTGTAACAACTCCCCTCCCCGAACCAAAGAAACTTTCAACATAATGTACCTTTATGAATGATTTCATATAGGTACAAATATTTATTCTTATTGTTGACAAGCCTTTACCGGGCAATTCCATAAAATTTGTTGGTCCGGAAGCTTTAGGTCATAACTAATTACCAATAGTTGGTATGAAATGTTGTAATGTTCTCAACCCATCTCGGCGTGAGCAATTCATGAAATGAAGTAAAAATGGGGGTTGGACGTGCAACAAGGTAAATTATTCTGTGGAGTTGATATTATGAATGATCTGTTAATTCAAAGTCTTCTTGGCAATCAATAATAGACCTTTCTGTATCAAAGTATATCTTTGTATCAGTAGAATATTGTTTATAGAATGTTAGCATGTAACAGTAACAGTGATGATAAAACCCCGAAGTGATCACAGTTTTTGTGTTTTCATGACATATTGTAACATTGGTGTACTTGGATTCGGGTTAAGTTGGCATGACTGTGCTATTATTGAAATGAAATCAAAGATCGTGGTACTCTCCTTTGTCTATTGCACATCAAAATAGTCCTCTACCACCATTCCAAATAACTGGACAGCATAAAATACTTCAGTTCAGTGAAAGCACATGAACAAAATAAAGTCGTTGCTTGCGCACCATTCCAAATGACTGAACAGCATGAAATATTTCAGTTTGGTAATAACACAATACAAAGAAGAAAAATAGTGAAGAATAGTGAGTGTATAGTATGTACCTGATTCTATGAATCTAATTATTTTGTAGATGTGATACATAATTCTGGAACATCCTTGTTATTATTATTGTATGAGTAAACATATGTTTACAAATGTTCTGACAATAATTTTTAATACTTAATCCCTAATAGGGCTGTGTTATTTAGACCCATCTCACGGGGGGGGGGGGGGGCTATCCCCAATGGGCCTTTTAGGGTTAAATGTAGAATACAAAGGGGTGTGGTTGGTATGCAGGTGTTCTGACCAATTTCCAGCCCATTATGTCAAAAAAGAATAGTCCAAAATAGTTTTCTAAGAATCTTACATAAACTGCAGTTGCTTCAGGACAGAATATATCCCCGAATAGCAACATGCAAGATATGGAAGCATGTGTATATTAAATTAATTTACTTATATCCTCAAACATATCTGATTCCAATTTTCATTTTGTCTTTCTTTATTAGACAAAGAATGTACATATAGCCTATGACTTTTCTATCAGTTGCTAAAGAAAAAATATTTCAAAAATTCTGAAACAATGGCACAGTTTTGGAAAATGCCTTTTCTGTAAAAAAACTAATTTGCGTGGAGTGTTGTGGCCCAGTTGGTCGGTCTCCTGACTGAAAAGGGATCATGGGTTCAAATCCCAGCCATGGCATAGTTTCCTTCAGTAAGATGTTAAGCCACAATATGCTGCAGTCAACCCAGATGAGGTAAATTGTTACCTAGCAGGAATTTATCCTTGAAATGCTTGCACACTTTAAAAGACTGTTTGGCTTAATCCAGGGTAAAACATCCAACACCTGTGGAAGTGAATATTATATTATTACTCAAAATTGTGATAATATCAATTTGGAGGAAGGGAGAATTTTGGAGAAAAAATTGAAGTTGTTTGTTCAGCATTGTGTGCATATACATTGTCCTTCCTGAAATCCTCCCTAGGGAGTAGGGAATGTGTAAGCCCGAATCTAGTAAACAGAATAATACATTGATATATGTAAAACATTTATTGACATTGTTCAGAGCATTGACTCGTCCGGCTTTTGCCTCGTTTCATTCCCTGACAACTTCCATGTTAGGCTTTACATTGTGCAGCCCATTCAGGATCAGTCTTCTTTTCAGACCCAGTGACTGGCATTCTGATTGGTGTATATAGTATGGTATAAAAGAGGAATGTCATAACTATTGATAAAATGCTATTCAGTTCTCTTTTCCTTTTTTTTTCATTGTATCTTTGACAAATATTTCTTATTTTCTTCTATTTTCCCTTAATTGAGCATGAAGTTATTTATCTTAACAATTGAAAAAATACTAAATGAAGTTTGGTTATCTTTTCCAGATAATGTTGATAATCAGTTTTTCAGTTATTTTCTCCCCCATGTAGTTTGGGTACATCGTTAGAAATGAGTGTCTGTGAATGTGGAACAGTTTAATGTTCTACGACATGGGATGTTTGTTATGACATCATGAATCTTGTGTAGAAATTGAATGAAACATTAAATGATTAAATTGTATTCTGTTTTCAGATGATCTTATCTTGGTTTATAAAGTAGTGGAGACAGATGATGAGAATGTAAGAATAGGGGAAAGAGGAGCACGAGAAGGAAAAGAAAGGATTGCAAGAACAGGAGGAGGATGTTGATGAGGAACATGAAGGAGAAGTAAAATGATACAATAAAATACAGGTTACATTTATATAGCACATTCCACTGATATTTCAATGTGCTTTACATTACATACAATATATAAAATACTTTGAAATATAATCATAAAAAGTCTAGGGGAACTATATATATTGACATTTACTATATAATATGAATAGAACTAAAAAGAAACTGGAAATCTCTTTAGTCTGCCATTTTTGAAGGCCTCAGCGGAATGGAACATCGCGAATTTGGGTAGGAAGTCTATTCCAGAGAGTGGGAGCGATTGAGGCGAATGCGCGATCATAGTATTTCATGCAGATGCGGGTGCAAGTGCGAGGTCTAGGTGTCCATGTGCTGATGAACGAAGTGTACGGGGATCAGAATTCGACTTGGGTGTGATCAGTGAAGTGAGATAAGCAGGTGCGATGTCGTGCTTCGCCTTGAAGGTGAGGAGGATGATGAGGAGCAATATGAGCAAGAAAAAGGGACAGAAGAAGAATGAATGTGAAAGAACAAGAAGAGAGGAAAGAGTATCGAAAAAGGAGGAGGGAGAGTAGGAGAGAAATTGTAATTAAAAAAATAAAGAGGGTGATTTCAGTACACTTCAGGCATCAGTCCCCCCCCCCCCCCCCCCCCCGACACCCAAAACTTGTGGTTCCATGACATTTTCTCCGGCGACAATTGCTCCGATTGAAAATCTGTACATTAAGCCAAACATAAAACCAAACCTCTAAAACTAAATAATTCTCATCTTTACATTATTCTGAACCAAAAACTCGATTACAATCCTAACTCTAATTTTATGCCTTCCGAGATATTAAGACCGGAGCAATTGTCGCAGGAGGAAATGTCGTGTCACCAAACTTGTATCCAATCACTTGCCTATAGATGAGGAGCTTGAGGCCATGCATCCCCCCCCCAAAAAAAAAAAAACAGAACACGACTTAAACGGAAAGGAAATGATATATGTTATTTTCTGAATATGTACAATATTTGATTTTTATTTTGAAAAGGTAAAAATTTTCGCTAGCTTGCTTGCTCGCTCTGGACTTTAAAAGAAATTTTGTCACACATGCTGTTCGCCTCATTTTTCTTATTATCATCATTAGAAGTAGTATTACTTTTTTCGGGTGGGGGGGCTGTTTCCAATAATAACACTCCTCCATGTCCTGAAAGAAACATATTAAGTGGTACTGATGGTTGCTACGATAGTGACGCTTAACTTTAAACAGAAGCGTTTTTTGTGGATCCTTCTTACGCCTTGAGGGCAATTCTTTAACCTCCCTCGGATTCGACACTCAATAATTACACCTACAACCTTATTATATACACACTCACAAAGAAGTGGATTAATATAGATTGAACAATAACAGATACTGAGTACGGCCTGTATTTTCGCCTTACTATCAATATATAACGCATACATAAGTTCTGAAGAAGGGGGTATTGAAGGAATAAAACAAGCATGATTAGTATTGAACAGGCCCAGGTATAAAAGAGTTTTGTTCTACCCTTTTTGTCAGATTTTGTACCCTTGGCTAAAAGACTGAATGGGTCATTCAGTGAGATATCGATCGCCATTTTGGGGCGAGGTATCGATCGGCGCATAACTTCTCATTGCGGGTTTATAATGGAGGTGGGTTAGAGCCCTTTTTATAGCGGTTTTGTGGTCGTGAAGGGGCTGATGTGTTCTATGCCCTTTCCTTAGGAACAATCTCAATATACTAAGGGCGTGCCACCGGCCTGGCGAGAAAAAGTGAAAGTTGGTGGCTCGGAGTATTTTTCTTTTTCATTGCTCGAAAAGTAACATCTAAGCTCTTAAAATTGTCGAGTGTACCATTTGGGAATTAAAAATAGCGATGATCTTGAGGGATAAAGTCACCAAATTAGATTGAAGAGGATGTGATGGAAAACGCCATAACGAGAGAGAAGAGGGAAAGAAAAGTAGGCCTATAAACGATCTTAATATTTGGCATTCAAATGCAATGGATCCTTTTTACACTTCGTGCAGGAATATGATACGTCGCCTTTGACGCCAAGCAAAGGAAAATATTTAAAAATGTGTTTGCAGCCTTTGGACTAATTTTTAAGTCGTATTATAAGCATGGAAAATGGCTAGCGCAGTTGTAGCGCTGGCAAGCCACCATCTTGACCCGACAATGTCGCCTGCACCCATCAATCCAATCCGGCAGGAGGAGACTGCACCGCCTCCGAAAGGTGATGTCGATTGTGAGATTGCAATCGGTGGTGATGACGGGGAGAGGGAGGAGAGAGGTGGTGGTGGTGGTCGAGATAGTGGTCAGCCTGAGAGAAGGAGAAGGAAATCGAGGTCGGATGGGACGGTGGTTAAGAAGAAAGTCGGAGGTTACATCTTGGGTGATGTCATCGGTGAAGGGTCATTTGCTAAAGTTCGTCTTGGTACCCATATCTTAACTCAAGAACAGGTGAGAATGAATGAATAAGATCAAAACATGAATCCACAAATAATGACAGGGTGCCTTCGATGGTAGTGGTAATGGAGAAGGGATGGGGTGGTCTCTTAATCGCTCTGACGTAAGAATGGGGAGGGGGCTGCCCCCCCCCAAAAAAAAAAAATCACGACCAAGAAAAGAAAAGTCATTAAAAGGAAAGAAATTGAAAGAGAGAAATAGAGAGATTTTCTGAATATTATTTTCTGAATATTATGTAAAAAAATCTTGAAAAATATGCAGGTGCAACGCTAAAAAGGACTGGACAGGGATGACGCCAAATGATTTTCCGAGCAGTTGAACAAAGAAATAAGGAGTAAAGGGGAAAGAAGTGAGGGAAGAAAGCAAAGTACGACATTTTGTCTGGGTCATGAAACATTAATTTTACCCCTAAGAGGAAAGACTATGTCTACTATGGGTCATCCATCAGAATAAACTGGTGCTGCCCCTACACACAAAATAAATGTTGATCATGGCTATAATGATAAACTCATTCTTAACACATTCTCCTTCAGGATTTCTTATAATCATTTTGTTTATCCTTTTTATTCTGTTGTTTGTATTTATTTATGCATTTATTCATTCATTTGATGTTTGTTGTCTATTCCTACATTTGTTTGTTTAATTAATTGTTTATTTATTCATTTATTACTCTGGTGATTTTTTTTTTGGAGGAGGGCTCGATCACTCGGATGGTGGAAACCACGAGGATATATATAATTATCGAAACTGTTTGGAAAATCATGATGTGACTGATTTGAATTGAGGTACCCCACATCTCGTTCTGTTTAACACATGATGGTAACAAACAATACGAGACATCGATGGCATGAAAATGTTTTTTTTTTCTTTATTTTTGGGGGCTTTGAAACATTATCTTCTTCGTTTTAATCTTGAACATTTTTTATATTCAATTATGAAAATTAAGAATTTAGGAATATAGAATAGTGTCCTCAAATATATAGCATTATATTACATTATGAATATTTGACTTGAAACAAAAAGAGCTCAGATCAGTTATGAATTCGCAAAATAAAAAGCAGAACATTTGCCTCCCCCCCCAAAAAAAAAATGCTGAGATGAACCAACCGATTTCTCATTGAGTGTTCAAGTTAGAAGTGCATGAATTACACTAGAACACTCTTGTTTTTTTTAACGCACTGTTTAAATATTAACAAGACTTGTACATTATAGTGGATGACAGATTTACAAGAAAGTGTTCGCTCAATGCAATCGATATAATCGATATCCAGCTTAATCTCGATCGGTTGATTTTCGTCATCTGCTGAAACGAACAAAAACCGCACATCTGAGGCTGTGCAATGGGATCGAGAAAGAATGTGGGGGTTAAGGTGGTATATCTCTTCCAAAGAAATCCTTCAATTTTGGTCATAAATTCACACCTAATCAAGGTAAACAAACATACGATGATTATTGACGGATGCCAATGATTCAGTTGGTGTATTTTTTTTCTACTCTTAAACCCACCGCACAGGGAATGACTACGACGTTTTTTAAAAAAAGAAATCGAATGTTTCATTACATATATATATATATATACTCTTAAAAGAAATCAGTCAAATTGACTAGGCCAGTAGTCAGCTGGGAGCAACTGATATGGCAATCACTGATAGTCACATTTCTGACATATATTCTAGTCAGAAATAACTCTGTTCTAGTAAAATATGACTATAAAATAGTAAAATATGACTATAGCAAATAGTCAAATATGACTAGAATAACAGTTGCACCCAGCTGACCCTATTATAACTATTTTACTATTTTACTATTTTTTATTAGAGTGTATATATATATATATATATATATATACTGTATATATTCGGCATAATGCTTGGAATAAAAAGAAAAACAACTACATCAGAATTCTGCTCTGCTGCAAGCCTTGTAGTTGGAGTGAAGTAAAAATCGGCTTAAAGTCGCAGCCGATGATGATATGCCATTACGATTTAGAATTGCATTTATTTTTCGAAATTGACTGCAATTTCAGTACTTCATCTATTCGAAATCTTGATCGTGAAGGTCTTATAGATTATTTTGTATGTTCATATCAAATGTTATTACACTATCCTTGGAAATCGGATTGTAGCTGATCGTGAAGTGTATAGGTCATGGACCCTGGGAACGATTTTTTTACTAAGAGTGCTGAAGTAAATTTGACAAGCAAAAAAGGCTTCACTACAAAATTAAGGTGGTCTGTCATGAGAAATTTGACAAGCATAAAAAGGGTTTTCTACAAAATGTCGTTGATTTTGGTTACATTTTTGTCATCTATCATATCTACCAGATTTCCAGGGAGTGCTGCCTATTGAAAATAGTATGTCGTGGCAGCACCCCGCTTACCAAGGCCATGTGCAGGTCTTTAATTAGAGCTGGTCAGTAGATGAACCAGTAGCAATAGTACGTGTTAACAATCAGATTGAGTAGGTTCACCTGGGTGCTTCCCAGGGGTACGTTTACCAAAGTAACGATCAGACGCATTTTCTTCTAAGCCAATAAAAATTAAGGAAAGTTATGAGATCTGACAGCTTATCAGATGACAGATGTTGGTAAAACGCGGCGCTAATCATAAAGTGTAAATCGCTCTATCCATATTGATCTCTTTGTTTCTCTCCCTCTCCTTCTCTCTTTCAGGTTGCTGTTAAGGTTATTGACAAGAAGTTGATCGCCAACCGAGAGTATGTTCGTAAGAATCTACGCAGAGAGGCCACCGTTCTTCAAAAAATGCGTCATAATAATATCACCCGGTTATACGAGGTTAGGAGACTATTGGGGCGTTTCAAGAGATTTGCGATCAATTGCAGCTCTATTTTTGTTCCTAAAATCTAGTATATGCCGTGCAATTAATTGCGAATTTGCGATTGATTGCTAATCTGCTCCATGACACAAGGAGTGTAATCTGATTTGCTAAAGTTTAAAGTGATCAATCAACTGTAAAATTGCAACAGAATATTTGCGATTGATTGCAAATATTTTCTTCCAACACCACCTAAGAGACAATCTTACTTTAGGTTACAATTACACCAATGAAACCGACTCCAAACCAATCGATGTTGTGTCAATGGAAATAACATGATAGCTTTGGTTATTGGTCTGGAGTCGGTTTCACGGATGTGACTGATGCTTAAGTTCTCTTTCTTTACCTGTGATATTTCGTTCATATTGTTCAAATATTCAAACTTACTATACCGTTTGTCACATATTAAATTTGTGTTAATTTCTTCGAAAGTGGAAATAATCTATTCAAGCCAAAAGACGGTCAAGATATAAAATGATGTCGAAAAATCATGAATAGCTTCATTAAAGCTTAATAAAAAAAAACTAATTTTATACTCCATCACCCAAACGTCGTCACCAAGTGCATCATTGCCATAAAATGTGGTGCGACAGATTATGAAAAATATATTATACTTTTCGTCAGCCATTTTTTTCTAAACAATGTGGCTTTCAAATTCCGTCACCCAAATTTATCGCCAGTTTGTTTGTACCAGATTATCGAATATAGTATTTGGTGTGACGAAACGCTTTGAATAAAAAAAATATCCTCGAATTTTGCATAATTTTACAATTCAGAAGTTTTACCGTCATGCCAATAGTGCTTTTTAAAATAGCGCTTTGTTGTAAAAAAAAACACAAACAAATTTTGAATTCATTGATAAGATATGTACTTTGCATCTCGACATTCAATTTCGTCAACCAATTTGTTCTGGTCATTGTAGCTTTCAAATTTCGTCACCAAAATTTATCGCCAGTTTGTTTGTAACAGATTGTCTATTATTGTATTAGGTGTGACAAAATGCTTTGTTGTAAAAGAAATCCCAAAAATGCTTTCATTGATAAAATAGGCACTTTGCATTTCGACACTCAATTTCGTCAACCAATTTGTTCTGGACATTGTGGCTTTCAAATTTCGTCACCCAAACAAACCCCATTTTGTTTGTAACAGATTATCTCTTATTGTATTTGGTGTGACGATATGCTATGTTGTAAAAAAAATCACAAAAAACATTCACTGATAAGATATACACTTTGATTTTCGACACTCTATTTCGTCAACCAATTTGTTGTGGACATTGTGGCTTTCAGATTTCGTCACCCAAATTCATCGCCAGTTTGTTTGTAACAGATTATCTTTTATTGTATTTGGTGTGACGAAATTCTTTGTTGTAAAAAATCACAAGAAAAGTTTCATTGATAAGATATGCACTTTGATTTTCAACAAACAAACTGTTGATGTCACGAACCATGCTGATTTTATTCTCTACAATACCACAAACCATAAGTTATCGTCAGTCACCAATGAATTCGTTTTTAATTTTCGACGAACTTTGGGTTGATGAATCATATAAAACACTTTGATCGGCATCTCTAACCAAGACATCTCGTTCTCGGCTTGGATAAAAACTAACGCCTAATGCTTCTTCACCCAGGTTCTTGAAACGGCCAGTAATTACTACCTTGTAATGGAGCTAGCTGAAGGTGGGACTTTCATGACGTTCCTTTGCAAGAGAAGGAAGTTAAGTGAGAGGGAGACGAGAAAATACATCAGACAACTCGTCACCGCCGTCGATCACATGCACCATCTCGACGTCATCCACAGGTTCGTAAAGTATTCAAAGACGTCACCGAACGCATCGGTGAGGCGTCGTTTACTCGGGACTTGCGAACTTTTTTTATACAATTATTTACAAACGAATAACAACACCAAGCGACCCCCACGAACAATTGGCAAAGCTTGCGAGCGTTAATGTATACGCACGTTTTGCGCACTTAGACGAATGTTAGACCTTGCCGAAATGCCGTATTTTGACATTTCCGTCCTTTTTTTTCAAAGTTTGGGTCATTTGGAAGACATGGCGCTGAACAACATGTAATTCTCTATTTCTCTTTTTTTTTCAATAGAATTGAGCAAGTGACCAAGAAATTGCTATGCAAAGTCTAGGCCTTGGTCATAGGTGATGCAGTGTGGATATTTCAAATCGTATTTGTTTCATCATAATGATATATTTTTAAAAATGTTATTTTTTCCATTACCTCCAATTTTAGGGACATTAAGATTGAGAATTTTCTTCTGGATAACGACCAGAATCTGAAGGTTATAGGTAAGTTTAGTGATATCGTTTTTTTTTGGGGGGAGGGGGAGGGGCCAGGAATTTTATCTTAACGTAAAACGTAGGACAATTTTAAGTTATTATTCAGACAACAGCTTTAAACCCAATATTTTTTTTACAGTGCATTTGCCGTCCCTTATGATTTTTTAAGTAGGGAAAAGAGAAGCCAAAACCAAGAGAGGTAGAAAGTAAGGAGGAGGAAAACGCGATATTTTGGGGGGTCGTTAAACACCACTATCATTCAGATGAAAATGACGTCACTTTGAGACCACCTCGTTAGTGTACGGAGGGTACACTAACCTATGTCCGCCTGAAAACCAGGTAATAGATGAAGTGGCGACATTGGGTAAAGTTACTTACCATGTTAACCGAAAGCAATGTTCTTGGGAACTCAATTGACAGCCTTTGTCGTTTGTATCCTCGCATGTTCACAAAAGCATTTTCAACATCAATGAACGAACACAACCCTTTAAGTTATTTTTCGTCCAAAAATGATAACGACAGTCGACAAGAGAGGACATTGGGAAATATTATTTTTTTTATTTTGCGAATTTGAATGGTAAATGGGTACCGATAGGAAGTGATTCCTTAAGAAGCTGTGTGCGCTATGAACGCCTAGCTTAGCCGGGTAATATAGGAGCGCCTTGAGCACCTAACAAGGTGGATATGTGCGCAATATAAATATCCTATATTATCATTATTATTATTATTAAACTTCAATTACATTGCTTTTGTCCTTTCCAGATTTTGGCCTCAGTAATATTCTTGGATACGATGGACTTCTGCGGACGCAGTGCGGTTCCCCTGCCTATGCCGCCCCGGAGATCTTCTGCAACTCAAGTTATGGTCCAGCTGTCGACATCTGGAGCATGTGAGTAGTGATCATATACTTTTAATTTTATCGGGACACGAGCATTTTAAGATAGATGCCGACAAGTTAAAATTTGCAATGCACAACCTTTCTGTTGATACAGGTTGAAAATTCTCAGTACCGTAGGTCATGGTTTCGAGATTTAGTGGTAATTGTTCGTTTAAAAAAAAACATGTTGAATTCTGGGAATTTTTTTCTCAGTGTTTTTTATCATGAGATTCCCTGTTCAATAAACACTTGACAGCGCTAATTCTCAAGTTTTCCAACCTTTTAAGGAATAAAATACGATTGCTGGATTTTACAATACTTTCTCGTTATCGATAAGCCATACAGTTTTTGTCCTTAGTTATATGCTTGTCTTTCGCTTCTGACGTTTATTCCTTGTCGTGCGTTGTCCTCGGGGTAGGTCTGAGGACGGGACAAGGTCGGGAAATATTCCGGAAATACGATTACGATCATAACCAAATAGATGTAACTAATTATAATGCAAAATCATTGCGATCGCCGAGTCTGGTCTTGGCCTAAGCAAGGAAAATTGTGTGGTCTTGCTTTTGCTTTCATCCATGGTCTTTGTGTCGGAGGTCTGAAATGCTTCGTCTTGGACTCTTTGCCTCAAGCTCGCGGCTCACACTGTGCGATTCATTGCGACGCGATTTTTCAAGAAATCGCATTTTGCATCAATTATGAAAGTTCCAAGAAGTGAAATTATTCTATTCAAAGTTTTGTAAATGTTAAGAATACTAAAATCATATTTTTCTTTGCGGCAAGGTCCGGGCAAGCCATGTGGTCGGAGTAAAGTCCAAATAGGCTTCAAGTCGCAGCCGCGATGATGACGTCATTACGATTTGGATTTGAATTGGTTTTCATTCACTCAGGGAGGCTCGAGCTGAACTGAATTTCGATTTCAGTAGTGCTTAGACTATTCTGAACTCTGATCCGTAAGATTGTATTTGTTGGAATGTCAATATCAATTTTTTTTTTAACTTCGGATCGCTACGAATCGCATAGCGAGAGCCTTGCTTCAGTCTTACCCTGCATCAGACTCGAGAAGTTTTATGTATTTCCCTCGGCCTTCATGTCTTTTTAAGCACAATAATTATTTTGTACCCTTAGTAAAATGTTAGACTGTACTTTAAAAAAATATATCTTGTGCCGAACATCCATGTTAAGTAGCTAAAAAAACATCTGCCGTAATTTGGACAAGGGGTATCGGTCCTGAAATATATTGCCCTCTAAGAAATTGACCAGTTATACACATCGATGTTTTTTACTTTATTTGATTTATATCATTTATTGGTTTCTTTTCAGAGGGGTGAACATGTATGCCATGTTAACAGGGGAGTTACCTTTCGTGGTAGACCCACCCAACAACATGACCAAACTACATTCACGGATCATGCAGGGCGCCACCATACCAGACACGCTCACAAAAGGTATATATCATGGAAATATATCGGCCACTCTCCTTTAGAAAACGAAAATTGCCTGAAGAAAAATCATTTTTCTTCAGTGTAAATCATCGCCATAACCCATCGCTCATTTGTATAAAGGGGTGCTGGTTTGTTAACGAGCAAACCCAAATAAAAAAAACAATAGGCCTACAAACTATATAAAAAAAAAGTTTTCTCTCCAAACAAAAGCTGATTTTGATAACAAAACAAAGTCATGCAAAAGAAAAAAGTTTTTTCTCCCAAATGAAGGAGACTTGGGAAATCACTACATTAAAGCATACAAACCCAATTTCAGGGGGTGTTCACCCCCCCCACACACACACAACCCCGCTCCAAATGACCATGTTTATCATGAGATCTATGACGTGAAGCCGAAAGTTTATTAATTATTGTAAGAGCCATCACATTAAGACTAGTCTGAATAACCATGATCAAAATCAAAGCACACGGAGACCAATCCCGTGAAAACCGTTCTGAATATCAGCTGGTGCGTTGCGCTATGGCTGAAAACTCTCTTTATATTATAAACAATTTGTGACACTTTGTAGGAAATAGCACACTTTTTTGCAAATACTACGCAGATACTTTCTACCTCGAACCGATTCCCTTGAATATGCAAGTCACTCAAATCACACTGGACAGGTTTTTGTCGAAAGTTGATGGACCGGGAGAGCAGATCATTCAAAGTTTCGGACCGGTCAAAAGTATTTCAAACGTGTCGTTTGTCCAGGACGCCACTGATGTTTCGCATCATCGATTTTCGACAAAGGCTGTTTTGTTATTGAAGGGATTTTGATCAAAGATTCCTTGCGTTATAAAAAGCGTTTGCGCAGTGATTGCAAAAACTCAATGCTGCCACAATGACACGGACCATCGGACGCCAAGAGAAATATTTTTTAAACAATTTTCTATTCTGTTTACCCTTTCCAGATTGCAGATATCTCCTACAGAGACTTCTAGAACCTAAGGAACTGGATCGCATCAAACTCCCGGATATTATGCGTCATCCATGGATGAATAGGGGATACTCACGGCGTCTCTACCCTTCCCGCTTCGAAGATTCCACCCCCAAGCCTGAGGTAGATCAACGTATCATCAAAGCGCTTGTCCAATGCGGTCATCATGAGGATATCCTTACAGAATGTGTCCGCGAGAATCGACCCACCCCCGAGAACGCTGCTTACTGCCTATTGGCTAAGCGGATCGCGATGGGGTGGGGCTATCCGGAGAGTAGTAATGGCAACACGAGTGCCCTCGAAAGCGACCGGAGTGAGATGGTGAGCGTGCTGACTGGGGTGGGCGTGGACGATGCAATGGAGGCGGAGTCTGACGAAAAGCCGTCTCAAGTTGTTGCGCTTCGTCGTCCAATCAGCGGCCGCGGAACAAGAAGCATGGCGGCAAAGGAACAGAACAAAGAACTGGAAAACAAACTCAAGAGCGAGCGATTGAAAATAGAGAGCATAAACTCTGCGATAGAGAAGACCCAGAAGAACCATATTTCTCCAACGAAAAGAGAAATTCAGGATGACATGCGAAAAGCGTGGAGTAAGTTACAAACAAAACCAAACAAAAACGAGGAGAGCTCAAATGATCATGATAAAACTGACATTGTTAATAAAAGCACAAATGTTGAGAAAAGCGACATGAATGTAATTGAAAGTAAAATGGACACCGGCGAAGAACCCAAAAGTAGAACGAAGCACATTCGCAGAGCGTCAGACAACCAAGCTACCTCTCATCAAATTTCTCGACGACCGCACAACTCGCTTCCCTCCAAACCGATAACGGCGCCCAGGCCAAACTTCGTATCACCTTTAGAAAACAACACCTGTATGTTTATTGTCAACGGGAAGATCACGGCACCGGATCAAATGAGAGGGCGCTCTGCGGGGAGAAATGCGGCTCATTTGACAGGGAAAAGACATTCGTTACATGGAGGTGAGAAAATAGTTTATACCACAAGGAGCTTGGAACGCGCCAAGACTGTCCCGGCTGTAAACATTGAAAGATCAGAAACAAAGAATGGCACAGAAGACCTGTCCTCCTCAAGTGCTCCGGATAAAGAATGTAGCATGGACACCAACTTTAGTCAATTTAACGCACCTTACCAGGCTCATAGTAAGTACATGTTTGATAATCAAATCGATTTGTTGTTTTTGTTTGATAAGTATAGAAACATTTTCCACGAAAAAAATACTCATCTTTCAGAAACAAAGATCCATCACAATTTTCAGTTAGATAGAATTAGGGTGGATGGGTGACATCTCAGAATGTATCTTCAAATATAAGGCGTAATGTAGGATACCCTTTTTTGTTTTAGAACTGTTTCCCAAACAGGCATCAACAGCTCTTCTTCCACCCCTCCTTTAAAATGCACTTCCGAGGTTGGTTTGTGTTAATGTTACTTATACCTGCAAGGTTGTAGCTTTACACCCAAGGATGCATACTTTCTTTATGCAGGCCTCCAGCATACGTTGATTTAGACACACTTAAGTAGAACAAAAAAGACGTACAGTTACTATTTAAAAAAAGTATCTAAACTGCAGAAGTTAGAAATAGCAATAACAGTATTCGTATTATTCCTTTTTTTTAGATGCCTTTCCTGTCCACCGCCTTGGAAACGGCTTCACCCGCCCACCGCAAGCACACCGTCATCCATCCCGCTATATGCCTTCTAGCCTATCAGCATCCGTTGTCGCATCAGCAACGCATCCTCCTCCTTATCACCACACCCAACATCTCCACTACCACGTCAACCGACAGTCGGCGCTACGTCGGTCTCGTCCGCATCACCAACGGTCCCTGACCGCACCCCTAGTCAACAACCGATCACATTCTCCCCTTCCCTTCCCTACTCCTTCTCAAGGGAGCGCGTCATCAGGGGAAAGAGGGTCAGGTGCACCCGCTAAGGCAGTGGCGTGGCAGGACCCTCCTGCCACAGTGGTGAACGGTAAGCCAAGGAACATTCGGCTTAGACAGCGAGAACTGCCAAATATCAAGGGTTTTGTCGGTTATATGTAATTTAAGAATATATCTTTTCTATTATTAGGGAGTTTTCAGGCAGCGATGTACATAGAAAATGCATTGAAATGCCCGTCAAATGACCAAGAAAAGCTATTATGTCTTTGTCGAAAACTGGAGAACTGGAACAGTATTTTCGTCCTAAGTTTCAGAGCTGACGAAAATGATGTCGTTCGTCCATGCAGAATCAAGAACCAAACCGTGTTTTGATTCAGCAGTTTTTCGACAAAGACCTCTTCAATGTTCATTGTCATGACGGGTATTTGACAATATTTCCCCTTTTCTTGAATCCTGTTTACGTCGTTGAGCGAAAACTCCCTAATAGGGTGTAACCCAAATATAAAATCCACAACTTCAAAATCATTCATTCGAGGAAGATAGTTGATAAATAATAATGATGAGACTTGTAAAGCGCCATATCCAATCTGTAGAGTGCTCAAGCCGCATAAAGAGCTAAAAGTTAAATAGCAAAGTTTTTAGAAGATTTTTGAAAGTTTCGACAGAGGTACATATTTATGTCTTCAGGAAGTCTATTCCATAAAGTGGGGCATGCAAAAGCAAATGATCATTTCCCCAAGTTTTTGAAACTTTTGGAATGACGAGTAAGCCAGAGGTGGATGAGCGCAAAGATCTGCCTGGTCTGCAGTGATTGTTAAATGAAAGACTGTATTGTGGTTCTGATCCACGAATACTATAAAGGTTTCATTACACAGTGTTCGAACCCAACATCTATTTATACATATGCTATTATATATTTAATCAAAAGCTTCTAAATCTAAGAATCATTGAGGAGCTTTAGATTCAAGAACGCTCAACACATATATATTTATTGGATGAATAATATTGTCCCATAGATGCACTTGGTTTCGCTGTAATAGGGAGTTTTCGCAGTCACGACGGGGACGATTCTACAACACAGAAAATCTATTGAAAATGTTCGTCAAATCACAATTAACAATTGAGAGGTCTTTGTCGAAAATTGTTTACCGGGGCAGCTGATCGTCGTAAGATTCCGAGATGACGATAAACTTGCAAAGATGTGGTTTGTCCAAAGTCGTGAACGAAACTGCTATTTTGTTTCACCGATTTTTGATTTTTGACAAAGGTTGCTTTGTTATGAAGTGATTTTTGACAATAGATGTTCTGTGTTGTAAATCTGTCCCCGTCGCGATTGCGGAAACTGGACCGTTCAAAAATCAGTTTCACATCGACGGTTTTTCTTCTTTTCATGAGGAAAAGAGGACCAAACGTCTTTGCTGTTACATTGTGGCAAAAGTCTTTATAAGACGCACACATTCTTGTACTATCTTGAGGACGGTTTATAAGGACCCAAAACATAAACAAAATCTATCTTAGGCCTACATATTGAATAATAGTAGTACAAGTTTCATACCACAGATCATCATTTTGTACAATATTTTGTAAACTGAATGTATGTAATACCTCAATGAACTGTTGAGTAGCTCTTAATCTTTATAGAAAATGGAATTATTGCTCTTGATTCTATTTTCCAAAGAGATCAAGAATTTCATTTCATTTTTCTTTATACATTAACGTGTTCCTTGAATACACAACAGTTCAACGATATGTATATATTATGATGTACTATAATCGATGCAAAATATATGAGAAATGATCTCTGTAAAAAAAACGGGTATCTAAAAGACAATCCATTTGTGACAGTATTTTAATTACGCATGAAAATCATCCTTGTACTCGTACGTTTATGATTCAAAGTTCTGTTCGTCAAATATACAACAAAAACCGCTTACGAGTGTTTGTCTCGTTTTATTTGTTATTGTTTTGATTTCTTTATATTTTTTAGATTAACTATTAGAAGCCCTATGCAAATTTCAATTACATTTCTTTGATAATAGTGACGCCCTACTTGGAGATGGTGATTGCAAGCCCTACAAAAATACAAAGCATTCAAAGAACAAAGCTTTAAAGCAGAGGTGAACCAGTAGGCTAAACATCAACACTTCAAGATCTTAAATACTCAAATCTGACCAGGTTTCTAACCCATAATGCAACATCTGAGCAGCGTCACTGTAAAAAAATGAAGATACAGTGCTGTATAGTGACTGCACTACGAGTGCTGATTTTCTAGTTTAAATGTGAACTAGAAAATCAGCAATCGTAGTGCGGTCACTATACAAGCACTGTGCTTATTCATTTTTACTATGTGATATAGGACCGCATGAATGATATTGATTCACTACACAACATATTTATAATATTCAACAAAATAGTAACAAAATCAGTATTTAAGATCCCTGTCAGAACATTTAAATTTCTATAAATAACATTACTCTAAAAACAGGGTAAAAAGGGAACATGCATGTTTGCTGGGTAATTTTTCCCCAATATTGGGCAAAATGAATGTTTGATGGAAAATTTCAACGCAACATTGCGTCAAATTAGCAAAATATCTTAAAACTTTTTTTTAGAGTGTATAGACTAATCCATTCTCTGTATTATTGCTAGTTCTCTAAAATATATAATTCATATGATAGGTTATGTATGACACAAGGTAAATTAGAGACCACACACAATGCTGACAAGTTCACTCCCTTTTATTTTATTTTTTTTATTTCAATCAGGTTAAGAGATGCATCTTATTTTATTCACTCGGCACCTTATACTCTTTTATTTTACTCTTCATTTTTCTCTTTTACCTTTTTTCGTTCTTTCCCCCTTTTCCTTTTTATGAACATCCTTCTCTAAACAAATGGAGAGTTATCCACATAAAAATAATAACAAGAAGAAGAGGAAGAAGAAGAAGAAGAAGAAAATAAGAAACAGAAGAATGTGCAACATTTATGTAGCACTAAATACAAACATCATGCGCTGCATGTCATTACCAAATCAGCTCTTTTTTAGCATATTTTCCAAATAGAAGATCCCATAATATTGTACAGAAAGAATTTTCAAACTTTCATAGCTCTACTATTTTAATAACCAATTTCGATGAAACCTGTTTTAAATTGTTCCTCTCATTTTACTCTTTCCGATAACAATGAGATAGGTTCTCTCTTTGAGTTATTTTTATTACTTTAAGCATATTAAGATTCGTTAAATAAAAATAATCATGGACACCCCAATTCATCTCAATGGATTCATACATATATAGTAAAAGAATAATTTAAAAAGTTAATTGTCGGTATTTGAAATGTTTAAAGAACACAGGATATGAAACAACAAAAAACCCATGATAATCACTAATTGTTCATTCATTTACTTCTATATATTGAACAAAATAAAGATATAAATTACAGTAATGATTACTCGATTATATACATTTACAATTAAAAATGAGCGGCTACATTTTTCAATTCTGTTCAACAACCATACATAATAAGAAAAAACTAAATCATAGATGTTGACATTTTCTCCGTTATCGTATGTGATTATTAATAGCTCAACATATATGGCGCCAGAAAGAAAACACAATTTGTCTATAAAAAGAATTTATTACTTCTCGAACTACTTTCAGACATAAACCATGTAATCAAAACAACACAGTAAAATATAAACAAAGTAATATATTTACAATAAAAATATTGATCATTGTTGACGAAGACTTAGATGATATTCGAATTCAAGAGGAATTCTATATAAAAAAAGTTGTCGAAGGGGTTAGAAAATATTTTCTTAAATTTGAATTCCCTTTTTAAAAAACAATTATGATTTATATGTTTTAATGAATATTTTTCAGACCAAAGTGCGAAATTTAATCTTCCAAACAATCATCTTACCGAAAAAAGCATCAAATACAATGTAAACTAAAAATGTTTCGTTGAAGATTTGATATATATATATATATATATCCACTTTGAAGACAAAAATTATATTTCTTAAAAATAAAATCATTCTTGACGTCTATGTTGGAATGCGTTATTTGTCAAACATGTTCTAAAATTCGAATCAAAGCTATTTACTTTTGGTGTCAATTTTTACCAAGTATATTCAAGGGCGTAGACTGGTTTGAGCATGGGGGTGCACATCTTGGGAAGGTGGAATTAAAGTTTGGAAAATCAGCTCTTGAAAGCAGAAGAAGGGGTACAAATTTTGTTTTACTTGCCAGTGTCGGAACTTCTCGGCCTCAGCTAGAGGGTGCACCCCCGGCAAGCCCCTTGATATTGTTATCAACTTTATATTCTGTTACACTTAAATATTCCCTTATTTAGGGACTTTCCACAAATCCACAGTTAAAGTGAATTCCATTTGTTTACCAATAAAACCCAAAACTCTTCTATAATAAGAACTTTAAATTTCGTTACGAGTTGAAGTCATGTTGAATGTGCAAAGTGTGATGAAAGCTCACTCTCCTTTAACTGTACAATAACAACGTTCTTGATTGTGAAGCGAATATCACCTACTTTTTTAGGCACATGGAAAGTGTAAAGACTGGTAAATGACGGCTTTCCTTTTGCTGAAATTAGGCTAAGATACAAATTCTCGACTTCATCATAATAGAAAACATGTTTCATTCTTCATTATGCATTAAGTCATTTACATATTGAATATCAAATTTCAAAAGGTCATACCTATAAAAGCAAGACTGTTTCTGGTCACGAATTTGATCAGAAATTTTCGGTCCTTCTTACTTTCCTCATTTCCCCGATTTGTCAACTTGTTTTTAAAGGAAATATACCTGTTTTACTAATGAGTGGTGAATTAGTCTGTTATCATTCAAGCGGGTCTGTAATACAAAACTACACCGATCAGTATGTTGTATTATGGGTAATGAGCCTGGCCAGATATGAATAATTGAAGTCTTGAGATGGGGCCCTTATAATGTTGCTGGTTCGTGTGCCCTTTAAAAGAATTTATTTGTCTTACTATATGCTCTTGTGGCTTCTGATCACTTGCTGGCTTGGTTAGTCATATTCAAATGATCAGTGAGCGGAGGAGGGGTCGGGCACCAGGCCTCACTGGGTGGACCTGCGAATTTTTGAAGACATAAGTCAGGCAAATTTGCGAAAATATTTTTAAAAAAATTGGAAGAACTTTTATTCACGGAAACTTTTTTTCGGATGTTACTCGGCGAGTGTCATCTGTGTTAGTGGACAGGCTCTTCATCTTGTTTTGATACGTCGGTCACAATAAGATCGTAATTATCACTGAATTGAGGGATGCAGACGTTCAAAGTCTTCTTTACAGCAACAGTAACCATGGAAACTAGGTTCAATCTAATTTGCCGAGTATGGAGGAGGTTCCACTGTTCCGTATGGTTTTGAAGAATCTAGATATTTGAGGGGGCGAGTGGTGGGACAGAATGAGACCAAAAAAAGTCGTCAGTGGCTACTGAAACACACGGCAATAATGTTGTTTGTTGTCATTGTTTAATCTATGCTTGTTTTTGTTGATTTGTAGATGTTATTGGTGTATTAAAAGTCGAATATTGATAAAAAGATTGAATATAGATTATTGTTTATTACTTGAAGACATGCAGGTTTTGATGAATTACAATTATGAGATCATGTCAGTCACGATTCAATTGGGATCACAATAAAAAGGTATGGTATATTAATTAGATAATTATAGACATAACTATCAATATTATAACTATATCCACACACAGTGACAGACAGACAGACAAATAGATAGATAGATAGATAGAAAGAAAGAAAGACAGACAGATAGATAGATAGATAGATAGAGATAGATAGATAGATAGATAGATATATAGATAGATAGAAAGAAAGACAGACAGATAGATAGATAGATAGATAGAGATAGATAGATAGATAGATAGATAGATAGATCGATAGAAAGAAAGAAAGAAAGACAGACAGATAGATAGATAGATAGAGATAGATAGATAGATAGAGATAGATAGATAGATTGAAAGATAGATAGAGATAGATAGATAGATAGATTGAAAGATAGATAGAGATAGATAGATAGAGATGGATAGATAGATAGATAGATAGAAAGAAAGAAAGATAGATAGATAGATAGATGAGAGAACTTCTAAAAAGAGCGATAGAAAGATAGCAACAGAGAAAGAGGGAGTAATAGAAAAAGAATAGAGATGGAATACTAACCCATTGTGACGTATTGTGCATTAGGATTTGGGTATGAAGTAGGTCCACTCTCCATTGTTGGTGCTGTGACTGGAGTCGCCTGTACGATGATTCTTGTCTATACCGAGTGGATGACAAAAAAAAGGTTTTCTTAAATAAAACTCACGTTTTGGCTGCTATTACTCAACTTATTTTGCGTTAATGATCTGCCACTGAATTTGTTTTTCACTACTTTGTCTTATCTTTAAATTGTATTCATGTCTAAATGTTGTTATTACACTGTTATACATTTGTCACATTACAATGTACTTTAATGTCATGCTACGATTATGTTTATGTATTGTTAATTTATTTTGACTTTACAATAAATGCAGAAACCCCTGCAATAAAAGGTCAAATCTACCCCAGAAAAATATTTAAATCATTTAAATCAGAGAAAAATCACATTAGCAAAACGCTGAACATTATTTTTTATCAAGCTCGAATGTAAAATAAGAAAGTTATGACATTTTAAAGTTTCGCTTATTTTTCCACACAACAGTTATGCACAAATCATTGACCTGGAAATGACAGATTCGATAATGTCCATCACTCACTATTTGTTTTCTTTTTTATTGTTTAAATTATGCAGTGTTTAAATTTCTGCAGATTCGACAATAAGGACCAACTTGAGTAAACCATAAATAAATGTAAGTCCACAATCATCTTCAAGAGGAATAAAACTTTGTTTTAACAAGATGAGGAGAATATTAGACTACTTCACGTAATAAATTACAATAGAAATAGTGAGTGGGTGATGTCATCAGTCCCCTCATATCCATACCGACCAGGATGTGCGTGTAACTTGTCAAGAACGTCATAACTTTCTCAAAAACTTAAATCCGATTTTGATGAAATTTTTCAGTATTATGCTTGTTGGATTTTTTCTTTTGTATTCAAATCAACTTTTTGTTGGAGTTTGTTACCGTTTACTCTCTGAAGAGCTACAGCTATGAATGAGCATGAGATATGAGTTGGCTTTTTACGCAAACAAACTTGTGGAAATTATAATAAAATAGGATTCATGTATAGGAATGCGGCATGGACGACCGTGACGAAACTGGGGGAAGGGTTTGGGGTCTTCAGTCACCCCTCATCGCTTTATGATCAATAAACATGGTCAAACCGTAAACAAGATTCTTTGGAGGACCCCCTCCTTACCAACCGTTCCCCGCAGCCCCATATACGGAGTACTGCTAAGGTTTGAAATTTTTAATTTATAATTTATGACTTATTTCAAGAACACCATTTCGATACAATTTTCATCACTGTTATAATAATCATTATATATTTGTTATCATCATTATTATCATAATCATCATCATTATCATTATTGTTATTATTACAATGAACATCATTATTATCACTATTATTATTATTATTATCAACATCATCATTATCATCATCATCACCACCAGCTTTATTATCAGCAATAGGATTAAAACTTATTTATTTTTGAAAATATCAATGTTGTTATTTAATTACATCGTTTTTATTATGAAGAAGATAGACTTACCGTCTGAGGTGCTGGCAGGGCACAGCTCATACACGATGCAGTAAGACAGGCGATAAGAGCAATGAAACTGATGATTGATATACATACATTGATTCCTACACGTGCTTCCTGCATGGGTGGCGTATTACATGTTTCGAAAAGAGAAAGAAAATGTTGAGAGGTTTCTTAGCATGACAGAGGCTGGCGTCGGAAGCAAATTGACTTATGTGTAACACCCCCCCCCCCTTCATTTAAAAGACAGAGGCTGGCGTCAAAGGCGGCCTCAAATTGCAAGCGTGAAGGCAGCTTATTAAAAGCCGGAGTCGGAACTGGCTTCAAACCCAACGCACATGACAACAGTGGCATTAGGTGTGTAAACAATGGATTTAAGATTGAATTTTTTATTTGTGTTTGATTGCAACTCCTGAAAAGGGTATCAGATCAATTGTCTGATTAGGAGTTGCCTTAACATGTTTCTTCAGTTTTGTGCTATGCGGGGTAATTCATATTTGCCCGGCCTAGCAGCACATAATACGTATGAAACCAAGCACTCTTTGTTGTAAAAATCAACGACAAAACCATTCAAACACCGTTGTACTGAACGTTATGGCGCGCTCCTGATGCAGTAGTTCGAGGTTAGAGCACTTGTTACATATATTTGTATCACGATGGTGACGCTACAAGTTCCCTCTAACATAATGTCTGTACCAGGCGCGTACGCAAGGGGGGGGGGGTTCGGGGGTTCAAACCCCCCCCCCCCTTTTCCTTTTTTTTTTTTTTTTTTTTGCTTGTCTCCCCAGAGGTCGGTCTGGTCAAGGAGTTATCGGGCAAGAGCCTGATAACTCCTTGGTCTGGTTACGGACAGTTCCCCTACCCAATAATGTATATGACAGCAATAATGAACAGAATATCATGTTCCGACGAAAAACACAGAAAAAATTTCCGCTCGCTTCGCTCGCTCCATTTTATTATATCTTTTATTTCCGCATGTCGCCGACATGATCACGGTATCGCCATTAACAAGGCCATACATGATTATCATGATGTATACTTATGAATACAAGTGAACCAAGACAAAGACATACGTTTTCTTACAAAATATGTTTTACCAATATGAAAACCAAAATGACGGAAAACGCTAAAATGTCGGTTAGCTCGCTCCGCTCGCTCGTAATAATTTATGAAATTCCATAAGTATCTAGTCTCCTGTTCAAGGCCGTATTATGAGTGTTACGAATAGCAGGACATGCAGCATCGACTAATACTTGATTTACTAACAAACTATTGACAAGAAATGTATGTTTTGACGGGAAAACGCGAAAATTTCGGCTCGCTCACTCCGCTCGCTCGTAATCATTTATGAAATTTACTAAGTTTCTAGTCTCTTGATCAAGGCCATATCATGAGACTTACGAGCAGAAGGACATGTATCATCAACTAATATGTTATCATTACCAACAAGCTATTGAGAAGAATTGTATGTTTTGACGGAAAAACGCAAACATTTCGGCTCGCTTGCTCCGCTCGCTCGTAATTATTCATGACATTCTCAAGTTTCTAGTGTTCTGATCAAGGCCATATCCAGGCGCGTAGCAAGGGGGGGGCGACCGCCCCCCAAAAAAAAACGTCCCCAAAAAGAAAAAAAAAGAAGGGAAAAAAGGAGAGGAGAAAAGGAAAAGGGAAGGAAGGAAAGGGAAGAAAGGTAGCTTTGTGTTTTTTCTATTTATTCTTTATTTTTTTCTCAAAAGAGAAACTCCTTCACTCTTCTTGCTTTAAATTCATATATGAATTTTGCTTCCGCGCTGCGCGCGGTTAAATGACAATATTGAAGTTCTCCATTGTTCCCCCACCTTTTCTCTAACCCTGTTTTTCCACCTCAGCTATGTGCTTCTTGCCAGTTAAAGTTAAAATTGTATACATTAGGGCATGAATTTGAGTAAGGTTAGGCCGAAGTAAATGTATGAAGTTATCTTTTTTTTCAATTGATCGCGCAACTTCTGGTCTGGTCGGCTCCGAGCGGGTAAAATCTTTATATCAGTTTCTGCCGTCACCTCCATAAAGTCAGCTTCTCCCGCTTTTCAGCTCATTACTATAAACAACCATAATTTGGGGGCAAACAGGTTCCTAATTTAAAAAGAGGAAGGTATGGAATTCGTGTCGTATTAAATAAAAAAGTACAATATTTTTTTATCAAATTGTATTAAACTTCATGTCATTTCCCTGTATACATTCATCTCCTGTCCTGTTTTGCGCCCTCAGTTTGAAATTTTGAATGACACTTAAGTTTCTTTATATTCAAAATGAAGCGCTTCAGGATAAGTCAAAAAAATTAATCATCCTTTATTATATAGATAGATAATTTCAATAAATCACAGAAGTTTCAACTTTATGCGCACTATTTTCCTTGTAATGAAGTTCAATAATCTTAGAAAATCAATTGAATTAGAGACGATTGGGTATTAGAGATATCTACATTTGATGAAACGTCCGCCCTTTGAAATTTCAGAGTTTCATTGCTCATCGCGGGGAGGAATATCTTCCTCTACCAATCTTCTCCTCTGTTTTGCGAGTTAAAAATATGCACTGATGCTAAATTGTTTGTAATCAAATCTGATCTTTCCAAAGAAAGTTTCAATATATCTTTGAGAATACCCTTTTCTCGGGACCTTTTTATGGCAAGAAAAATTGATAAATCACTTTAGCTTCCGCGCTTCGCGCGGAGTTATTATCATTTTAATTTCCTCCATTGTATACCTCTTTTGTGCGTTTACAATCACTTTTGAAAACAAGGTTCAAAATCGCAATATAGTCAACCGAATTGGAGGTACTAGAGACAAGAGAAACGGCTCCTTTTCATTTTAATTTATGAAACACTAAAAGCTTCGCGCTTCGCGCGGGAGGGGGAAACTACCCCTCCCTGCACCCACTCCCTAAGGAGCGCGCTCTGTAAGTGTTGACAAAAAGGTTATGTTTTCAACGCAAAAACGAGAACATTTCTGCTCGCTCGCGGGTCATGACTGTTACATACCCATCCCCACTTAAATGTTATTGTCTTATTTGCAGCGCTGAAAAAAAATCATCACCCCCCCGCTTATCACTTTTTAGAGAATGGGCGGGAGATTTAAAAAAAAAATCAGCTCGAAACCCCCCCCCCCTTTTCAAAAATCCTGCGTAGAGTCTGTACTACTCAAATACACACATAAACATAATTAATTCGAGGGATTAATCGTACTTGTGTGTAAGTTGTTCGTACGCAATGATCAATAATTAATTACTAGTAGCACTACAGTCATTCGCAGAAATTTGGGTTATGGGGCCCTTTATTGGCGCAGGGGGCTTGTGGAATGGGGCCTTTCAATTTTTTACTATTTTTTAAATAATCTTTTATTCTCTTCTCTCATCAAACCAAATTGAACATAACAAAGCTTGGTTTGAACGTACAATTATTGTGATCAACACATCCATACATTGGACGAATCTTAACGAAAATGAAGTAAAACAATGTCATGAATAAATTCCAAATCAATTCCATTTGTTCTCAAAATATCTGATACAGATGTTTATTGAGTTTGATAACGTGTCCAGCTATAGCGATCGACCTTCCACGGTGATCGGAGTGGATCACACAAATCTGTCAATGTATGTATCTGTGGTCACCAGTGCAAAAAAAAGACGATTCTTTTTAGGGAATCTTAGCTATATATTTCATTTAAGGAATCATATTTTTTGTATAAATAAGAAAAAAACTTACAATTATATAGGTGCAGACTTTATAGTAATCAATGCCTGGATAACAAAGAAATTCCAATTCTTGAGAAGCAGCGTAGACAGAGAGACCAAATAGCTGAGCTGCACAGGCCGCTGACAGTGATGACCATACTGCATAGAATGTTATCTACATAAATTTAAAAAAAAATCATTAAAGTGTAGGTTAAGATTCAAAATTCGATATTTAATACATTTATTATATTCACATATCGGAATTCTTATTTTCAGAGACCTGCAGACTCAAAAGCCTTCCAGTTTCCTTGTTTCATTTCCGAAACTTCACCTTGGTTTTTGTACTATAATTCTTAATTTACTTTCCATATTAATTACCATATACGCATGTTAATACAAACAAATATATTTCTTTTTATATTGTTTGATAAAGGTTCATGTCATGTGAACTACGAATGGTACTGATTATGTAATCAATAAGATAAACAAATTAAAAATAAACATCAAATAGATATATGATGTATGTAATTAAAAAACATAATAGGTTATAATAAACCATACCAACATTTATAAAATCGCAACAAAATATCAATATGTAAGGAAGTGAGGGGCCCCTAAAAAGAAAATTAGCTTGTACACACATTAAAAAAAGTGCTATTTTAGCACTTAGAGTGCTTGTTTATTTATTTATTTAACATCTTTATACAGGGTAACCAATTCAGCTATACAAGATAAAAACATTAACAAAGATAAAAAGCTGGTTTACAATCGGGCCCTGTTAATCAAATACATACAAATTATAAAGTTTATAATAATATGCACAATATACAAGAAATAAATCTTTAAAAATCCCAACCCTCTGTATCGTCATAAGATTCATCAGAAAAACACACAGAAGCACCCACCCACCCTCACACACCCACACACACGCCCCATCACATTCTGCAGACTCGTTACTTACTTGTAACATATAATAATTAATTTAACATTATGATTACATATTGACATAAGCGAAAACAAATTTTACAAATAAGGTATATTTAAGATACAAATGGTGTGGGAATATTTAAAAGAATTCAGAAGTCGTTTGAATATTATTAATGATTGTCTTGAGATATACTGACTGCACTACGAGTGCAGATTTTCTAGTTTAAATTTGAACTAAAAAATCCGCACTCGTATTGCAGTCACTAAACAAGCACTGGAAGTGCCAAATTAGCACTTCATTTTTACAGTGTAGAATCTGGTTCACCTTGCATTCTATCGCGAACAAAAAAAAGTTGTTGCCATGATTTGAAAAAAAATAATTATCCTGGATATACGTGATGAGACAAAACAGTCAGGGATGAGTCTTCATCAAGAACTTCCTATTAAAAATGAAACGTTACAACAAACCTTGATTGTTTATTGTCTGCTCAGCCCCATTCGTTACCATAATGGTACAATAAACCATATTCATGATCTTCTTTGAACTCTAAAAACACTGAGTAAAAATTTACCCAATATTAGAAGGGAGCAAGCTTGTTTGGGGTTGGGCATCCCCCCCATATTTGGCAAAATGTATGTTTTGAGGTCACGCAACATTGCATAAAATTTACTTTTTAACCCAATATTGGTTAAACTTTTTTTTAGAGTGTGGGGTGTGCTAGGAGAAAGAAATCTATTGTTCACTCTAAAAACGAAGATCTAATTTAGCTCTTAAAGACCGTGTATACAGTGACTCCTGATTTTTCTCGTTCAAATTTAAACTAGCCAAATCAGCACTCCGAAGTGCAGTCACTATACAGGCTCTTTATAAGAGCTAAATTAGCTCTTCGTTTTTTAGTGTTTCTTTGCATGAGGGAAAGCTTGCTTTTGAAATGAAGCAGTAAGAGTAAACATAACAGCATTATAATGGTGATAATGATGGAATAACATAAAAAAATATTCTTTTGAAAGCTGTTAATATAATACTATTTAAGAATTCTCCACGTGATAACTTACTCCACATTGCTTCCCAGTAGCCGTTCCTGCTGACCCAGCTATACCTGCGACTAGGAAAAACTGGGAGAAAAGAAATTAAAGAACTTTTTGAAGATATCTAAACATGCATGGTCATGATTGCATTGTGTATGAATTGCATCACCTGAATAAAATTTAGATCATTACATCTGGAGTGAGAAATATATCATCACTAAAGGCACTCTATACATTACAAAACTTGACTTTTTTTCTACTTATAAAAAAAGAAGTTTTGAAATTAACCTGGGATATTTATTGATAGTTTCATGTTAGGACTGTCGAAGGGGGGGGGCAGGCCTGGGGGTGGGGTGTTGTGATCTTGCACCACAAGTTCATTCATCTATTCTATTACATTTTTTGTATTGATTTGTTAAATATCTATTGATTAGTAATATTTCATATTACATTGTTAATTCAATTTAATTAATGTTGAAAGACTCATTCGAATTTAGGCGGAAATGGCTATTATAACCACCTTAAACCTATATCTCAACTATTATTTTCAATCGATAAATCCAATCAAAATAATATTTGGAAATTATCATAAATTGGACGAGCGAACTACACTAATTGGGACTAAATAACAATTATTTATTTGTCAACTTTAAGCATACTGAGTTCAACGAATTTCCTTTTATTACACCTTGGAAGTAGTCATAAAGTAATACAAAACACATTTGCCATTCGGTGTCTTTACAGATCAAACGTGACTTTGACAAAACTATTCTTTATGAAAATCTTACTTCCATATCGATTACTTCGCTCATTTTCCGTCAGAATGGTATCCCTATCTACATCCAATAGAAATTGATTTAATTTTAATGCGGGGTTCGACTTTACCAGCAAACCGCTCCAGATGGGATCACCTATCCGGGACAAATAACACTCCAGCACCATCGCAGTCCCGCCCATGGCGCTGCAGATGATTCCCGTTACAATCTGAATTCCTGCCATACTCTGTAATATTTTGATCTTGTTGTTTCTGGAACGGTTCTCCTGGGCGTTGACATGTTCCACCGTGGTACTCAGGACGGGATCTATCGGGTAGGTCGAGTTTGACATTGTCTGTAGAGTCAAGAATAGAGAGGAAGTAATTGGGTGGACAGAGGGTCAAATAATATTTTTATTTTGTATAAACATCCTATAATTGGACCTTTTATAACGTCATCCACTGTGAGCTTTTTACTGCTTGAAAGGAGGGCAAAAGAGGAAGGAAAAGAAATGAATAAAAGATTACAAAAAGACAGGCAAGTCCCCTTTTCAATAGAAGAAAAAACAAAGTCATAATAAAAGGTCTTACCCCCCCCCCCCCCATCCGAATAATATTTTTATAATAAAAAAAAATGAATATACTGTGACGACTCCGTGGAAATTCACAATATTCAATATTTTTCTTGTTGTCTAAATAATAAAAAGTCACGTGCAGGAATGTTCCACTCTGTACACAACCATTAGCCTAAAGATTAGAATGTTGTTTTGAAATTCGAACATTTAAAATTGCAAATTGCTCCGATGATGTTTTGTCTCAAGATCATGAAGATAAGTCAATTACATTTTACTTGGAGATTTTTTTTTCGTTATAATGATGAGAAAAAATCAACCGAAATTACTATTGAATTCCAGCCATGGCGTAAATTCCTTCAGCAAGAAATTTATCCACATTGTGCTGCACTCGACCCAGGTGAGATGAAAGGGTACCCGGTAGGATTTATTCCTTGAACGCTTTAGCGCCTATGGCGGTTCAACTACAGCCTGGGTAATATGATATCAAGTATCAGAGAGCAATTTAGTATAACTGCGCTATATAAATGGACATTATCATTATAAAATATGGGATACACCATACGCCAAAACCAAGAATGAGGGCCCCGACATGGCAAATGGGGCAGAATTTCCAAAACGCTGCGCGCGAACATGGCGAACGAGCTGAAAAAAAAATGACCTTCATAAAAATCCACTTTGTACTAGGCTGATATATAATTATTCCATCCTTTTCTTTAACTTTTCGTTCTTTTCTTTCTTGGTCGTGAAAATCCTTCCCGTGCATCTGTATACGCCAGCGCAATGACATGCATAAACTATAAAAATTCAAAGGGGATTGTATACACACACACATGATTAAATGGATATGATATAGCTTCAATTCAGAGTGTATAATATCTACGGCATATCAAACGTCTTTGTGAAGTGTTACGTAATATTGACTTATATCCGAGGATGATGTACTGTAGTATTGTATTATGACGTACTTTGGCCACGACAAACATTGAGGGGTTTTAAATTATCTAAATAGCAATACAAAAGTTCCTCATTTTATTTCAATACAAATCACATTATCTTTGTTCATAACAACAGGCGTAATTAGGGGCACAAAAACCCAGATCGGCTAATTCTCGTTGAAAAAAAAATGTTTCTCGCTCGGTCGCTGCTCTCCATCACATACAGCTTACCCTTAACAGCAATTACTTTTTGAGACTATGTTGTATGAAATATAAAAAGACCTTGCTCGGTGACAAGGCTTCTTTTTTAAAAAGTGCCCTTTCATTGGAATAAGTTGTTGAAAAACCGTTCAATTTGGTAATTTTGAATCTTATGAATGTACAAACAGTCCAAGTCTATAGAAGTTCCTTTCGAGTAAATCAAAAAATATAACGATTTTCTTGTACGTAATGATGATTTAAGTCATTTTTAAAAATTCATTTTGTGCACTTTTGGCTGTATTTCTGAGATATAAATTACACACGAGATAGACAAGATGATGGGCGCATATGTAGGTAACAATATTCCACTTTAAACCCACCATGTCCTAGAGATGAACTGGAGCATGATGGGTGGTTCTTATATTCATAAATTATACTTGACTGGATGCACAGTCAGAAAAAAACCCAGATTGTACAGAGAAATATTCGAATCATTCTGTACTTTGTTTTTAACATGAAATTTCCGTAATTTATCAGAACGGGTTTATTTTTTTTAAATAGGGGGATTTTTGTTACAGGAGATACAAGATTTTATATACCAAACACCAATTTTCTGTACGTTTTCACATTGATGCACAGTGCAGTAACATAACAGGTGTATCCCAGACTCAGCTGCAGGAAGTCTTGTTTTAAAGGAGAAATTTTATGATAGCATTTTAATTAGACACGTTAAAGCATGAAATATAAATGCATCAAAGTTACAACAGACAAAATTTACAACATCCCACGTGAAAGTAAATAAAAACCGTTTGATTTTAATACACGACTATATATATACTCACCTTGTTAAAGTGTAGAGCCGGGATGGAAAAATAAGGGTTCACTTCACCTTCCAATATAGAAAATCCTAATTTTCCTTATAATATCAGTCCAATATTGGAGACGATTAAATGTGTAGACGGTTCGACTCGGAGCTAAGAATTAAGATGTTTGCCCTAAGCGGATACTTAAGATTTGGGGTAGGTCTCAGTGATGTATAACAGGATTCCTCGATTTGCTTGCTATGTGTATTGACGTAACCTTTTGGGGATAATTATTAACTTAGAAAATAACCAAATTAACTAACTCAATGCAATGGAGTCGCGGATGTAGTAAACTTTAGAACAATGCGTCATCGATGAGGTTGCAGACATTAAATTTGGTAAATAAAGTGTCGTGAATACTGTTTTCCTCCTTATTGTGCGATTTCCGTATTCTTTAGTACATATCCTTGCTTGTATCGTTAACAAACATACAAATCAAGTTTCGATAACCATATCATCTGCGCATATTATCTAGGCGCACCTACCAAAATTAAGTTACTAAATACATTTAAAATGTCATCTGTTCCCCATTTCAATAATCATGCAATAGGCCTATAGCTACATACATTCTATGATTTAATGTTATATTTAAAGATTCATTCGTTTAGATATTGCTTATTTTACGCATAAGATGATATATATATGCTTCCCCCCTCTCTCTCTCTCCCACACACTCTCAACCCAATATTTCTTTCTGTTTAGTTTTAGAATGATTTTAGAATATAATCATTGATCGAGTGAGGGAAAATAATTATGATAATGATACTTATATCGCGCCCAATCCACTCTGTAGAGTGCTAAAGGCTTTTTTAGGAAATTATAAAAGAATTTGAACAGAAAAGAATTGAACAGAAATGTTTTGAGGTGTGCTTTCTTCCCCTCTGAGAATCACCTTCATTGAAAATTTGACTGGCGACCGCGAAAAGAGATGAAAATTAATTGTATACAGATGATGTGTAATGTATAGACTCACCCACCGATCTATCTGAAATTGGGTAAAAAATGTATTATGTCCTCTTTAAGGCCTCTTTTGAATTCTCCTGCAAATATTTTTCAGTATTTGCTTCAATTTTTTTGCAGTTTTTGTAACGAATTCGATGGGTGGGACTTTTTCCCCCGTCATATGAATTTGTAATGTAAAATAATGATCGTTTCCCAGCCCCTATACGCAAATTAACCAAATAAATTTACACCCCTAAATTTGACATTCACGGCAGAGATAATTACCGTGGTTGAGATATTTGGACATGCTTTGCAGTATTGAACAAATGCCACTTGTATCATTACTTTGTTGATATGGAAATTGTGAACAAATAAAAAGACACTTGGCATATTTTTAGGGCATACGTCTTCTTCTAATAAACCCAACATGTAAATATTTCAAACCAAACTGATTTTTATATGAATTCATGTTTACGAAAAATGTGGAAATTTGTGAAATGGAAGAAAGTGAATGCTTATTTCAATTAAATAGAGTGGAAGGGATTTTGGGAAAAATTCCTGATAAAGTAAATAAAACAAAGAATTGGGATGAGAAAGCCTTCTTATTTTCATGACGTTACGTACGAAGTGGACATTCACGGAAGATAACAGGGGCAGCGCGTTACATATGGTGGTCGGCCGCCCCTATAAATTCTCAAGTCATGAAAAGGTATTAAAAAGAGATACATGGGTTGCTTGACTATAAAACCCAAAGTATTCAAATGAGAAAACACGCAGTATGATGGCAAAAAGGTGACGTCAGAAATGTAAAAAGTCGAAAATGTGTATTTGGTATGATTATTGTGAAACTTAAATGCTTTTCTCAATTGTTATTAACATTGTCTCCCCAATGTCGCCCGATCGATGCATTTCCCTTTAAAGGGATGGTCCGGGCTGAAAATATTTATATTTTAATATAGGGAGTAGAATTCACTGAGCAAAATACCGAAAATTTCATCAAAATCGGATAACAAATATTAAAGTTATTGAAGTTTAAAGTTTAGCAATATCTTTTGAAAACAGTCGTCATGAATATTCATTAGGTGGGCTGATGATGTCACATCTCCACTTTCCGTTTTCTTATGTTATTACATAAAATTATTTTTTTCATTATTTCATACTTGTGTGAATAATATCATGTCTCCCTTATAATGAAATCAATTGCAGCAATAAATATATAATTCAAATAAAAAAAAAAAAACATTTATTTTCTTCCATGTCATTACATTTTTCGTAAACATAAATTCATACATAAATCAATTTGTTATAAAAAATATAAATATGTACATATTGGGTTTAAGGAAGAAGGCGTATACCCTAAAAGCTGAGGCTTGTGGCGGGATACGCCTGTAGACATAAATACAATACAATACAATAAACAATACAAAGGAAAAAAGGGCAGAGAAAAGAAAAGGAAAGGGAACAAGAGAGGGAGACGTGAGCGGGGAGGCGGGCATGAATTACTAAATAAAATAGAATGCTCAACAAAATATCAGTGGGGGCAAACATAAATGCCGCAACAACAATTTGTCATGGTTCATGTTTTCATGTTTAAAGTCAAAAGGAGACATAAGACGGGAAATATTTATTTATAAAACGACAGAAGCAATTTTTTTCATTTTATACTTAAAGCTGGTTGTCGACAAAGATTTTTTTATGTAATCCGGAATTTCGTTCCATATTTTGGGGCCAGTATAACGAATATTGTGTTGGAAGATTATTTTTCTGTGTTTGGGAATGAATATTTGATTATTTGAGCGGGTATCAAAATGATGTATGTTGGAAACATGTGTAAATGAATCACGAAATTTTTGTGGAATTTGAGAATTTAAACACCTGTAGAGAAAATGACATTGTTGAAGTTTGTTGATGTCTTCTAATTTCAACAATTTTAGGGAATGAAACAAATTCGTGGTATTTGCTAGTGGTATATTGTCGTCTGGAGAAATTATACGTACAATTTTATTTTGAAGGGAACATAATTTTTTAAGATGGGTTTGATATGTGTTAGCCCAGACTAAATTGCAGTAATAAAAATATGGCAGGATTAAAGAGCAATACAATGTACGCAATACAGTTTTAGGCAAGTAAAAACTTAGGCGATATATTATTCCAATATTTTTTGCAACTTTGTTCTCAATTTCATTTATGTGATGTATCCATGTTAAATTACTATCAATGATAACGCCAAGAAACCTAGTATTTTCAACTCTGGGAATAATTTGGTTGTTAAGCTTCACCACTACATGATTAAGATCAATACGCCTTGTGGAGTTACGGAATATAATATAATTGCATTTCTTATAGTTAATGGTAAGCTTGTTCGCACAAAACCATTTACAAACATTTGTTAGTTCAGTATTTACAGTTTCACATAAGTGATAAAGATTTTTATCAGAATAAACAATATTGGTATCGTCGGCATACATAATAAAGGAAAGGAGATTTGACGAACGATAAATGTCATTAATAAATAAAATAAATAAAAGTGGACCAAGTAATGACCCTTGTGGTACTCCACATTCAATTGTCCTAAGTTCAGACTGAACGGAGTTATATATGGTGCATTGTTTACGATTTGAGAGGTAACTAGAAAAAAGGCCAAGGGCAGTTCCACGAATACCATAGTTATTTAGTTTTGATAAAAGTATATTATGATTAATAGTGTCAAACGCTTTTGACAAGTCAATAAATATCCCTATTGCAAATGAGTCGTGCTCAAAGGAGTCAATTACGGTATTTGTTAATTCAAGAAGAGCTAGTTCTGTTGAGTGGTCACTACGAAATCCATATTGAGATTCAAAAAGACACTTGTTATTTTCAAGAAAACTATAAGCCCTTTTATAAATGATCTTTTCCAATATTTTAGAAAAAACAGAAAGCACTGATATCGGCCTATAATTACCAACTTGCTCTTTGTCACCAGTTTTAAAAATTGGAGAAACTCGCGCAATTTTCATTTTGTCAGGAAATACCCCAGAGGTTAACGATAAATTGAATATATGACATAAAGGTTCGCTTATCAATTCGATTACAAGTTTAACAATCTTGGGTGAGCATTCATCAAGACCTGGGGCTTTATTGTTATCGAAACGCATGACAATGTTACAAATTTCACGTTGGCTTACCGGATTTAAAAACAAAGATTTTGAATTTGGTTCAGATAGATAAGTTCTGAAATCTGTATCATTTTGAGGAGTGATATTAGCTAACTTTGGACCTATTTCAACGAAAAAGTTATTAAAAGTATTTGCTATTTGGAACGGGTCTGTCGACCGACCTTCATCACAAACTATGGTGTTGGAGGTTGATTTTCTTCTTTTATTTAATACTGATTTGATCATTTGCCATGTACGGTTTATATTATTTTTATATTCTTCAAATTTGGATTTATAATAATGTTTTTTAGCCTGCCGTTTCAAATAGTTCACTTCTTTAAGAGAATCTTTGTATAGAATTTCATTTCTAACTGTTGGTTTATGGATATATTTTTTATATAGATTGTTTTTATGTCGAATAGATTGAAGCAAACCATCGGTCATCCAGCATTTCAGTTTAATTTTCTTACTGGGTGTTTTTTTTAATGGAAAATTGTTATTATACAATGTAGTAAATTTAGTTATGAATATGTCGTATGATTGATTAGCATCCTGCATATTAAAGATTTCTTCCCAATTTGAATTTTCGATTTGATTTTTAAATTTCGTAATATTTTGTGTTGTAAAAGATCTACGGAGTACGTTATTATTTGCCGATTTAGTTTTATTAACATTCATGTAAGTTACATGAAATATTGGCAAGTGATCTGACACGTCAGAGTATATCACTCCACCTTTAGTATCTAAGTCAAATTGATTTGTCAGAAAATTATCTAAAAGGGTGGCACTTGTCTTAGTAATTCTTGTGGGCCTGTGAATTATAGGAAGAAAAAAATTGCTGAAAAGACAGTTCACAAAGTTCTTGGATTGAGAATTAGAGTTGTGTTTTAAAATATCTATGTTTAAGTCACCCGTCAAAAACACCCTTTTATTTTCCCTGGAAAGACGGATCAAAAGGCTATCAAACTCCTCAATAAATGAATTAACGTCCAACGATGGGGCTCTATACAAGGTTCCTACAATTATATTTTTCCCTGAGCACTGTTCCAGTTCGATGAATAAAGAATCGCATGTTGCTTCGCTTAAATTAAGGTCAGTGCGTACTAAGAAATTAAAAGAATCATGGATATACATTCCAACTCCACCACCTCTGGAATATTTCCTATTATTGCAAACGAACGAGTAGTTAGGCATATAAACAAGAGGACTTTCGAATCTTAGCCAGGTTTCGGATATGGCAATAATATCAAATGTAAATTTCAAAGAGTTAAGACAGCTTGAAATGTCATCAAAAGAATTCAAAAGACTTCTTGCATTAAAGTGAATGCTTGAAAATTTACCGCCGCTCGGGACACCAATATTTTCAAAGTTTGTATTAAATTCTTCATAACAATAGTACCGAGAGTCATTTGAACTCTCAGTATAGAACTGGAAGTCTGGGTCAACATCGTCATTTGGGACAATGCTTTCATGTGCTAAAAAAGGATCAAAATGTAAATGAGAAATTCTATCAAAATTGTCTTCTAAGGGTTCATCAGCCGATATTACATCATCGAGCTCGTTATCATTCAACTGGTTGAAAGGAAATAAGTGTTCAAGACAGTGTTTACAACAAGAAAAATATTCGTTCCAGTCATGGTTCCGACACATTTGCTTACACATGTAACAATATATTCGATTATGTAGTAGGTCACTAAATTCTTGTATAGGTTCACTCGTCATCAAAGTAAAAATTCGTCGCTTTATCATGTAGGAATTTCAATCCAGACTGATACCTAATTTGACAAATGTCATTAAAGTATAATAGGTTACATGTTATGTGTATTGTAGTTTTGGCTATGGGAAAGATAACAAAACCTGTGCAAATTGTTGTTGCAAATTGAATAAGTACAAACAAAATGAATACATACTGAACGTCAATTACATGTCGTTTGGTATACACGGTAGAGTCAAGCCCACAAAAAAGTTGGAGAAAGAAAATAAAGTTGGCAGAAAAGGAAAAATGTGAAGAAGAAATTGCCCTTGTAATTAAGCTAATTTTGTACAAAATTATAAACATCATGGGTATAAAACCGATATAAAAATCCATCATATATCCACTATAAGGAGCCAATTTTAAGACAAATAATAATTAAGTGGATGCGTCTGCATCAATACATAATATTATTCAAAATAAATTGCTTTAAATGCTATCATATCTCTTTTCTTTATACACATTTGGTGAATAAAAATTAATACCATAAATCAGATTAAAAAAAAAATACATTATCCATAGTCTTGTCATAAATAAAGACTGAGTTCTTCTTGAGAAATTAAGAATAGTTGGACAAGATAAACTTCAGACAATCAAAACTATTGATATAAAAAAAAATATTAAATAAAAAAGGTGAGACCACCTGCATACACCACAGTTTGATGACTTTTTTTTATAAAGACAATGAGCCAATTATAAAACGCAAATACCTGCAGTTATCTTTGCATAATCTTTTTACAAAACTGATATGTGCATCCTATTCTGTAACCATGTGAATTGCCAAAAATTTTGAAAGTGCAACGTTGCAATATAGACATAAATACTACATTTTCTCGAAAAATTGTGATAAAGAAACTTCATCAAACAGTAAAATAATCCTTCAGCATATTCTTGTTTCATTTTATTTTATTTTATTTTATTTTTTATTCTAATATGTTTATAGCTCAAAGTTGCACATCTGAGCAGAGAAGAAAAAAAAATCATCAAACTACTTTTAGTCAGGTGTGTTAACATAAGCCTTAATTGTAAAAAAAAAAAAACATATTTCAAAAACTCATTAGGCCTGAAAAACAATTATGGCTGAAAAAAACAATGATCTAAGAATACATGGGAATACGTGTATGATACAGTCGATTGAATATTATTATTAAAAAGGACTGATATGTATTAAGAAAAAAAGAAATTGAAAGAACCCAAAATCCATGATATGGGATGTGCATGCCCAATAAAAACTTGAAAATGGGAATGCTAGGCTTTTGGTATAAAAATGTAAACATTTTCATTCAAAGTGGTGTAACAATTTTTTTTTTTTTACATCTCTAAGACAGGGCACACATTGTAGATACAATATCTCACCATCTGGAATCAAAGCCTACATCATGCATATGATAAAAGTATCATAATTATAGGGCAGGGCCCACGCTCTCTGTTACTGATCTTTTGTATTCATATATATATATATATATACTGTGCATTATCGGACCTAACTGAATGAAGGTTAGATTGAAAATACTTCAATTCAAAATTACAAGTAGGCAACTGACAGCATGACTGGTATTGATATCATGAATTACAAGAATGCACCTACTATAGCAACAGACTATAGAAATTATGTTGTTAATAAATTGCATGAGGTCAAGTGTTCAACATGTTCAATGCAAGGAATATTCGAACGCCAACGTCAGTAACATAGCAAAAAATAAAAAGATTCAATATTGGGATCAAATTTTTAGGCACTTGCTAAAAGGTACACCTACTGAAGTGAAGTAAATGAAAGAAATTGGGTTTTCATTCATGTGTATAAAATAGGTTGGTTAAAAGCAAGACTCATAGAATGTTGAATAATTATGATAGTCTAATAAGCAAAGCCAATGAGATATGGCTTAGCTTTTAAATAAAAGAATCTCAATTTGATACACATGCCTGAAAGCGTGGACCTACCATGTTCAAATGAAAACAAATACTATTTACAACTAACGTCAGTGTGAGTCAATAGTGATGTGTATAATAACTTTTTAAAAAATCAACAGCAAGGTCTATTGTGTAACGGATGTAGATTTACCAAGCAAAATGTTGTATCAAAACTTACAAGATACACGAGTGATCATCATAAGTTAGTGTCAACATCCAAAATAGACCTGGCCACTGCTGGCAGGGGGGGGGGGGGTGTCTGAGTCTAAGGTATATTAATATATATTTTAAAATGACTACATATAGAAATACAAAGTATGTCAACTTTGAGCTTGTTTCACTTACTTTGATTTATATCTTTGCTTATTTAAAGGGTATGCAGGAATAGTTTTCTCACTATATAGGTTCATGGTTTTACTCTGTTAAAGTTATTATACATAGGGTTATTGAAAAATAAAACAAAGGTGTATTCATTGGGAAAGACTGACTCAACTCCTGCAATTAGAAAGTCATCACCTTTGACAACCCCATATATGTGGCAGATCAAGAATCCAACGAATAAATGCAATTCTAATAGCTTGAGGTTTGTAACAACCACACTATCATGCATACCATGGTTCAAATATTTTGGTTTAATCAATAAGTTATGCCATAGGACAGTATACATCTTCTGTGTTCAGATATTTAGTTTACATAATATCCTATGATATGAAAAGACTCATCAAAATATAGGCCAAATGTTCGAAAATTATCACTTGATAAGCTCGGATGAGAGACTTAGATTGATGACAAAGGGCATTCCAAGAGCACCAAATGCAGTACTGGTATTAAAAATAACGCAAAAAGCACTTATTATGAACCATAGGTATGTGAAGTTGGGATTCATATTAATTGGCAAAGAGTCATGACAGAGCAAAGAAAATACCACCATGGTATAGTTTATGTTTTGTAAGAATGGTAATATTTCATACATTCTTTGTAAAGAGTCAAACGGAATATGAAAGTAGAGTAAAATACGTTAATCGGAGAGAAAGCATGACTTCTCACCAGTTGCTACTATAAAGCATAGACAATTGCCATCATGGAATAGTACACTAAATCAGATGTCAACCCAATTTTTCTAGTTCTTGGAGGAAAAAAATTTGAAGAAACCTATTTTCATATAATAAAATACAAAAGAGCAAGTGGAGATGTGACATCATCAGCCCACCTAATGAATATTCGTGACGACTGTTTTTACAAAATATTGCTAAACTTTAAAATTCAATAACCTTGTTATTTGAAATCCGATTTTGATGAAATCTTCGGCATTTTTCTAAGTGAATTCTACTCTATGTATTTAACTATGAATGATTTCAGCCCGGACCATCCCTTTAAATTCTCTGATCATTCGACATTACATAACTAAATGGGTGATGATTAAATGAATGTAGTAGGTAAACAAACATGCGCCTTTCGTTTTAATGATTAACTATCAACTCCGTATAACAAAATTGTTAAGTGTTTTATAAAACCACAATTCACACTCCAATTATTGACGTAATAAAGAGGGTAGGGAAATGGCAAGTCCAAAGCTCAGCTATGGGTGAGAAATGGTGGAATTAAATAAAGAGGAGTCAGAGTCGTATCAGGGAAGAAACAAGTCTAGAATTCATCTGTAATGTGCGGGTGCAGTAATAGCTGAATTATTAATATGAAATTTAGTAATATGCTGTACTGCTCATTATTTTTAAGGGTAATGTGCACAATCTACCTTTATACAAATCCACTAGAATTGTAAAAATATTAAGTATTAATCTGTAATTTAAGGCTCGTATATTGTTGAACTATTAATTTCAATTTGAGTCATATGTGATTTACACTGCTCGCCATGTTTAAGATTGGGAACAATCTAGGTATGAATTCGCTATGACTGTTTAAATTAATAAGAAATTATGTATTCACTTGTAATTTAAGGGTTTACTAAATAGCTGAAATATTATAATTTTGGGTCATATATATATTATTCACAAAAAGGGTACATTCTAGAATAAAAATAAGCGTCCACTTGATCTGTATGAAACAAATAAACAATGGTAACAAGAATAACAACAAGTATATAAAATCTATCACATTATTTTAAGATAGAAAAAATAAGAAATAGTTACAGTAATAATAATAATAATAAAACTAATAATAATAATGATAATAGCTAGTTTTCATATAGCTCTTTTCCCATAACGGCTCAAAGCTCTTTGCAGTCATTATTATCCCGGTCATTGGATTAAGTTCAATCCCGAACGAAAAGTGCACATTTGCCACTCCCTGGGGAGCATTCCTTGCATTCATCGCAGCCTCATTATAGTCAGGGGCTGCGGAACGGTTTTCAAAGTGGGGGGGGGGGTGGCCATGCAAAAATCACAATCATATAGTCATTTTTACGTTTTTGTACACGGTTTTGGAAAAAAAGAGGGGGGGGGGGATCACCATCATCATAATCATCATTACCATCTTAATCATAATCATCATCATCACCACCACTACCATCACCACCATCATCACCATCTCCATCATAATCATCATCACCATCTCCATCTCCATCACCATCATCATCATCATCATAATCATCATCACCATCTCCATCTCCATCACCACCACTACCATCATCATCATCAATACCATCATCACCATCACCATCATCATCATCACCATCTCCATCACCATCATCATCATCATCATCATAATCATCATCACCATCTCCATCACCATCACCACCATCACCATCATCATCACCATCTCCATCACCATCATCATCATCATCATAATCATCATCACCATCTCCATCACCACCACTACCATCATCATCATCATCGTCATCACCATCATCATCATCATCACCATCATCATCATAATCATCATCTCCATATACCACCACTACCATCATCATCATCATCATCATCACCATCATCATCATAATCATCATCACCATTTCCATCTCCATCACCACCACTACCATCATCATCATCATCATCATCACCATCACCATCATCATCATCATCATCATCATCACCATCACCATCATAATCATCATCATCTCTCTCTCTTAACTGATCCCTCCACTTCTTTGGAGATTCCTGAGTTCCAGATGGAATGTAAATGTATGTAATCATAGATCCGATATTAGGAAATTTCAAGAGACTTAGAACGGGACGTATGGATTTTGTGAAGGAAAGAGGGATATTAGGAGTAAGCTATTGTGGACTTCAGATGACAAGCAGGGATCTCCATCACCATCATAATCATCATCACAATCATCATCATCACCATCATCATCATCATCACTACCACCACCACAATCATCATCATCATCACCATCATGATTATCACCACCATCATCATCACAATCATTACCATCACCACCATCATTACCATCACCACCATCATCATCATCACCATCATCATCATCCCCATCATTTCACCATCATATACAACCATCACCACTGCTTTCAAACATCACTGCTCATAAATGTTAATGGCCCTACGAAAAGTCATAAACTATCAAGTACAGTAATCAATCAAACAGAGAAAAATAACTCATTCAAATGAGAAAAAATGAAACGTTTTATCCTGACTGCCATATATACAATAACACAAATTTTCCATATTTATATCTCATGTATATACATTACTTTAAATCGGTGACATCTACAAACATTACACCACACATACAATGTACAAAAATAAGAATCTTCACATATTGCTAAAAATGTCACAAAAGTTATGTATATACATCAATTTGATGATATAGTCTATCGAACAAAGATCATGAGAAACTGTCTACTTCTTGCAAATAGAAGATGAAACCTTTCAAACTAATATAGTTGTGGGAAAACGAAAAAATAGGATCACTGAAGTAACATCAGAAGGTTCAATGAAAGTGTGTAAAAATAGATACCTGACCATTTAAAAGCTGAGAATGCTTATATGCTATGGAGGTCTTCCCATTGGTAATGTGACCAAGATATTGTTAAAGGGCTGTTAAAACTTTGTATTTCAAATTTGAATTATTTTGATGACAGCTCAGTGTAAGCCCAAGTTCTTGGAAGGTACTGTAAGAGACTGTTCTCAGACTATACGAGACTGCAGCCATTGCTATATTTCTAAAATAAAGCTTTTTCTAAGCTGCCCTTAATATGTTTAATCTGAGTTTATCAGCCAGGGAAGATATATGATAATCACATATCACCATGGGGAGTGAACCAGGGAGCTATCCTCCCCCTCTCCTTGAATTTTTAATTTAATTTGTACTGTAGCCTCTGACTCTGAGAAAGAGTATTTTGTCTGTCCCCCTTCCTAGAGGTACCAAAAATCTCATGATACTGCCATGAATGGATATCAACAACTCTTTCATCAGGAATACAGTTGTGACCAAAAGGTAGTGAACCCCACCACAAAATGCAATCCTTCATGCCGAGTATTTAATGTAATTAAAAAAAATAGCCAAGAGAAACAAACTTCACTGAATGTAATATTCTATCACCCGAATTCCCAAATGTATATCTAAAACATGGCAGAACTTGAACACTTTAAAAATGTTGATTTTCTGGTGGGGTTTACTAATTTTTGAGCACCACTGTATGTGGGGGTGTCGTGGTCTAGTGGTTAAACGACTCTAGTCTTTCAATCTAAGGGATGTCGGCTCGATTCCAAGCCATAACGTGTTTTTCTTCGGCAAGAAATTTACTGACATTGTGCTGCACTCAACCCAGGTGAGGTAAATGGGTATTGGCAGGAAGAAATTCCTTGAATGCTTGAGTGCCTAGATAGGCAGCCTAGCTAAAGCCAGGGTAATAATAACAGCATGGCCTGCTGATAGAACAGTTTTGGGAACTTAAGTGGCTACCTTGGGTAAATGTATGCCGTTATTAATAGTAGTAGACACAAAAGATGTAGAAATCGTGAATGATTCTAATTCTAGCATAAAACAATAGCAATATCAAATGAAAAACATAAACATATAAAGGGAAGCTCATTTCTGTTCCACAAAATTTGTGGAATTATAGCAATTGGTTATACAATCGACTTTAACAATTTATTGACAATATAATCAATACAATGAATTGTAAACGTTTATTGTACAATCAATTGTGAAGCTTTAAGATACGTTGCCCTGAAATCATATGAACTTTGAAGAACTATAAATTTGCTGCACTTTATTTGATTGAAGTTACTTTATTATTTTAAGAAGTAAATTTGCTTGAAAAGCAAGCATTGTTTGATATTTAGTGTAATCTTGCACAGCAGATGATTATGAAATGACTGAATGAAATACATGTTTGTTATACAGTGCGTCCCAGAAAAAAGGAAACCAGGATTCCCACATCATTTTTCTTCGAAGTCAAATTAAATATATTTCGTTTACATCATCATACCATTCAATTATTCCTCTACATTTTGATACCAAATATGTCGTGAACACTTCACACATTAATGAGCTAGAAGAGTTTGAAATTTTAATGTAAAGATCAGATTGCGCAGAAAAATTGAACAAGATTGGTTCATGCTTATTTGATGATTGGCTCGTTAGCATTTCTTTTGTATTCTTTAAGCTTCTCTCACTGATCCCTGAAATGAAAATGGATTCAGATTAACACAAGTTTCTGCGCAAATGGTTTTTGATAAGCCTAAATATTTATTGTTAGCAATCTGCCATGTTAAGCTGTTGGTCTCAAATTAGGATGAGATTCCACTCGTATCATAATTATCAAATTCATAGTAAAAACATGTTCATTAATTTTGAAATCAATCTCTGAAAATGGGATTCCTTTTCTGTTGGACGCACTGTATATGTAAATTATTCTCACATTACATACAAAAAAGTAAATATTAAAAACCATTACAAATGCTGTTGATTTACTGCTCTACATAATAACATAATATACATTATATGCTGCATGGCTGAAAACATATATATTCACAACTGATAAACATAAAATTGACATAATATACTCTATTTGTATCAAATTTACTTTCAATAAAATATAAAAAGCACATGCCCAGCATGGCTGTCTATGTCAAAAAGCCCTCTATACCAAAATATGTTAATCTGGGCTCTGTCTTACAAAGAGTAGCGATTGATCCAATCAATCACAACTGTGGAAAGCCAGCAACACCGACATCTAAAATGAATATATTTGTTTAAAATATTTTCTAGATAATATGATGTATATTCATACATTCATCATTCTCTTGAAGATTCAGTGTGATTCTCTTTGTTTACTAAGGTGATTGTGCATATTTCCTGGAGAAAAAATGACATTGATGGATTTCCATATACTTGAGATTGATTGGTTCAATCGTAAGTCTTTGTAAGACGGAGCCCTGGGATGTGTTTCATGAAAAAAATAGTCATTGATTTTCACTCACAAATTTGCTCTGAGCCTATCAGATGCAGGGATTTCAGTAGCTTTTAACACCGTTTGTTTCATGAAATGCACCCCTGGACCTTGTCGCAAAAAACTTAGTGGTAACCTCCATGAAATCCTTGATTTCCATTGGCCGTTGAGCACAATTACCATGGTGTCATCAAGTAATAGAGGTTCAATGATATAAGTTCTTTGTAACAGGGCCTTGATAGTTGATTAATTTCAAAATCACACCACTCCCAAAAATCACAAAAAAAACCTTGTCCCAAAATTGTCTTGACAAAGAATTAAATATCCTAACTCACCATAAAATCCTACTCCCATCATTTTGACAGCATGCATGAAATATAATCAGACAGGAAAATGCCACTGTGCACAAATTGCAGACATCTCAGACGCCCGTTATTAACCTTTCTCACACTTTAAGCAATTCTCTGAATCAGGTTTGAAGACGATCATATCAAGAGTACCTTATGTAAGGAGATCATGTGACAACCACAAAATCTTCCATCAACAAGCCTCATAGACATCTATAAAACTCTGCATTCTCATTCTATCGCTAAATGAAAATTTGGTGCATTCTGTTGAAACCTTGAAGAATATATTTCATAGAAATTCTAAAATATTTTTATTCCTAATACATTTAAACTGATCACAACTATGTGGAAAATTTCCTTTGTCAGTCAGCTAGCTTCAGATAAACTTAGAAAAAGGTAAATAATGCAGCATAATATAAAAATACATGTAGTATACAAACATCTTACAGATGGCGATTCTGTAAAGTAATCAACCTTTGTGAACATCCATTGTCTTACTCTCCTTTGTGAAGTACCTAAGTCATGATCATTGTTGAAAGGATGACACATTTCTACAAGGACTAGTACACAGGGTGGTATTTTATAAAGCTGTTCATAAGTTCAACATGATTCTATGCTCCACAACTGGTAAAATGTTTTCAAGAATCATTTTCAGGTTCAAATTGCTTTGCTTTGCATGGATCTTACACACCATCAATACAGTGACAGTTACGCAGTTTGTGTGGAGCATGTACTGCATTGTGATACAATCATGGACTGGTTGATTCGATGTAAATTTACTCTTTTTTATTGCTCTCTCTATTGGATGTACAAGCGTGACTTAAATTCAAAGGGAGCAAAAATCAATACAGTAACGGATATGTGGTTTGTATACAGGTACATGTATGGACTGGTTCATTAGCTGCAATTTTATTAATTTTGTTTCTAGTGCATGTGCGTGACCTCAAAGCCGTCATGAGCGAAATCGCTCAACACTCCCATGTATTTTTTCCCCTGTACTAGATACAGTTTTAGTGATGGGATACATGCGTACACAGTACATAGGTGCATATTGCACTGGTATAATGGGGTTAGGTCTTAGATATGGGATGACATGAAATGGGAAGTACTGGATCAAGTGGTGACTTACCCTCCTGGGGGGCATTTCATACAGCTGTTCGTAAGTTGAGAGTGACTTTAAGAACGACTGGTGAACCTTTCTTGTGGTAAATGATATTCACCATTAAATGCTCAATGGTGATTATTTAGCTTGTAAGAAAGGTTCACCAGTCGTTCTTAAAGTCGCTCTTAACTTACGAACAGCTTTATGAAACACCCACCTAGTTTGTTCCGGTCTCTTCATTTCCAAAGGGAGTTCTCATTCTTGTTAGCCTTGGCCATGTCGAAGAGAGCCTTCATCTTAGCTTGTTCTTTCAACTGATATTCTGTTAATTTCATGTTTGCCTTATGCATCATGTTATCCTTCTTATCCTCTGCCTTTCTCCTCCTCCTCTCCATCACATCATCATAGCTCCTAACAAAAGAAGACCATAATAATAAAATAATAACATTCATTTCTTTGAAACAGAATATATAAGGAACCTTGGCAAGGAACCTTTCATATTGTGGCTGGCCTTATAAAACCTTGTATCTCAAAATATAAATATCTTGATGACAGCTCAGAATAAGCTAGATTTTAGAGTTATTACATGTTTATCAACCTTCTTTTGCCCGAAAGAGTTCTTCACAGGTATCATTAAAATACAGCCTTTTCTCAGATGCCCTAATTTTTTTTTAAATTTTGAGATACAAGGTTTTGTTCAGCCCACACACGATATGACAGTTAAATTATTGACACCTGAGCTACAATGTATATGTACTGATCCATTAAACCAAGGAAACCCGTATATTTTGAAATATGGTTCCCTGAAGATCTACCTGAAAAGGACTTCTTTTTGACAGATATCCATTTGTTCATTCATTGTTGAAATTAATTATCTGTCACTTATTTTTTGTTAAAATACATGTATGCCCACAAAATAATACAAGGTGTATCGTGAAACCGGTTTCTTGGAATTTGCTCAGGCGACAATTGCCCCGCTGCAAATGCCACACGTTAATGGAATGACGAACTGCAACCCTGGATTTAACGCTATACCCTATACTAAACCATACCCTAAACCTGATATAAAACAATATTGCAACCCTATATCTTAGAAGAAAAAAATCCACGAGCAATTGTCGCAGCAGCAAGTGTTGTGTCACCGTGAAACCACTATACTTTTATTTTTTGTTGTTGTTAATATATGCTCTGATGCACCTTGTGCATCAAATGCACTATATAAATCTTATGTATAATCATTCAAAGTCCCTTTCCGTTGTAATACCAAAATCAATAAAATCAGTGTTTTCGTATGGAATTACTTAAACTTAATTTCCTACAGATATATACATATGTAAAAGAATAACAACATATTTATATCTAAATCATTATATCTATATCATTTGACTGGTCACAAAAATATTGTCATTATGTTGTTAAAACGTTGTATTTCAAAATGTACATACTTAGGGCAGCTTAGACTAAGCTTAATTTCAGAGTTATTATAGAAGGGGCAAGCTTCTTTTGACTAGTAAGGGCTCTCTACGTGAATTAGGGGACAGTTCTGAGATAATATGAGCTTCCCATCTCAGCTAATATTTTCTAGCTGTCATCAAGAAAGGTAAATTGGTTTAAAAGGTTTTAATAGTCCATTGATGATTTTTTTTTCTTTTATCCTCTTAATCGAGGTATTTATTCACAATATCATGTACATATATATATATATAACATATACATATAATTAGTCCATTGATAATATCCATTGATGATACGGAATAGTTTCTCACTCTAGAAATTTGATTAGATTGACTTACGGTCCACCCATAATAGACTTGTTCTCCACGCCTAGTCCTGGACTAGATTCCCTCTCTCTCCTCTCATGAGCTCGGATGTATTTCCTCTCCATCTTGGCCTCGTGACCGGTAGCCTTGGGCGCCAATTCGTCCATTACCTGTAAACATACAATCAGATATTTTCATTCAAATTCATAAGTACATGTAACTCCCCCTTCTGAAAATTACAGTCTTTTCGAAAAATAGTTTTGAAGCATTAATTTGGAAAAAGTGTAACTATTTTTTTATCATAGTGCCTTACTAATGATGAGTGGACTAACTCAGATACATATTCCAAATAGAAATAATATTGATTTAAGATTGATTTCAAGTTGATGCAATGAAATTTTGATAGTTGTGAATGATTAGATCAATAGTATCTCATTGTAAGACATGGGCCTGACTGAAGGGAAGTTGACATACCATTTTATTGTAGCTCTTGAAATCTTTCCTCTCTTTCTGCAACCGCTTTCGTTCTGCTTCTTGGTTGTTTTCCCTCTCAACTTGCGATATTGGTGGCTGATGTAAAATATTATCGAAAGAAAAATTCACAAAGTAAAATTATTCATCTCTAAAAGCTCAACTAATCTTTTACATGGATTCATACAAATCTAAACAAAAATTCTTTTAAATAAAACACAATTTTTTTCTCCAAATGATCTCCAGATCAATCAAATGCCATTTCCATTGCACACTGGCATTTCAAACCTTTGTTCTTCTTGATAACTATGCAAGGTCAAATGGAGTTCATCCTTTATTTTATATTGATTTGATTATTAATCTAATTCTTGTTAGTTCATATTTTAATATGAAGATTACAGTTTTATCAGTTTTCTATGTGTATCATTTACCTTGGGCAATCATTCTTAATTCATCCTCAGTTTACAAAGAAAAATGTTTAATGTATCAGTAAAGACCATTATAAAAAAAATGAAGATCTATAAAGTCAATTCAGGTCAATAAAATGTTTGGCAAGGAACAAAATGTTTGGTAAATCATGAGCAAAAAAAATAAAAATGCTGGAGAAAAAAACCCCTATATTGAATAGGTCATCCTTTGAACATTGAAATCATGATTCCAAAATCCAAGCAGATGACTGTGACATGTATTTCCATACATGACAGAAATCTAAAGTTGATCTGTACAACAGTTCTTCAGTGATATTGAGACAGACACATGACCTGGAAAACATGATAATGACACCGGCGATATCTTGCAGGAATATAACTTTCAACATTCAAAACTTAAAAAAAAGGAAGAAAGAAGACATTTCTTACAGGTCGACTAGGGCCAATGAACTTTGCATCGGGTGGCACACTCTTGCTGCCAGCAGCATCATTGAGGGCGCTCTTCCCAAATGTAGAGAATCTGGTCGGCTGTGGAGTCTTGAAGGGTGACATACTGATACTACCATCCAAGTCACGTGATAGTGGTTGGTGACCAACACCTGAAAACTGATTGAAAAATGGCAACAACTACCTGGTTTTAAAGGCAGACTAAACCATAACAAGTTCATTTACTAGTAACTCAACCACTACAACAAGTTCATTTGAGAGAAAATAAAAAAAGCATAACACTTGAAATCATTAATGATAATAATAATAACAAAAACATGCTTATAAGCTATATAAATATAGTGAATATCACTGCCAAATGCATCCCAATGTGCTCAATTGGATATTATTACCCTGGCTATAGCCCCGCAGCCTTTCACAGTGCAGTGGCATTTCAAGGAATTAATTTCTACCGGGTACCCTATATGTACCTCAACTTGGTTGAGCACAGCACAATGTGGATAAATTTCTTGCCGAAGGAAATTCTGCCATGGCTGGGATTCGAACCCACAATTAAATAGAAACCGGATTTCAAAGAAGAAATGTTACAGCATTTAAAGTGTTTTAATGTTTCAAACCCCCAGGTGATATGCAGAGCAGTATAGCTATATGATGAACAGCATGAACCTAGTCAGGGGGGGGGGGGGATTTGTGTCAGCATATCAGCATACTTGGCTACAACAAACTGTGTGCAAGTCTGATGTCCCTCCACTGATCAAGCAATCTCTTACCTATTGATCCACCTTCAAACAATATTTTCCCTATTTTTTTTTTTAAATAGTGAGAATCAATTTTAAATTCCAGAAAAAATTGTAATGATTCATTCAGCAGCTAAAGTCAATTCTTACCTTCCATTTGTATTTTGTTAATGAAGCTTTCTCATCGGCAAAGTCAATCCCTTTGTAATATTTCTGTTTAATAAAGAATGACACATATGAGATAAATACAAGAGAAGACAAATGATGATCACGTCAACTTTGCCCCAAAACTCTGATTACTTGGGATGGTATAACTTTTTTTTCTAATATTCAAGGGGGAAATGTTTTGCTGCTTTTGCAATTGGCGTTATCTCGTTGGCAAAACTGCTTTGACCTGCTGTAAACATTAGACTTATAGGTTGATACAGTCAGATATCCGTCTGAGAATACAATCAAAATTTTTATCTAACAGATCTGCCAACACTCTCTTACTATACTTTGGTTGGCTCAGAAGCATAAATGTCTGATTGATAACTATAGGATAACTTGTCAGTGTCGACAATTACAATGGAAATGGCATCGCTTTTTATCAATGTATTTTTCTCTCTCGAATCTTACTCTACGTGGAAGGATAAAAAAGAAGCAGCAAAGTACTGCGGAAATTGAGTTTGCATCTTCTACAGGATACACTCTACAACATGAACCTTACTGGGTCAAAGAGGCGAGACAGAGACTTTTAAGGAAAAATTAGTCTATGTTTATATGAAAAATATAGAGTACATGTATATATATATATAGAGAGAGAGAGAGAGAGTACATTTATATATATGCAGAGAGTTTCTCTTACCTTCAGTAATTTGCCAGAGTTCCATTTTTTGACAAACTTTTTGAAATATGCCTTTGATTTCTTAGAGGAAAGTTCATCTAGCGGTTTGTTCTTCTGTAGTTCAAAAAGATAAAAGATGTTATTAACTCTTGATCTGAAGGGGACAAGGTTATTTTTGCTCACATTCCAATATTCTACCAAATAATGAATAATTATCTCATTATACAAATTTTCTTATCTTCTACATGTTATGTTGCCTTGAAGTATTAGGAGATTCATTACTCTTTCAATTTAACCCTTCTTCAATAGATTGTATACATTTATTGTGAAACATACTGCACATGTATAAAAGATGTCAAGCCTGGTGTCAAACAAAATGTAAATATTTCATACTTCTATACCTTCCTATTCCCCAATAACTGTTTTTACTGGTGGATTTGTTGTTGTTATCCTTATTATTATTATTATTCATTATATTTTAAATTTTTATCATTATCCTTATTTTCATTATTATTATTATTATTATCATCATAATTACTGTTGCTAAATTATGACTACTATTATCATTATTTAGAGTATAAAAATCTATATTTGAACATAGTAAAATCAACTTTTGACCTAGAAATTAACTTTATAATCTTAATAACTGAACCTGCCCTGGGACCCATAACATAAAACTTAGCAATGATCATAGAACATTTTTCTAAAATTGACTACGATGTACAATCAATTGAGAAAATCAAGTGTACGATCAATCACTAACCTTTGTGTTATGGGACCCTGGGCTCCATATCATAAAGGTATGCTTCTTGACAATGGCTAATCAAAATGATTCTTTATTTGTTGAGTACAAACCTCTGTATAAGAAGGCCCATTCATATACTACAAAAGACAATGTCAAAGAATTCTTTTATCATTCTTCAGGGTAGATGCCTACACTTGCCAACATACATACCTCTTCCATGAGCCAAACTCTGAATTCTTTACTCTTGCTGTAGTAATCTTCTTTGCTTATTTTATCTAACATAAAAAAGAGATCAGAGAGGCAGGAATAAAAGAGACAAAGAGATAGGTAGGGACAGTGGCTTTCTGTTTAAAATTGGTCTTTTCTGTTTCAAACTATAGGCTATTTAAGATGGAAAATCCTTTGTCTGATAAAATGTACACAGTAAAAACATGATTCCACTATGTAAAGGGAACTGTAAAGAACAAACTTGGATTTTATGTTTAATGGAAAATCACTGTCCATATCAAAATAAGATTATTCCAGGTTCAGGTTGACTATAAGTAGCAATAATGGATAACATTACTGTTTTATTCTAGTGTGATTGGCATATAATCTCAAATGGTTTACAGCTCTGCTAGCCCAACACCTAACCTAAATTTCAGCAGGAATGACATCACGAAGACACCGTTCTCACTACTGTCCTAAAACTAGTTTACTGGAAACTAAACTAATTTAACGTGGAATGAGAATCGTCAAAGCAGACTTAGAAGTGATCTTCCAAACTGGTTTAAGAAAACCACCTCGCGATGCAGTTTGAAGATCGCTTTGTTTCCTTAAACTGGTTTTAGCATAAGTGAGTACACAACTACTGTCTGTGAAGTGATCTTTGCACATTTCGAGCGTGCTACTCCACATACTGTATGTGATATGCCTACGCTGCAGTTTCAAATTTCGCGCTAAACATATCACCACGCTGAGAGTGTTCACATAGTAACAAGATCGCCTCACATGAAGTGGTTTTGAAAACCACTTTCAGGTGATCAAATAGGAACGCTAACAAAGCGATCTTCCAAACAGGTTTCCTGAACCGTTTTCCAGTAAACTAGTTTTAGAAAGTGTAATGAGAACAGTGTCCAAAACTTGACATATCAGTTATGTGGTTTGTATATAAAATACAATTGGTAGCAAGTTCCTTGTAATGACCATGCAGACAAGTTTCTCATCTGAGCAAAATGACATCTTCACATATTTTTTGTTTAATGATATTCTGTATTTATAAACAAAGTATCAGTACATTTCCCTAGAGATTTGAAATCATCAAAAAAGATTTTAGTAGAAACATTCCCCCCCCCCTCAAAAAAAGGGGGAATAGATATTGTTTTAAGACAATTAGAAATGTCTACAACTATTCCAAAGCAAAGTCACTGGAAGAAAGAAGTAATAAATAATAGAAACGGAGAAAAACTGTTAGAATTTATGAGTGGGGAAAATACCAGAGATTTTTGGGTCAAATACATGTAGCACTCAAATTTTGATCAAAGGTCAAGTCCACCCCAGAAAAATGTTGATTGGAATAAAGAGAGAAAAATCAAACTAGCATTATGCTGAATATTTCATCAAAATCAGATGTAAAACAAGAAAGTTATGACATTTTAAAGTTTAGCTTATTTTTTCACGAAATAGTGATATGCACAACTCAGTGACATGCAAATGAGACAGTCAAAGATGTCCCTCACTCACTATTTCTTTTGTATTGTTTGAATTATACAATATTTCATTTTTTACAGATTTGACAATAAGGACCAACTTGATTGAACCATATAGCATTAAACATTGCTAATTTGCACATGTTCAGGGAGAAATCAATCATTGTTTCACACAACAGGGAGAAAATTGGAATACTTCATATTTCACATAATAAAATACAGAAGAAATAGTGAGTGAGTTATGTCATCAGTCTCCTCATTTGCATACCGACAAGGATATGGATATAACTTTTTTGTGAAATTAAGCGAAACTTTAAAATGTTGTAACTTTCTAATTTTACATCCGATTTTGATGAAATTTTCAGTGTTTTGCTAGTTGGATTTTTCTCTTTTTATTCGAACCAACTTTTTGTTGGGGTGGACTTGTCCTATTGTAAATAATAAGCTAAAGAAACAGAGAACCTTGCACAAGAATGGTCATATTAATAAGGGAAATCGTCATTACACAGGGACCAGTACTTACTTTTAGTTTTCTTCTTCTTTTCCTTCTCTGCTTTCTTCTTATCCTTCTTCTGTTGCTTTTTAGAAGAGTTGTCAGATTTCTGTTTCTTTCTTACTCTGTAATCATCCTCTGTAGAAGAATGAATAAAATGAATAAATGTCAATTAATTACAGAAAACAATGAAGTCATTCAAAATAAACCTAAGTCACATGCTTAGTCATAAAGTGGGAAATCTTGCAAGAATATTTTCCTTCCTTTAATATCTCTACATACACATCCCAATAGGACATCAGGATGCTGAAATTTGACATAGTAGTAGATGCAACTTTTGACATTTTGGTGGTTCTAAATTGAATCCAAAATAACAGCGAAATAGACCAATGAACAAAATTAGAACATACTCTTTAAAAAAGACAATTTTGCAGATAATCACAAAATTTGAAGAAAAATTTCGATTCTGGGGCCCAGATCAATTTTGTTCTTTAACTGAGATATCTTGTACAAATTTTTAATATTATTATTATCAACAGTTCAATTTCTAACTGCTCTTTATGCATTTTATATAAATATGTAATAACATAATTTTTTTTCAACTTGTTTATCTGGTATATCATATGTACAATACAATTATCAATTAATTGTACAATCATACCATGTATGAGGGACTCTAGAATCAATATATCTAACCAATTTTAAAAAGAGGCTTTTTAGGGCTGAAATAAATTAACAAAAAATACAAAATGCTAAAAAATTCCTCAATTACCTGAATCAGTGGCTGAGCTGGAGTAAGATTCACTAGAATCATCATAGCTGCTGCTGCTACTGCTTTCATGGCGACGCTTGGTCTTGCTCTTCTTTGATCTGTTGGATGAAGGTAAATAACAAATATATAAAGGTTTAACAATTATAAATATATATATAATAAGTAGTATACAGGCCTACTAACTATTTATTATCACGAATCAAATTTTAGTATTCATGAAATAATTTTTATCTATAAATTCTTCAAAACGGCATCGCTAGTCAGAAGTACATAATCACGAAGCAGTTCAAGAGTCAGGTCTATTGTCTTTGCTTTGTTGACAAACGGATCGAGGGATCTACGGGAGATCGGGTCTGGTAAGAAACATCTCATTTTTTAACATTTATAGTGAAATAATTTTTATCCCTTTATACCCATTAGGCGCCTGAAGGTTCAGAGATAAATAACATACATGGGAGGGGATTCAAGACTCCAATGATGAAGAAGCTGACACAGGATTTTAAAAAGACATCATCATGGAGTCCTCAAGACTACATCAACAGAACCTTTTAATCTTCACTGCGCCCTCTCTCATCCAAAGCGTTTATGCCCAGGAGGGCCCTGCATTATACATATCCAGATCTAGACCAAAAGCTTCGGTCTTCGGTTATGTTGGTTGTTCCGCTGAACTCCGTTGGCTCCATGCACTCATCAAATACAGAGACCAAAGTTCGAACTCAAACTGTACTACAGGGACTCAAAGGTCGTATGAAGTTAGTAAACCAGGTAAGTGGGAGTTGTGCAACGTCCGAAGTAAGTCATTGTTTTTTCACCTTTTAAGTTTATTTGTTCCTGCTTTCTTCTTCTTCAGGTTACATCTGTTTCCTTCAGGGTTGAAGATTCTTGCAGATGGTTTGGTGCATTTCAGGCCAAAACAGAAAAATGATCTTAAGTCTAAGGCATTATTTTGGTCCAGTTCTTTTTATATTTTTATGAAATAAAGACAAAAATCAATGAGCCCCAACGGGGGATTTTGCATTATTAACCCCCTTACGGTGGCTGCACAATAGCGAGCCGTCTGTGTACAAGGAGACAAAACTAAAATAAATGTTGAAAAATCCTCGAAACAGATGGCTGCCACTACCGTCTTGTGCCAGCTGTCTAATCCAGATCCAGAAAAGTCACTTGAAGTTGAACTTTATTAAAAAGTTATAAGTTGAGTCTTCTTGACAAAAAAATATGATAACTTGACTAGCGAGGTTTCTAGAGAGTAAAAATCATGTATGCTTACTCTCAATGAAGCCAGGTCTTCTTTTTCATTGACCCACACGACGGAAGCCAAAACCTGAAACTTTCACCCCTGAGATTTCTACTTTCCTTCTAAAAGATCTAGCCCTAAATCATGTACATGACATAAAACTTCATTTCCGACATTTCTCACTCACACAACATGCGAGGTTAGTAATACTAACCTCGCACAACGCATGTGATTTCATAGTGGACTTTGACGTTTTCATTCATCACACGAATGTGAGGGAATAAAACACGCCAAACCTTTCAATATTTCTCCACTATGTTAATCTTGTAATTGTACATTCGTATTTTAAGTTCATTTTAAAAAGGAATTATTTATAAAAGTGTTTTTATCGCTTACCTCCAAATATCAACCGTTCAATCCGTCCTCAGTTATCCTTAATACTGCGGTGGAAATTACGCAAACAACAATCGGAATTCAATTTTGCCTATCGAACATTCTCGATTCAAGTCGTCGGCGAAGAATAGGAAATTGTACCAAAAATCGACGGGTTGCATCTCATGTATATACTTATAGGTAAAGTGCACCATCTTTTGACAAGATGATGATGAAAGTGGATTGAACGAGCAAGAAAATAATGCTGATCGCCTAGAATGCAACTAGCAATACAAGCTGCAGAACCTTAAACAAACCGGCTTGTGAATAGTATCGCGCGCCCTCTTTAGGCAAAAATTGACATCCACGCTGATCAAGAGGCATCTACGTGAAGATCACGAAAAAATGTTTTTATTTTATTTAAAAAAAACAGCAAAGAGAAGTCAACAAACGATCCATATGGTTCGGTAAGTGTCATAGCACAATTAGAATTCTTAGCTATGATGTAAAGTCATAGTTATTTGAGCAAAAAGGGTGCGAAAGATTCGCGTGTAGCAGGTGCATATGAATCCTTCAAACAAGAGATGATTTGAAACCATGGGTGGACATTTCTATGCTCTCGTTATTTTTTTAACAAGAATTCATTAAAAAAATGAGAAAAATATTGTGAAAAGACGGAAGAGACTTGCCCGATGTTTACACCGCCATCTTGTTTCCTATTGTTCTTCGTCAACGTTACAGACGCGTGCGTCGGGCAGAGATGCCAAGTTCAAAGACCAGGCCCAGCTATGCGTGAGATTTTCTGTGAATCTGAGTGAGATCACCATGATCACAGACATTGTGTACAATGTCTCTGGGGATAGGCTGTGATAGTTGCGTGAGACAAAGATTTGGGGGATGAACAAGAGCCCAAAATGCTTGAGTCTCACGCATAATGCGTGAGACTTGGTAGCTCTGGTCGGGTAACGTTGGTGAAGAACAATAAAAAAACAAGAATGGCGGCGTAAACATCGGGCAAGTCTCTTCCGTCTTTTCACAATATTTTTCTCATTTTTTTTATGAATTCTTGTTCAAAAAATAACAACGAGAGCGCAGAAATTTCGGAAATGAAGTTTATCTCATGTAGATCTACATGATCATGATTTAGGGATAGGCCTAGATCTTTTTTTAGAAGGAAAGTACTCGGGCCTAGGCCCTAACAAAATGGCCTAAGTCAACTGTAAGTAGAAATCTCGGGGGTGAAAGTTTCAGGTTTTGGCTTCCGTCGTGTGGGTCAATAAGAAAGAAGACCTGGCTTCATTGAGAGTAAGCATACATTAGTAAATGATTTTTACTCTCAAGAAGCCGCCTGGCTAATCTCGTTGACGTTGATCTTTTTCATACTTATTTAGGCTACCCAACACAAAATGCTACATATGGGACTTGATGGAAAAATTACGAACAAAGTTTCCCCGAATTCGGTAATAAAATACATATAAGATCATATAAACGATGAATCATTCTAATCATCTAAAATTCATAAAAAGGATTAATCACTCACTTTGCTTTAGGCATTTCTGGTTATAATGTAATGTAGCCAATTTTGCATGCCAAAAGAGCTTGAATTTCAAACATTTCCCTCCATCTTCTTCTTCTTCTTATATTGGTTTGAGTGGCGATTAGTCAATAAAAAAACAAGAATGCTTGGCGGCCAGAAGACAGCTACTGTAGGACGTACCATCCAAATAGAGCTCCCTGTTTTCTTCACTTTTTCTCATATTTTCGTTCTCTTTTCGCAATTATATGATTTTATTTGCCACCTCCTTTAATTTGCCTTCATTTGGATCCACAATCTTACTCTTTTTGTTGGAAATTTGTTGGACACTTACATCATCATTTTTCATTCATAAAATACGCGGGAAGCTCTGTCAGCATCTACACTGTCCCACCTGTGGATATCCATGTCAGCTCTACTCACCTCCTATTACTAGCCCTAGGTCTAGGCTAGCTAAGCATCTACCAGCAGTGACACGACATACACTGGGCCTTTTTGCAAAATCAGCAGGAGGCAGTATACTATTACTGCGACCTTCTCTCTATCCCGAACTGATGGTATTGTATATAGACTCTGTGTAATAAATGTGTTTGTTACATCAGTCCTGTCGCAGTGCATGCATGTGTCAGTGAGTCAGCTATTTTGTATTCTGTACTGGTACTACCTGTCTGTCTCTCAGTGTCAATGTTTTGACTCTGTAAATTGTACCTATTTTAAGTTAGACAGCATTTCTACTGTGCGGTTGCTGAACCCTACCTGTAACCTTGTGTGAATTCAGACTAGAGCCACTTGATACAGCACATTATAGCTGCTTGTTTTTCGCTCTAAAAATCAGAGCAAAATCTGTATCCTTACTTTGCTCCATCTTCAACTTATTCAACTTCAAATCTGACGGGAACCGGCTCTTTGCTGTCTCAACCAAAGCCAAGTAGACTGCCACATATAACTTGTCAGCAGTTGGGCCCTGCACAATTCTTTTCATCTACACTCTGGTATCTTCATTCGCTTAGTACTACGACGTAACAGCTCAAATACCCAAGCCGTGGGTAATACCTTCTAGTTTTTTTTATGTGTACAGCATACTACTACTCACACGTACTTGCTCCTGTCATATGTGTGTCTGTAACACTAACAGTGTAAAGCCGTACTGCATGCAAAGTGTCTCTGTATCTCTGTCTGAGCCTATACCAGGCTCTCCATCCTGCCTTGCATGTCTCACCCTCCTTCCCCTGCTACATACCTGTATATGAGTACTCCCTCATCCTCACCTTACATTCTTGTAAGTTAGTTCATCCACACTGTTTGTATTTATTTACTCCTCCATCTGTATGATTTATCTCCCTCCATCCTACATGATCCCTGCATGTTTGTATTATATTCATCCTACATGTACCATGCATGCTTAATCAGTGGCACTGTTTGAATATTATTTCTTCCTTCATCCTACACTGTGCATGCTACAGTATCTGTACTTTAAAGCGTGCAACCCTTGTATCTCCGTAATCTGTCTTTAATTGCTGTACTGCAAACTACTCATCAAACCAGCTTTCAATCGTGGGGCTCAAATTAAATTTAATTAGCAAAATTCTAACGCGCTGTATGTACATTGTATTATGGCACAGCTACATGCTCCATCCTCTGCTCAAAAGATCTCATCTGTAAAAAGCAGTTTTCAGGTCAGTGATATTATAACACTAGGGAATGGAGAAAAGCAAATAGTATCCCGCTTACCGCTAAGGATTTTCCACTCCTTCAAAGATGTTACCATGGACCTGATTAAATCTCGTAGCTCTCTTCTACTGAAAGAAACCATTCCAACTTGGTCTGTAAAGGGGGATCACTTGGTTGTCACCTTCTTTAATAAACTGAAATCAGGGAAAGCAGGTAAGCAGAAACGCCTTGCAATCCACCTGTTCAGCTCTTCCGGTGAAATTCACTACATTGGAAAACACCTCTCACTCCTTGCTACTAATATTCTACCTGCCATCAACTGTACGCTCAGACAGGAACACCCCAACTACTTTCTTTCCAATGAGCTAAGCGACCTCTTTGATGCAGTAATCGGAATTTCTGCTACACGATCAACAACTGCCCCCAAATCATCTGGAGAATCATGCCTATGTACTCCAGAGGACGTGTCTGCTACCTGCCCAGTTTGCAGCAAACACTCATGCATGGACACTATCCAATGCTCTTCATGCAACAACTGGATTCACTTTGCGTGTACTGCTATCTCCCAACAGGAGCTTGATTGTTATATAGATAATGATAAACAATTTCTGTGTAATCAGTGCACTCTCTCCCAGGACGACAATCCTCATGCACCTTCTCTCGATGATTCCTCCTTCCTCACCTGTACACAAAGCAGTACGATTCCTGTATCCCAGAGAGAAGAGGCTAACACACTTGATGATAGTACCTGTATCTGTATCTGCCCTGTCTGTGCTACGTCTGCCTTATCCGATAGTCTGGAATGCCAGGTATGTGGTCTGTGGTATCATGAAAAGTGTCTACCTTCATCACTTGGCTCCTTGTTAGCATCAAGCAATGCTCCTCTACAATGCCCTTCCTGCAAGGAATTGAACAAAGGGCTGAGTGATTCCTCGCCATCCCACAATACTGCCGTTGACCTGACTACTCCATCTACTGGAAATGAACCCTCCTCAGGTCTGAACATGGACATGGAACCACCTGTAACAAACCACCCTTCAGACCTCCACGACCAGCATACACAGCAATCCGGACAACCCAACATCCCACATCCTCATGAAGATCCTCCCAAATCTGCACAGCCCCTAGCCTGCCCAAAGTGCCCCAAACTTGAAAAGCAGGTAAAGTCGCTGAAAGAAAAACTAGATTTGAAAACCAGGACATGTGAGGTGTCACTTGCTGAACATGAAAAAATTGTCTGCAAACTCCAAGATGCCCAAAGATATATCTCAAGACTCGAAGCACAACGATGCAGTGATAAATCGGCCCTAGATGAGAAACAAAAGAAGATTGCAGAAATGAAGGCAGATGACATCCTAAAAGAGCAAGAGCTTACAAACTTGTTGTCATCTAACGACCGCCTTATTGCTATCTGCCTGAACAATGGGATAATCATAGATAATCCGCACCCATCACCAGTCCAAAACAACAACAGCAGAGTCTCGGAAAAATCCTACTCTGCAGATGCTTCTCACGCAAATAAAGGCCAACCAAAAAAGGGAAATTACCAACTCCCCCAGATGGCAAATCGATTTGAGGTACTCCAGGACCTAGCAGCCTCCCCTCGCATGCACTCGGCATATCAAGGCAAGAGACGCACCCCCAGTACTCACAAACCTAACTCTAGATCAAAGAGAGAGAGCCCAAATTCCAGAGATAGCCAGTCTCAATCTACCAGGCCTAAGGATAATAGCTTCCATGCCACAAACTCTGTGGAACCTCATCCAAGAAGAGACAAAAGTAGCCCTCCAAAAAAGATTAGTGATACTCGCCCTCGCCCTTCTAAGCAGCCTGGTCCGCAGCAATATTCAGCTGACCCAGCATCGCTGATCTCCTCCCCGAACAGTGCAAAGAACCCGACATCTCAGATGTACAGCCCAGGTCCACCTCCCCTCGATAAGCGTTACCCGAGGGAAACCAATCCTGCCAGGTTGAGAAATAGCTTCCTTTACTCTCGCCCTACTGATGACCCAACATCTGGTACCCCCAGAATATCTAGCCACCATAGTATGACTAATCCAGGCTATCACCAGTCAATCAGCTCTCCTCCAAGAGTTCAACGTCATTACCAACCTTCGATGTCTACGGGCTGTTCTGACCCTACCCTCTCAGGTGTACCTGGGAAGGCGCACTCTCAGCAGCCAGCTCCAGTTTTTCGGCCGGGCAGAGCCTCAGCCCTAATGCACAGAACCCTTCTAGAAGCGGCTTACTACTCTCTAGGCACAGCTCTCCACTTTCTTGCTATCCCAAATGCACTTCAAGAACAATCAGTCTCCCAGGCCCTCCTCACCTTCCATCAACAAGCCATCAGTTGCACCCAATCCAGCCTCAAGCTCCTTGCCAACGCAACTCCAGTCTCGCAACCCTCAGAATAGGGACTTTCAACTCAAGGGGGGTACACAGCAACAAAAACAGCCTTACATCTAAGGGCCTTCCCGAGAGCAAGACAGGATCCAGTGATCGCAGGAGAAATCAAGAGTCTCCACGAGCAAGTGATAGAGTGCACTCAGACAAGCATGAAATTACTGTGCCACACTCAAGTTCACTGCAACTAAATCACACAGCCCCTTCAAACAGACTGGACCAGGGGCCCACCTTTCACACCAGAAATGATTGCACTCCTCCCAGTCTTTTAAACCTGTACTCCCATTTAAAGAGAACAAACAGCAGCAGAACTCTCTCCCTCGGTACAATGAACGTAAGGGGGTTTAACACCATCGTTGTGTTCGTCAAAAAACAACTTCTCCACCTTGATATCCTGGCCATCCAAGAACATTGGCTCCTCGACCAAAACTGCGCTAAGTTGAACAGTGTATCTAATGAGCATCTTGTTTTGCAAAAGCCTGCTGAGAGAATCAATGGTCCACTTGATCTCCGCACCCAACGTGGGAAAGGTGGTCTAGCCATTTTTATCAGGAAATCTCTGGTCATGGACTGCTGGGAAATCAAGTGCCCGTCGCCTAGATTACTTGCTGCTCACCTCAAGGTTAAGGAATCCGCAGAAACCTTCACCATTGTGAGTTGCTACTTACCATGTGGAGTGTCCAACGCAGACCAAAATGAATACCACTCCTGCCTCTCTCACCTCTCATACCTTCTTGAGAGTACTAAGAACACTTCAGTCATCATTGTGGGAGACATCAACGTGGATGTAATTCACCCTAACACCAAGAAGACGCTGACTATCCTCCAGGAATTCCTGTCTCGAGAGAACCTCTGTTGTCTCACCTCTAGTCATTTTAGTCAAGACACCTACACTTTTCAATCCGACGATGGGAGACACAAGTCGTGCATTGATACTATCCTTGCCCCTTCCAGAGATAAACATCTTTTTAGCAACGTCTCAACCGTGAAAGATGATCCAACCAATACCTCTGACCATCTTCTGATCACTGCATTCCGCTCGTATGGAGTCAGCCACTCTGATGGTTGCACTTCACACTCCTATACTCCCTCTTCGATCCAACGTCTTAAAGTTAAATGGCAGGACGTGGACCAGGCTACTATCCAAGAACTGTACACAACCCCATTGGAGAAGATATCTTCGAATCTCTTCTGCAGTATTAGTAACATAGATCATATCCCTCTCTCAGAGGCTGAGAATCTACTGTCTTCACTTTCTGGTTTCATGGTCTCGTACTCTGCGAATCTACCACACACTTTCCCAAATGGGAAGAAGAAAGGGAAGGCAGAATGGAATGCTGAGGTTAGCCAGGCCTATAAGCTGGCTAAGGAGTCCCGGAAGACCTGGCTTTTGACTGAAACCACCAACAAGGTTCAAGCCAATGTTGACCACATCAATGCAAAGAAGTCCTTCAGAAAGCGTCTTAGACAATCCAGGGCGCAGTTGAGGAACAAGCTTCTCTCTGAAATTGAATCTGCCTCTGCGTCAAACAACAAGCTATTTTATCGCCTTGTCAAAATGAACCGGAGTTCGGACTCTTTGCACTGTGAAGTTGACCATCTCTCCTATGGTGACCACGTTTACAAGGGTGATGAAATGCTTCTCGGTTGGCAACATTATTTCACTGCCCTTTCCTCTGGTGGTTCGAATGCCTCCCACATAAGCTCCGCTCAAGATCATTCGCCGGTAGTCTCCTTACCCCAAGATGACTCCTCTGCTCCTGAGATAGGGCATAGCATTCAACTCACATCACAAGACCTGGATGAGGCTATCAAGCACCTGAAGTTGGGCAAGGCTGCTGGGGAGGACAATGTCTCCCCTGAACATCTGAAACATCTGGGTGACACAGCTCGCCGTCTTCTTCTTGCCCTGTTCAACACCTTCCTACATCAGGCCTACTGCCCAAAAATCTTTAAGCAAGGCCTTATTCTCCCTCTTCACAAGGGCAAAGGGAAGGATCCACATGACCCAAGGAATTACAGAGGCATTACTCTCACATCCGTCCTTTGCAAACTTCTAGAACACTGCCTTAAACCACACATGATCCGTCAGCTCTACATCAGTGACACCCCCGATGAACTCCAGTTTGGCTTCAGAAAGGGATTTTCATGTGCTCTCACATGTATGTCACTTGAGTTGATCATCGAACTAAACACTGTGCAAAAACTCCCAACATATCTTGCTCTCTTAGATGCTGAGAAGGCCTTCGATACCGTGTGGCATAGGGGGCTCTTTGAGAAGCTAAAGTCCTCTCATCTAGACACCAGTATTCAGGACATGTTGGAATCTATGTACCATGGGATTGAAAGCAAGGTCTTCTGGAAGGGTGCAGCCAGTAACCCAATCCCCATCACCCAAGGCGTACGTCAAGGGGGGGTTCTGTCTCCCCTACTCTACACAGCGTTTGTTGATGGACTGATCAAGGAGCTGCGAGACAAGAACCTCGGCAGCTCAATAGATGGCCGGTTCTCTGGCGTTGTTGTTCTTGCTGATGACGTCGCACTGATAGCCAACTCCCCAGATGAGCTTCAGCTGATGCTTGATGCCACATTCAGCTATGCGGAGTTCTGGCATTACAAAATCAATCCTTCCAAAAGTGCAGTGATTGTCTTCAACAATGCTAAGCATCCCACAAAATCTTCCTGGACAGTCAACGGAAGTACTGTTGATGCAAAAACCAGTCATCCTCACCTTGGAATTCCAAAATCCGGTTCTCGGTCTGATCCTACTGACGGCATCATCGGAACTGGCCTTCGTGCATTCTATTCCCTGTCTGGCTCTGGTGCATATACTGGCGGTCTCTCCCCCTTGCTGATTGCACACCTTTGGCGAACTTTCTGCATTCCTAGGATGTTGCATGGCGCTCCTATTATTAAACTCACTAAATCCATGCTACAGAAACTCGACAAAGCCCAATTGCATCTATTTAAGAGGGTTCTTGGAGTCCCAATAACAGCGGCGGACGAGATTGTATATCTTCTCACCAACCTCTTGCCTCTCTCCATCCAGATAGATCTCGATAGATTGCTCCTTTTCGGCCAACTCTCCAATCTGGACCACAACCGCTTTGAATACCGGACATTTCTGGCAGCTCTCGGAGCATGGACTCCAACTATCCAAGTCATCCAGGATACGTTGAGAAAGTATGACCTCCCTGATCTTCACAGTACTATCTTGAAACCACTTCCTTACTCCACCTTTAAGAAATTGATTAAGTACAAGATCTACACTGCCGTCAATGATCTCGTTGCCCGGGGCATCCGTGTGAAGTCAACTCTCAAGTTCTGGATTGATCACATACCACCCTCAGTTAATCTCCTTTATCCGAAGTCCTCACATTCTCCTGTAATCCGTTTCGCACTCATTGTGAGAGCCCAGCTACTCTCATCCACATATCTCACTCACTGTCGCCTCCACACATTGGGAAAGTCCTCCACTCGTACCTGCCCCCTTTGCGACTCATATGATGAGACAGTTGAACATTTTGTTGGATCTTGCTCCGCTCTTGACCACCTCCGCCAAGACTTCATACTCAGAGTAAAGGAGTGTCTCACTGACTTCCCACTTTATCTAGACGTGTATACTGCTGATGACCCACACCAATTCACCTATGCTACCTTATTAACCCATCAACCTGGTCTCCCATCCGAAGTCAATAACTGTCTGCTCCTTAAATCTCTCTTTTTTCTACATAAAATGCATGGCTACCGTTCCAACCTGTTGCTGAACCTGTGATTTACCTGACTGGGAATTGTTCTATTTGAATCTTAGAATCTCCAGAACAGTGGAGGGATCACCTAAGAGAGAGAGAGAGTCATATTTGACTATTGTCGCCATTTACTCTATTAATAAAAATCTCACTTCTCACATAATAAAATTATTACCAATAATAATTTATACATATGTGAAATATTTTTCATGTGCATCCTTCTAATATGAAAAAGGGATGATTATGGTACAGTTTGCCGTAACTCTAATCAAAATGGCATATAAACAAATCTTCGCCAAAAACAAACCGCTAGCTTCAGCTCAGTTCCAACTAGTTGCGCTTGCCCTGTCCTTTCAAGATGCAATCATACCGGTCAGCACGGTACATTGTGCCGATTTTTCGGACGTAAATGCCTAGGTCACCCATGCATAGACGAGGGGGCGCTAGTGTACCTGTGCTTACAGATGGGTTAAACATTAAAATAATTTATTTCTTCTTTTTTAAACAACAACAACAAGGCGAAAACACTTGTGGGCTTTGTTAGTTATATGTGCAGAACATATTGTATATATTATATCATACATTATTATATATATATATATATTTTTTTTTCTTTTCACATTAGACTTGTACAATCATATCCTTTCATATTTCTTAATAAACAATACAATATAAAAAATAGTACATCACTCCTTACTAAAACGTTTCGTTCTTGAAACGAAACGTAAAAGTGCTTTCTGTATCCCTGGATCATCTTTTTTTAAATACTCCATTATTTGTCCAGGCTGTGATTCATTCAAATCTACAAGGAGCATTGATCTTTCAATTATATATTTTGGACAATGTAAAAGATAATGTCTGACAGTTTCTACCTCACGACATGTATCACAAAACCCTGTTTGATGGATCCCTAATCTATGTAGATCTTGGTTAAGACCAGCGACTCCAAAACGGAGACGATGGAGTACAGTTTCCTGTCTCCCTAGATTGCATTTATATGAGGGTAACACTGATGGTTGCAACTCTTTCAGTGCTGAGTTAGTTTTATTCCATCTTTCTTGCCAAACTATCTTACAACTTTTTGAAATAAGTTGCATAATCTCTGATAATGTTATTTGATTATGAATTTCTATTTTGTTTGATAAAGCTTTTTTTGCGCAGGAGTCTGCTATTTCATTTCCTTTTATTCCACAGTGACCAGGGATCCACTCTAGGTATATATCTAAACCTTTATATTTGAGTCTTGTAGTAATAGTCAGAATTTCTGTGATAATAGGATCGTCTTTCCGATTCTGTAAAGATAAAAGTGCACTTAATGAATCACTGAAAATAACAACACCTGTATATATATCTAAATGTTCTATCCATTCCAGTGCAAGAATAATCGCAATCAATTCCGCCCTGTAGGAGGAGGTGAAATTAGATAACCTTTTGCCTTGGTAAAAAGAAAAATAAGGTACGTAGAAAGCGGCTGAACTAATTCCCTTTTCAGGAGCTTTGGATCCATCAGTGTATATATGGAGTTGGTGTGACCATTTTGTATGTATCATTTCCAAACTCAGTTGTTGCAATTGTATTGGATGGTCCGATTTCTTAATTTGTGAACTTAATTCAGTAGATATAACTGGTGGACAAAATAACCAAGGGGGAAAGGCTGGAGAAATAATATTTTCAATACTAATTTCTTTTCCTATCTTGGATTGAAGCCTATAACCAAACGGTTTACTAACGTTCTTACCTTTAAGATAATCGAACTGCCAACATGGTTTGATACGTGTTATTAATGGGTGATTACTATGTCTTTCTATATTTTGTCTGTACTTGCTTGATAACATTTGCCTTCTTAAATCTAAAGGAGGTTCTCCCATTTCCACCTGCAGAGAAACTAGCGATGTCAACGGCAGCCCGCCAGCACATATTCTGAGTGCTTGATATTGCACCGAGTCTAACAACTTTTTTGTAGTAACTGGAGCACTATCATAAGCTTGACAACCATAATCAAAAATTGATCTAATAATTGCCCTGTAAACCATGAGTAAGGACTTAGATGAACTTCCCCATTTAGTTCCTGTTAAACTTCGCAATATATTTAGTTTCCTTTTACTTCTTGACACTACGTTCTCTATATGGGGAAGCCAAGACAATTTACTATCAAATATCATTCCTAGGAAACGGTGATTATTTTTATAAGTGAGTATACTCCCTTCAAACTTGACTGTTGGAGGTGTAACGTTTGTAAGCTTAGTGAAAAATACCGGAACAGTCTTCTCAATAGAAAAATTGAATCCCCAGTCTTTAAACCAGGTACATAATATATCTAGATAAGTTTGTATCCTTAATCTAATATTCTCTACATTTTTTCCAGAAAACCATATTGCACAATCATCAGCATATATGGATATTGTCACTTCAGGATCAATTGGAATATCTCTCATCATGACATTATATAAAAGGGGGCTCAGAACACTCCCCTGGGGGAGTCCGTTATGGATTTGGAATGTTCTGGATTCAGTATTTGTAACTCTTACCTGAAAGGTACGTTCTGTTAGATAATTTTCTAAAAATTGTAACATATTTCCTCCTATACCACATTGAGCTAGTTTGTACAGTAATCCATCAATCCAAAGACTGTCATAAGCCTTTTCGACATCCAAAAATACTGCAAGAGTGTGCTCACTGCAATTGATAGATTTTTGAATGTCATTTTCTAATAAAACAATATTGTCAGTTGTACTACGACCTTTTCTAAAACCGCTGATGAAATTAGGCAATAAGTTATTTTTATCTATGTACCACTGCAATCTATTTTTTATCATACGCTCTATAACTTTGGCAAAACAAGATGTAAGTGATATTGGTCTGTAAGAGATAACGTTTTTTGAGTCCTTACCAGATTTCAAGATTGGCACTAAAATTGAGTGTTTTAGAGAACTCGGGATATCCCCGGATTCCCATATTCTATTAATAATGTTCAACATAATTTCTTTTGTGTTTTTTGACATATTTTCGTATACAATGTATGGAATATTATCTTTTCCTGGAGCAGCAAATTTAGTAGATTTAACTGCTTTCTCAAATTCATTCATCGAGAACGGTTCATTAATGACATGTTCATTTTGGTAGAAAGAGTTTTGTACTTCCTTGGTTAATGTTTTATTGATATCTTGTTTTTTGTGTCCTAAGGATTGGAAAAAAGTTCCAAAAATCTCTACTCTCTCTGGTAAGGACGTAATGGCTTTACCTTTCTCAATCAAAATAGGCATATTTTGTGATTTTTTGACAGGTACGCCATTCAAACGTTTTATACATGACCATATCTTTGTCTCTGGCATGAATCTGTCTAGTCTTCTGCAAAAAGCTTGCCAATATTCTCTTTCCGCTTTCCGGAGAACTCGTTGGGCTTCTGCCTTCTTTTTTTTGTATTCGTTAATTCTATCAAGTGTAATTTTTCTTGATAGATGGTTTCTTATTCTATTTCTTTCTTTAATCTTTTCAGTACATTCCTTGTTCCACCATGGGACAGGATTTTTTCCTGTCTTTCTTTTTTTTGGAATTGCTTCATGAATACATTCTTTCAAGCGTTCCATAAATGTATGAAAAATGTTCTGAATATCATCTTCAGAATTAATTATTTCATTTTTTATAATATTTTCACATTTGTATGCAAATATGGGCCAGTTAACATTCTTAAAAGAGATATGTTCATGAGACATGTTATCTTTGGCCTGATTACTTAGATTTTCATGATTTTTTTCTTTCTTTCCAAGTGTTATTTGAATAATAATTGGAAAATGATCACTCCCAAAAGAATCTTCCATAACCTTCCATATCGCCTTACCGGCCAGTAATGGGGAGGAAATACTCAGATCTAAGCACGAAAGCTTTCCAGTACAAGGATCAAGTCTAGTTCCTGTTTTATCATTCAATACTATGAAGTTATTCTCATATATAAATTGCTCAATGGCTTGTCCATTTCTGTCGGTTTTGTCACTGCCCCAGAGGGTACTATGGGCGTTGAAATCACCTAAGATTATTAGGTTATCTGTTTCATTAACATTTTTCAACAATGTGTTTAGAATTGATTCGTTTAATTTTTTGCATGGATTATAAAAGTTGATAATAGATATTATTTTATTGGTGACATATATGTTAACTTGTTGTAATTCTAGACTTGGATCATTGATTGGATCTTCGTACTTAATCCTATCGTGGATATATATTGCACAACCCCCTCTTCGCTGACCTTCCCTATTTCTTGGAAGGCATGTATAATTTGGAATACAAAGTGAACTATTATCATAAAACCACGTTTCTTGAACACAAATTAAATCATATTCTTTATTTGTTTTTAAATGATTAAGTAGCTCTTGTCCGTGCCCTAATAAGCCCTGAGAATTCCATTGAAGGATGGAAAGTAGGGCAAAGAAAGCGTTAGTTCCTGCGTTGTTGAGTTATGATTTCCTTTTTTTGTTGCCGCAATCTTCTTGCAGCAGTTAAAATTAAAGCATTTATTTCTTCTTCTTCTCTACCTTCAGTTAATGACATAATTAATTGACATATAAAAACAACAATTTGTTCATCACTGGCTAAACTTATGAAATTAGGTGTGGTATTCTTTGTCGATGTACCAGCTGACCTGTTAGCCTGATCTTTAACTTCAGACAGTGGTGTATCCCTTTGTTGGGTGTTGACAGGAAAGTTAGTCTCCATAGGTAGTTCGCTTGGAACCGTTGCTACCTGTGGATTTGTAACTTTACTCTGGTTATCTGTTACATATGTTTTTACTCTTACCTTAGGTACTGATTGGGAAAATCCCTTAGCATCATCAGTGACTGTCTGTGTGACTTTTTGTTCACTTTGTGTTTTCCAGACCTGGGATGCTTCAGCATATGTTAGCTTTCTTATTATCTTTATTTCTTGTACTTCTTTTGCTTTTTTGGCCTGCTGGCATCCTTTGAATGCTGCGGAGTGTTCACCTCCACAATTGGCACATATTGGTGTCAATTTCTTCTGGCATTGATCAAAATTATGATGATCTCCACACCTAACACACCTAATCTGAGATCTGCATATGTCAGCAGTGTGACCATACCTTTGACACTTAAAACATCTGGACACAGGAGGGATATATGGTTTTACTGAAAACATCTGGTAGCCTAGATTGATATTCTGAGGGAGATCTGCCAGACTGAAAGTAAGAATCACACTCCTCATAGGAATAACTATAGGCTGATTATTATCAGCACCTTCTCTTTCTTTGTCATTTTTGTTTCTCTGGTCTTTCTTTACTATTCTTTTTACTGCTGTCACTTTCTGGTCTCTCAATTCTTCAAGAATATCCTCTTCTGATGTTTCAGTTGGGACACCATATATCACTCCTTTAGTTCCCGACCTACTTTCCGTGACCTTTACTGGTATATTGCCTATGTTTTGAATCTGTGAGATGGATTTCATCTGCTTTAGGTTGATACATTTTACCAGCAACCCAGTGCTAATGGGTTTAATAAACTCTACTGGTTGTGAAGTCACATCTCTGATCGCTTTTTTTACTTTTAAGGGATCAATATTCCTTAAATTCAATTTCTTCTGTCTATCTATAGGTGCTATAAATAACTTGAAATCAGACAATCTTTTGGTTGAAGTAAAACCTGGAGTACGATATGATGTATTCGAGTCAGAATCTGACGATGCGTTTTGATTGATATTTTCAATTGTAATATCGTCACTCTTTTCTCTTTTTCTTTTTTCTGGTTGGTACGAAGTGCTTTTTTTTCGACGTGGTCTTTGTATCATCCAGATTTCTTCATCCGTACTCGTTATTGTATGGTCCGGCTCGGATGTCGCCGGCCCAGTCGCCATGATTGGCCTTTGGTAAAAGGGCGGGAAATTTGAATGTTAGTACGGTACGTATAGGTGCGACCTACGACATAAAGTAAGTGTGAAGTGCTCAAAAAAGCCCACAAATGCTCGCTTACCCTGTCACTTGACCATAGGAAGGATGTTCCAAATGCACAATTTAGTCTAACAGCGCGATATTGGTAATTTATAGAATTTTTCTGATATTTTCAGAGATAGTGAGTTGCACGTCCTACTATAGTGAGTTGCAGTCAAAAACGCCCAAAATCGCGCTGAAAATCTGATTATAAAAAAAAAAATCAGTTTTCTAGCGGTGTCTTCGAACAAGAAATAATAATTGAAAGATTTGTTTTCACCTGAAAACAATATTCTAAGCCCGGATTCTAAGCCATGTTTATAACCAGGAACAGACTGAGAACCTTAATACACAATTTGATGCGAGCGCAAAACAGGTAAATTGGACATTCTACATATTTTTGTAACCATGAAGAGGACCAATACCTTATAATAATAAACGATAATTGATGTGAGCACAAAGCGCAATTAAGCCAAAAATTTTGTGATTTTTTAACCTAATTGTTTTACTTCACAACGGGTATTTTTTATTTTGAAAAGGGACACATTTCATTTTGAATAAAAGCACTTGCCATTTTGAAAAAGGGGCTTTTTTACTAAGCTTTGATCTTTTTTTAGGGGAGGGGGGCACTTGCCGCGCCCTGCCCCCTCTTACGGTCTTTACTCTTCTTTCTTCCCATCTCTTGCCAATTTCTTGATCAGCTCTGGGCTCATTCAATTTTATTCCTCAATATTTTTCTCTTTAAACCTTTATTAATGTTCTCAATTTCACTTTCCCGAGCTAGGCCTGGTGGGTGTTCCACAAAACTGTTAGTAAATTAAGAGTGACTTTAACCAAGACTGGCGATCCTTTCTTGTGGTAATGGTATTCACCAAAATATACATTGGCAATGGTTTAGGGCGGTAGAAAGGGGGGCCCACTTCCATTCACGATTGGATACCATGCGCGACCATGGGGTCTGGAAAAGCACCCTAAACACGTAATTTCCATATTCTGAAAATGCACCCCTTAACAAGTATTGGCGTGTGAAACCCTACCCTTAACAAGTATTGGAAACAAAACGATACTCTTGGCAAATATTCCCTGAAATGAACCCCTAAACAAGTACAGGAATGTTTTATTGTTACGGGTCCTCCGGTCGTCGGCTTTACCTTATTTGGTTTAGTACGACCCCACCTTCTACACCTCGCGCAAATCAGACTCTAAACACGAAGTGTTGAGGCAAAAAGGACATCCTTTATAAAAAAAATTAATTTTGTTTTATCATCCCGACAATTTCGACCCTAAACACGTAATTTTCCTAGTGAAATAGATACCCTTTTTTCATTATTTTTGTGTTTTTGACACCCTTATCACGTTACGAACGTAACGTGCCCTATCGTGAAAAAGACATCCTTTTTACGTGTTTTTTTGGTCGCGCATGGTATCCACTCGTCAATGTAAGTGGCCCCCCCGGGGGCGGTAGAAAGGATAAGAGGTCATTCTTCAAGTAACAAACAGCTTTATGAAACACCGCCCCCCCTCCATAGGCCTACAGAAAGAATTGAGATAAAACTCTAACTTTATTTTCAACCAATCAAGATAGACTTTTATCCTATTTTTGTTTTAAAAGGGAATGAAACCTTCGGATCACTTAGACCTGTGAAGGAACAGAAAAATCAAAGAATAAGAACAAAGAAAATTTGAGAAAAATTGGACAAATAATGAGAAAGTTATGAGCATTTGAATATTGCAATTACTAATGTTATGGAGAGATCCTCCCATTGGCGATGCAACAAGGATGTGTGATGTCACATGTGAACAACTTTCCCTTTTGTTGATAGACTATAATTTACCTCCAAAATGTCTCTTTTTTGCTTTTTCTTATGGTGGTACAAACTCTTTATCCATGATGTGTCCTTTAATAATCTGTATTACATGCTCTCCTAAAGAAAGAACACATGATCAACTGATAGATGTGATAAGAGGCAATTTAAGTGAAATATATACTAAAGTAATGGGGATTGTTGTTCACAAGTGATTCACACATCTTTGTCGCATTGCCAATTTGAGGATCTCCATAGCATTAGTGATCGCAATATTCAAATGCTCATAACTTTCTCATTATTTGTCAGATTTTTCTCAAACTTTTGTTGATTTGTTTCTTTGATTTTTCTGTTTTCACACAAGCTATCTTGTTCCAAAGGTTTCATCCTCCTTTAACCCTAAATCTCCCAGGGTATTTTGATTCTAGTCATTCCCGGGGGGGGGGGGCCATTATGCCCCCCCCCCTTAAGATCTCGGCCGCCGATCGCGCGAGCGACGCAAAAATTTGCACGCTGGTAGTGTGCGATGTAATCTACAAGGCTGTATGGTAAAATTTTCCAAAATAATGAGATTTTATTTTATATGAATTAATTATGCTAATTTATGCATAAATCATACTCTTTGCTCTAATTCACTAAATAAAGCTCCTAGAATGCTAATTTTTGGTAAAAATTTTCTTTGTAGCATTCTTAACAATCGTAATTCAAAAAAACTTTGGTTTGGAAATAAATTTCTTATGTATTTTATGAATTTCTTATGTATTTCTTTGTTTTTTTACTTTTTGTTTTTTATTGTTTTTTCAATGGAAATTGTTCCAGACATAATTCTGATCATAAACAAGGCAAAATTAATTAAGTTTAATTAGTAAAAGTAGAAATAATGATACATTTATGAATTTTGGCTAAATACGCATTTTGCATTGGATTTGTACATGAAATCACGTTTATGAGCAATTTTGGGTCTGACATGCACTTGCATAATGTTGCGTAATGTCGTAACTGCGTACCCGGGCGTCACAACTTTGGTCTCAAAATTTGCGCGAGACTTGAATGTAAAAAGTCAGTGAGCTGCGAGGTGAAAAAATTTCGCGCAGCAGATATATCGCAAAAATTGTTGAGGGGGGGGCATAATGGCCCCCCCGGGAGAATTAGGGTTAAGTACCGCAAAAGCAACTCTATGAAAAAGGCACCAGTTTCTCTCCTGTCCCTTGACATGGGTAGAACCACAGTGAGCAGGCCCCCTTTGATATTTCAAGTAGTATGGTAAAGAAAAAAATGATATATTTTAAAGAGAAAAGGGAATAGAGGAAGGAGAGGTCTAGGCGGTGCAAACTAGTTAAGACAAATATGTTTTGGTGTCCCCCCCCCCCCTCCTTCCAGGCCCCCATCAAATTATCCTGATGCCACATGCCTTATCCCTTTCATAGTAACAAAAAGCTAACCATAATATTAAATTGGTTCTCATAACTGCAAAAAAGTGGGAAAAATGTGTCGATGAAAGCTTTACAAAGAAAAATCACCTAAAGGTTATTTCACGACTTTCAAAGCTGAATTTCTTACGTATTTTTTTTACAGTTTGTGGAGCAAAGTACTTTTGTCATAAAATTTGTATGAATAATAACTGAATGTTAAAAAAACGATATTGAAAAATGAAAGTTAAAAAAAATAGATATCCTTTGTTAAAATTTGTTGTTCTTAAATTACATGATTTTCTCACATTGTGCTCATTTCTTTTTACATCAAACAAGATATAAATAAAGATGTGATTCAGTTTAGTCTGTAGTTTTATTTCTCATTCTCAGTATTACACAGTTCAAACCTCATCAACTCGAATGAAAAATGAAATCATATTCATTTCCACTGGAATAAACAATTAGAATCACATTACTATAACACATACAATAGCAATAACACAAAAAATATATAATATCAACTTCACTGGAAAGTGAGTTCTACCCATTTTTCAGGAACTTTCTTTCATCACTCTTTCTGATTCCTCTTCTTTTCTTCCTTTTTTCATTTTACATAAGACCACATAATCTTATACTACAATCATGCCTTACAATCAGATACAATTTTAAATGGCACCAGGCCCCGGGCCCATATCACAAATATTAGCAATTCAGCATACGGATGTATATTACGAGTTATGATAGAAGTGGCAACCTGCTTTTGCCGAGAAAGAGTTCATAGGAATTAGGGGACAAGTTTTCAGACAATATGATGCTGCCAACATTGTTACGATTCTAAAATACATCCTTTTCTGACCTGTCCTCAAAATGTTGATATTTATAGATACCAAGTTTTAACAGGCAAACATGATATTCCCAAAACAATATTAATTGTACACGTACAATTTCAACATGATGCAAGTATACCGTGTGATTAATTCTCACATTGTTAATTTAATTGACATCTCGTACCATATATTCATGATGAAAAGTAAAATCATATTTTATAAATACATGGACGTCAAAATATCTGTAACATACAAAACATAAAAGCTTGATGCCTTAGAGGCAAAGCATTTCAACAATAACATTTTTTTTCTAGACTTCCATGTAACTATTAATTCTTGCAAAACATTGTGCTTATAGAGTTTGTGCAACAGTTTAAAAAGCAATTATGGCAATGGATAGATCAAAGCAAAGAAGCTATTAATATTCAGGAGTTACATGTACTTTTAGATGCTACAACTACATATTAAATGAGGTACGATTCATCATTTTCTTTTTCTCAGCATCATACTTGTAATAAAGCAAAATAAGGTTCATTTGGTATATTCACTTTGAATTTTAAAATAGCTATATTAAAAGGTAAACATAAAACCAGATAGTTAAAATAGTCAGGCAGCAGATGTAATTTACTTCGACAAATTGGCTAAGTCTGATTTTTCACTTTTATGTGATTGGTGACATCGCAAGGAACAACTTTCAACTTGGTGACAAATTTCTAATGGTCATCTTGACCATGTTAGGGTTCAAAATAAGGTCAATAGGGGTCAATTTTTTGAATTGCCCAAATTCTGTTGAATGACACATCAAATTGTTTGTCTTGTTATGCAGAACAAAAAAGTGTACACAATGATATACTCTTGACCTTTCGTTAAAAAGTTATGACCGGAAATGTCAAAAGGTCAACGAACTTTCGTTAATGGCAAATTACACTAAAGGTGTTAAGGAAGCTCATTTTCCCTTCTTTTTATGCATGTGTGTACTTCTTTATTTTCGATTTTTGATTAGTCCATCGTCAGAAGTCCTTATTCAGAAGATATAAAGGGTGAAGATAAGGTCATAGAAAGGTCAAAAGGTCAACAAACTTTCATTGGAAGCCAAAATACACGTCTAAAAGGGTTAGAAGTCTTGTTTTTCTTGGGTTTTTTTTTTGAAAAATCTCCATCTAGGAAGGGGTCCAATGTGCTTATTTAGGAACAAAATACATAGAGATAGACGTCGAATACATTCAGTGTGGTATCATGGTATTACAGGAATGCCTTGAAACGACTTGACTAACCCTAATGCCCTTAAAAGTCTTATCATCTTAATAATGTTACAAGTGCTCTTTCCGAGTTCCTTGATGTAGAAATTCAATTCAAGTTCAATTCATTTTTAATTTACAAGTCTTTGAGTTGTAAAGATACATTTCATTCATTTGCTTTGTGCATAATATTTTAAAAAATAGATATTATAATGTATTGGGGTCTGATTATGTGCACTATGCGATTGATCAGTGCTCTCAGGTCCTAAGAAAGATGCCTAACATCTTATTTGGATTAACTTACGAATAAGATAAAGAGGTAATTAGGATTGAGGATGATACGATAAGTTAGACTCCAATTGCCCCTTTACTAATTCTAATGCGTGACGGTTGTATTATTTCTATCATTTCTGACAAAGAGGCAACATCGTGCAAGCATGATGTTTGTAGTCAGTCATGTGTGTCCATCATGCTGATGTGATATATTCTGACCGTTACTCGATCTCTGGACTACACATTCCTGATTATGTACTGATATTAAAACGGCTTGTACTATTTTGTCAAGTATTTTTTTTCCAGAGCATGCATACAACGTGAAACTAAACTTAATACAGTTTTCACGATAGTGATGTGCATAGATGCTAGATGCAGATTTTGTTTTTGTTCTTTTGTCGTTCTTATTTTTTTCCTACTTGCTGAACTACCTGGATGTTACTAGAAAGAATGATCACATAAGTTATGTCATTGAAGTAAACCACGGCTTAGGGGGCAGCTGCCCCTAGACATTGTGAAGACTTGCATTTTTACTGAAAAATAAAAATAATTGACCAAAAGTATGCACGAAATCCTTAAATTTCACTTTACAAAATACAAAAGGGCCCCAATGGTAAGCTCAGAACAGCACATGCACCCAATACATTACAATAATTTCTGTTAATTAGAATATTCTGTACAAAGCAAATGAAGGAAATGCTTCTTTACATATCAGAGACTAGTTATTATTGAAAATGAATTGAACTTGAATTGAATTCCTAAACTCCCTGGATGCACTTAATTATCACATCATGAAGATGACAAGATTTTAAGGGCATATAAGGGTTTGTCAAGACGGTTTATCAATTCATGCAATAACATGATACTCCACTGAATGAATTTGACGTCTATCTCTGTTTATCTATTTTGTTCCTAAATAAGCACATTGGATTCCTTTATATATAACACCGGTGTGTTGGCTCAGTTGGTAGAGCGTCCGTCTCACAACCGGGAGGTCGGGAGTTCAAACCCCGGCCGCGTCAGACCAAAAGACGTTAATTGCTGCTACCCTGTTTGGCGTTCAACATTTAAAGGGATAGAGCCTCGTCGCTCTGGCGCTGCACGGGCCCACAATCAATTGGGCAAAGCAAATTTTCGGAGTATTTCATTTCATGTCTATTTCGAACAATAAATTATGGCTTTTCATTTTCATTTTTTTTCATATAATGTCTTCTTAGATATAGACTTTTTAAAATTAAGAACCCACGAAAAATAAGACTTCTAACCACTTTTAGACGTGTATTTTGGCTTCCAATGAAAGTTTGTTGACCTTTTGACCTTTCTATGACCTTGTCTTGACACTTTATATCTTCTGAATAAGGACTTCTGACGATGGACTAATCAAAAATCGAAAATAAAGAAGTACACATACGCATAAAATCACGGGAAAACGAGCTTCCTTAACACCTTTAGTGTAATTTGCCATTTAACGAAAGTTCGTTGACCTTTTGACATTTCCGGTCATAACTTTTTAACGAAAGGTCACGAGTATATCATTGTGTACACTTTTTTGTTCAGCATAACAAGACAAACAATTTGATGTGTCATTCAACAGAATTGGGGCAATTTAAAAAATTGACCCCTATTGACCTTATTTTGACCCGTAACATGGTCATCTTGACCATGAGAAATTTGTCACCAAGTTGAAAGTTGTTCCTTGTGATGTCATCAATCACATAAAAGTGAAAAATCAGACTTAGCCACTTTGTCGAAGTAGCCGGTAAATCATGACATATGCTGCCTGACTAAAAAGAATAACAACAGAAAGAACATGCTAGACAATAAAGTAAACAAAAAACACATCTTTATATTGGGCATTCCATTCCTGTGCATATATCATATACACAAAGTAGAGACTAAATGTCGATATCCTCAAAATGTGTCAATAGTATATTAAAAAATAAGAACCTAAAAATTTGTTGTAAATTAAGAGGCTTTTTTTATAGGAGGAAATTATAATTTGTTTAACAAATTTTCGGCATTACTCCTATTTGCTTAAGATCAGTATGCTCGATCTGTAATCTGATCTTAAGCAAATAGGAGTAATGCCGAAAATTTGTTAAATAAAAATTTGTTATACGAATGTACGCCTCCCCAAAACATAAAACAGTGGTTGCACTTTAATTTTGTCCGTTAGATCCAATCTGATAATTCTGAAATGCGAGATTGTCAAACTTTTGATATCAAGTTTGGATAGCATATTTATTGTAAACTAGTCATTTTATTGTTTAACAAGTGGAACGCCTCTGGCAGTCTCACCTGCATTACACGATTAGATATAGCAGCACTGCTGACTTTGAAAACAGCTCTTGAATAATTATTCACAAAAGAAAACATTCATATGATAATAATGTAAATTCATCAAATACCAAACACGACTAAAGTTCATTGACCTTAAAAGACCTTTGATGTTGGTAATGTGACCTGAAATGTGCACAGGATAATCAGGGATACATGCTTGCTTTTATGTCCAAGTTTCATGAACTAGATCAATACATTTTTTAAGTTATGACAATTCCACAAATACCCTCAACATTACCAAATATTGTTGACCCTAAATGACCTTTGACCTTGGTCACGTAACCTGAAACTCGCACAGGATGTTTAGAGATACTTGATTGCTCTTACGTCTAAGTTTCATGAACTAGGTTCATATTCTTTTTAAGTTATGATGACATTTCAAAAACTTAACCTTGGGTTAAGGTTTTGATGTTGATTCCCCCAACATGGTCTAAATTAATTGACCTTAAATGACCTTTGACCTTGGTCATGTGACCTGAAACTCAGGCAGGATGTTTAGTTATACTTGATTAACCTTATGTCCAAGTTTCTATGAACTACTGTAGGTCCATATACTTTCTGAGTTATGCTGTCATTTCAAAAACTTAACCTTTGGTTAAATTTATTGTTGACACCGCTGCCACCGCCATCGGAAAAGTGACAAAAACTCATTAGGGTTTGATCGATGTGTTGATTTAGTGGTAAAATATGATCAGATGTTAAATTGCTGATTTTATGCCTGTTTTCTTTTGATAATCCTCACCATTCAGGATTTCAATCAATAAACTTGGCATTTTATATTTGATATGACATTTGAATTGAGGAAAACAATGTTGATTTAGAGATTAATGGGCAGATTTTAAGCACCAAATATCTTATTGACAAAAGAAAGGCATTGATGTCATCTAAGTTTCAAATTACTCTACACATGTTTTGTCTACATTATGTTAGGTCTCATCTCATTGATCATTATACACATGTAATTGTAGTTCATCTACAACCAATTTATCTACAAACCATGTGGTCCAATTGCCATTTACCTCATTCACCACTTTGTCTGATTTCCAGTTTTGTCTAATATCCATGCTTCACAGATGAGCTGTTTAAGAACTAAAGAGGAAAATAGCCACATGACTCATTCAACAATGGTAGAGCTCAACAACAACAATAAAAGGTATATATGAACCATGCTGTCATTAACAGAATATTAACTTAATAGGGATGTTGTGTCATGAATTGATATGTGTTATAACAGATCTGCATTATTATCATTGCGAATGTACATCAAAATATTTGAATCCTTTATTCCTTTATAATCAGAAGCATATATATATATGTAAAACTCCAAGTATCAAATAACAACTTGACTGTACATAGCTGTAAGGTAACCAAACCTTATGTGAATTCATATGTATTTTTACTCACAACAAATATTTAAAATTTATCCCATATCAAGCAACCTCCACACTGCTACTAAAAATATAAGAATAATCTTTAAGAAAATATGTAATTTGTGCTTTCTTTTTCCATAGAATACCATTCTTCATTATTATCATATTTAGTCCTCACTATCATCCTAATTTTGAGCACAAAAAAAGAGTTTACAAAAAGTATAATGGAACTTAATGGCAAAGACGGATGAGATAGACACACTGGCAAGTTAATTTCTGAATATTCCTTTGTGTATTCAATCAAATCAAATCTCAAGTTTATTGTTGAGTTTGTATTATGTACAAGTGTTTAATGAGTATACAAATAAAGCTTTTTTTTTATTTATTTGTGTGCGGTGATATAGAAATTAGCCCTGGTGGCCATTGCCAAAAGAAATGGCTGCATTATTTTATGCCTTTTTTCGCTTGGGTCACACACATCTTTTTACAATTGTTCAAGTGGTATATCCCTACAGTTTAAAACCTACCCTTTTTTCCATCTATACAGTTAATATGGTTTCTGATTATATTTCTTTTATTATTTTGTAGACCTCACTATATCTGGACTTTCGTACAACAGACTGTAAACAGGTACATGTAATATGCACATATTGGTTACATTGTGTTCATAACAACATTGGTCACACCTTGGTATTCACAGATATAATTCGATTTCATTCTCTTTGATCAAATATCACAATAAGTACAAACTATAGAGTCCATTTCTTCCCCTTCATAAAAGCACATTGGCAGTAGTTCCAAAACTTCATAAAACTCTCTTCATTGAGACATCATGATATTGCAAACGATGCTCTATTCTTTCACTCCATAATTGCTTGCTAGAGACACTGATTCTTACATATATTGCCTTCACGTCTAATATTATACCGAATGAAGGGCTTAAATTTATTTTCATTACTGAGCAATGTTGGTCAGTGTATATTATTTTTATATAAATATAGAGCGCAGAAGTTTCTTCCATTCAAATTTAAATAGACTACATTTACGACAAACTAGAATGATTGTGCTTAATTCTGTATTGTATGGTGTTACAAAACAATCCAATACTTTCTTGAAGGAATCAGTTAAGATAAAATGATATTGCTAAATATTAACTGCATTAATTCTGAAATAAAAGATTCTTGTTCAAAGTTTCGAAACGAATGACATCATGTGATTCCCTTGAATGCTAAAGCGCCTGATCATGGTAGCCGTGCTAAGGCCATAGGAATAATTTGCAGCACTTAAAAACATTTGTATGAGAAGCTATACATATTTTGCTTTAAAAGTTCATTATCAAAATACAGGCCTCGAAATAATCGACGGCCATCTGTGGCCATGGCCGTCGATGCCCCCATTACTGGCCGTCATGCCCTTCTTCTTTTTGCTATAAGTTACGGCCACTAAAAATGTGCCCTTTTTATATGGCCGTGGTGCCCTTTTTCTGATATATAATGTACCCCTTTTGAAAGTCTGCACCTTTTTTCTGAGCGAGGAAAACTTTTCTCCGATCTCAAAAAGTATTCAATACCTTAGCTTTACCAGCGACGTCCAGTGCATGTATGCAGTCTAGTCCGAAGCCGCGCCGAACGATGAGCTAGCTATACACAGCTGGCCGGCCGGCCGCTAGCGCGCTTTACATATGCTATGAAAGCTGCAGCATAAGAATGGACGAGCTGTCCTGGCGAGCGCGCGCGATGCGTAAGTACAATACTTTGAATGGGAGTGTTTCATAAAGCTGTTCGTCAGTTACGATCAACTTACGAACGACCGGTGATACTTTCTTGGGTGCTAATCAGATTCACATTTAATTACATGTAGCTCCAGAAGGTATCACCAGTCGTGCGTAAAGTTCATTTTTTCTTAAGTAAATAATGTGGTTTGGTAATGAATCTGATGTATAACATCGACTATGGAAAGCCCCCCCCCCCCACGCCGCGAAACTGTAACACCTACAAATAATTTATTACATGCCCCTTAAAAAGTGGCCTTGGTGCCCCTCTGTATGGCCTTGGTGCCCTCTGCTGCCTGGCCTCAGTGAAAAAGTGCCCCTCAAAAAAGTGGCCTTGCCCCCAAAAATCCTATTTCGAGGCCTGAAAATATAATTCACTGAGAACAGAGTTCCTTAAAGCCTAGGTAGATACATAAGAAAAATATGTATGCTATTATTATATCCATTACATGTAAGTCTTCAGCATTAACATTTAACATGATAGCTCAGTTGGTAGAGCGAGGGTTTCGGATCCCGTTGACATGGGTTTGATTCCTTCTTGGTGCACTAGTTCCCTTTGGTGAGGCATTGATCCACATAACCAGTTTCCTCGGAGAGGACCTTAAGCCATAGGTCCTCTAGTTGCTTGCTTACAAGCATTCAATGCTTTAATAGCAATCACGTGAAAAATCACCACCGTTTACCATTAGAAGTTTCTGCATCATTTACTTTGTGGCATAATTTATAGCAAATACACACACAGAATTAAGAATATCAAAACTCATTATTTCTTTACACTTCTGTACATGGACATTCGCAAAAACATGATCCTGCCAGCGTAATCTTTAAAAATATTCAAAGTAAGGCAAAAAAACCCTTTGCTGGATATGACATCCAGGTCTGACATGTACATGTATGCAGCGTAAAAAAAAAACAATACCACTGCATTTTATATGCAGTTGAACGCATCAGCCAATGTACATTATCTGTATTGCCTTTGTTATAAGAAATAGATACATCATTCAAGTCTTATGTACACTATATATGGAGGTCACATTCAAGCACATTTTGCATACACAGAAAGTAACAATCTAGTGTAAATTACTCCACACAAGTACATGGATGATGTTTGCAGTTGGTAAAAACACTACACTACCTAAGTGGTTAAGAAAACAACTGTTGCTCATTTTATGCAGCAGAGGTTCAGATAAGAAATGAATGTTTTTTATACTTCCAATACCTTGTTGTGTGCTCTGTTCGTGGTCAGTGATTTACTTCAGTTTCCACACATAATAAAAATATTTAGCATTTATGAGGTGCCGATTATCTAACAGACATTGATGCGTATGTGAGAGACCATTTTATGATAAGGGCCCTGAAACACATACCATAGCAGTTGATCATATATTTGATTCCTAAGATCGATTGTACATACTAATCAATGCATATATTATAATGCAAGTAATCATAAAAATCAGACTTATGATCAAGTTGTGTGTTACAGGGCATAGGGCAGTTTAGTGCAGTAAACACCATTTAAAAATTCACTTGTTATTCAGTATTTACCAATGTACGCATGATAGTCTGCAAAAACAACAACAAAAGCTTTCAAAACAATGTACATGTAAGAACAAAATAAACAATCACATTGGACCTTATTATTACATCATGAATTTCTCCTCAGGACTTATCACTGTAGTATCAATCATTGGAGTTTTCCTGGCTCACTGTAGCTCTGGACGCATGTGACAACTTGAAGTGCCTGCTCATACAAAACTGAATTCCATTTCACTGTGCATACCAAAGCTGTGACATTGACAATAGTCTATTCCCTTGCATGTGAAGTAGTAACGTATGAGCCGTCACTGGTATTGTAAATGAAAAGCTGTCCCCGCAGCAATCACTGAAGCTGTCCAAAGATCATTCACAGTTCTGGCCAGCAACAGCTTGTTGTGGTACAAAAAAAAACTTGCATTTGTAGCAGTTGCTGAACCCATCCAAACATTGTCATATCACATTCGAGTTGGATGTATTAACAGAAAAGAACTTGCTCCTTGCAGAAATCGCTGAATATCTTCAAACATCATCCACAATTCTGGCCAGTAGTGGTTTGTTGTAGTACAGGATAAAAACCCTGCTACTGTAGTAGTCTTTGACCCTGTCCAAAATTATCATGCATACACACTGGAGCTCATGTATTATAAGAAAAACTTATTTCTTGCAGTGCAATTGCTGATACTGTTCAAACTTGACATACACGTATGGAAGCGGTTGATCCAGGTAGCAGATAGCTGGGAGTACAGCTTGAAAATAATATCATCTGCGCAAGGAACCAAAGTCGGACAGTCAGATTGCCCCTGTTGCAATGGCTGTGTAATGGAGCAACGTTGAGGGCGCTATACACAAGTGCCATGCCAAAGGGGGAAGAGAGCGGGTGAGGTGGGGTTGGGCAGAGTGGGGGGGCAGGAAGGTTAGAGAGTACTTTACAAACAGAAGGCCAAATCTCAGCTCTCTTCTAAAAATGTGATTTCTGGATTATAGTCATCCTGCAAAATAAAACAAATAAAGCACAGGTCAAGTTACAGAGAAAACAAGGATTTACCAGCTCTAGGGTAAAAAGAATTTATCATGTATAATAGTCCACAATCAAGAAAATGTTGCAATAAGATTAGTCTAAGAATAGTGTGTGACATTTCAGGAGCAAATTTACACCATACAAAGAAGTGATAGCTTTCATTGTTCTATGAAATCAATATTTATAAACTGAAATAATATAATGACAATATTAAAGACTATGAACCACATTAATCTAGTAAAAGAAATGTCTTTTCTTCTCATTTCATTCTAAATTTAAGTGGGGGAACTTTTTAGTGCAAAATTAAAATAAAATTTGGATAAAGGTCTTCTATCTTGTTTAATCTGGTAAATGGTGCCCCTTAAAATCAGAGATTTGTCTAATGTACAATGATTACGGTATAGAAACAAGTAATTTTAATCAATACTACGTGTATAACAGTACTAATGAGGTTATCTACTCACATCTGATTTCATATATAGATGATGTTCCCAAACACTTCCTAAACTCTCTGGGTTCTGAAGGTATTGATCTTCTTTTAATTCATAAATTTCATATGCACATTTCATCTAGAGGGAGGGAGAGAAAGAAAAATAAAATGATATAACCGTGGCTAATATATCAAGGAGACTTTAATAGCATGAGTACCAAATGGCAGCTGTAAATTCCTAAAGCAGCCCAGAGAATAAATATGTTGCTTTTGATGTGGAAGGTTCAATGGTCCTTCCCTAGTTCATCTACAACCAATATATATTATCCAATTAATAATAATAGTCAGTTCTTGCATAGCGCATTTACACATTATGAATTACATCTCTATGCGCTTCCAAAGGACAATTTAAAATCTCTCATTGCATTCAAGTCCGTTTACCACTTCGTCTAATTTCCAGTCTGGTGATACCAATTTCATGTTATATCCACTTGACCCAATATCATTTAGTCTACATCTATATAGTTAGGTGAACTTATGTATGAATCAAACTTTCATTTGGCAAAATGAAAAATAGTAAGTAGACATCTTGACATTGGATTTGATGTGAATTTAGACCAAGTGAGAATAGACCTTACATGTAAATATGGACACCATGATCTCATAGCGCCCTCCCTCAGAGGATATAGGAATATACACATACAGATTTGTCAGAGGTGCGCCAGCTGCAGATCACCAACGCATGCAAGGCAATTGCTTCAGCCTCAAAGATGGCACGCCATGGCATCAATGTGCAAGGTCCAGCAACTTTGTGAATAATGTGTGACATATTGAGGAGCCGAAACCTTGGATGTTTTTTGCGATAAATGGCGCTACAAAAATGCTATTCATCATCATCATCACCATCATCATCATCATCATCACCACTATCATCATCATCATCACCACCACCAGCATCATCATCATCACCATCCTCATCATCACCATCATCATCATCATCATCACCACTATCACCATCATCATCATCACCATCATCATCATTATCATCATCATCACCACTATCACCACCATCATCATCACCATCATCATCACAATCCTCATCATCATCATCACCACTTTCACCATCATCATCACCATCATCATCATTATCATCATCACCACTATCACCACCATCATCATCACCATCATCATCATCATCATCATCACCATCATCATCACCATCATCATCATCATCATCATCACCATCATCATCACCATCATCATCATCATCACCATCATCATTATCATCATCATCATCACCATCATCATCACCACCACCATCACTATCATCACCATTATCATCATCATCACCATCATCATCATCACCATCATCATCATCACCATCATCATCATCATCATCATCATCATCATCATCATCACCACTATCATCATCATCATCACCACCACCACCATCATCATCATCACCACCACCATCATCATCACCATCATCATCACAATCCTCATCATCATCATCACCACTATCATCATCACCACCACCACCATCATCATCACCATCATCACAATCCATCATCATCACAATCCTCATCATCATATTGTTGTGTAAACCAAATGGCTTTGATTTACACAACAAAAGACTCACATGATGGTAGACCAAATGGGTTTATTACCAATAAAATCAAAAAAGAGCTTACCTGTTTTGCACATTTCTTAGGAGGCATCATGCCTACATTGGTAGCTAGTCCTGGACATAGAACACTAGATATAGGCAAGAGACCGGTCTTACTTGTATTTGCATTGTGCTTTTGTACTGCAAAATAAGAAACAAAGAACACTGTTAAATCTGGGGCCCCGTCTTACAAAGAGTTACGATTGATCCATCAATATAACTACAGAAATCCATCAGTGTCATAATTTTTTCTACAGAAAATTTGAACAATGTCCTTTGCAAACAAAGAGAAGCACAGTGAATTTTCAAGACAATGATGAATGCATGAATATACATCATTCATAGCTAGAAAATATTTTGAACAAACATGCATAATAGATGTTGACATTGCTGGCTGTCCTTTGTTGCGATCGATTGGATCAATTGCAACTCTTTGTAAGACGGGCCTACAGGCCTAGATAACAAAACAAAAATATTTCTGTGTTTGTATGATCTCTAGAATCACAATGCTGCATTAAAGATATAAAGGAACTTCGTCTCATGCTGCCCTCTCTGATAAAAGAAAAAAGCGTATCAACCCAAACTGCATTTTGAATGTGTTCATCTTTTACCACTTGTTTTCTTCTTCCAGTCCAAATTTCATTTTTTTTAAACCTGCTATGAAGTTTGCAGGTTAACCATCATGCTAATGCATTGGCCCATACATGTATGTGCAGTTGTGCTGAACCCAACCAGAAAAAAAATTCAAGTTCTGCCATCTTTTAGATATTCGATTGTGAAGTCAGGATATAAAATATTACATTCAATAGAGTTTGTTTCTCTGGCTTGCTGAACGTTGTAGTGATGTTGCCTACATTCAACACTCAGCAAGAAGGAATACATTTTCTGGTGGGTTCACAAACATTTTTTAGCACCACTGTTAAATGACAAATTTTGTTACTTGCTTCCTTTTGTCAAAGTATGCCAGTTTGGTGTTGAGCATCTCCCTAGAAAGAATGAAGTCACATTGGGCTATTCAATTTAGAGCACTGATTAAAACTAGTTTAACCCTTCTCTTACTCGACCCTTTTGGACCAGGGGCCTGTTGCAGAAAGAGTTGCGTTTAAACGCAAGTCAAAAAATCAATCGCAAGTCCCAAATGCGCGCTGTTCATTGGTTGAAAATCAAGTTGTGCATGATTTTTAGAGTTGCAATTGATTGCAACTCTTTCTGCAACGGGCCCCAGGACATTACACCATAATGTAGTGTGACCCCAGGATTCCTTGCCCGGTTTGAAGGATGTTGCAAAAGGATAGAGATCTATACAAAAATATTAAAGGAAAAATAATTCAAAGATCTGTGATTCTGAAAAAAAATGTGAGTCATTAAAGGAATAAAAGCACAAAGAGGGAGGGGGGATGGGGTCTTTGAACTGACAAGATTGGCTTCCTATGGGGGCTGGTGCCCTTATTTGCTGGAGCTCCTATGAGTACTGAGCTGACCGGGCTTGCCCCTTAAATTGTCAGTGAACGGTGCAGCATACACAAGGGTACCAAGCCCCACCAAGATGTAGCTGGGAACTTCAGTGGTGGTAATGCAGGATGGTACTTGTAGTGATTTAAGATTTCTATTTTTATCTAAGTAGCTGTTTGTAATGTACATGTATAAAATTTTGTTTCCAAAGGAACTGTTGCTGCGCTAGCGCCATGAGCGTCTCTGGATGGTGTGTGCGCTCAATAAGATATCACTATTATTATTATCATTTAAAGATTCCAAACCCGCCTCTTGGGTAAATGATTACAAACCTGCTAATATGACTGCTCTAAATGCTAAGTAAGCGTTGATACTGTCTGATACATCCATGGGTACCCTCATAGTAGGGGCTGATATAAGGTACTTGATGGGTGTGCCTTGATTAAAACCTTCCCAAGATGTCTTCTCTGTGTTGCCCCAGAACTGCTGACATGTTTGTATAATAATTGCATCACCCTGAAATTTAAAATAATAATAATAACAATTTTATATACCACATATTTGCAAATTGCCTCTAAGCGGTTAAGAGAAAGGAAATATGAAGTATAGACGAAATAGAAATACTTTGCACAACAAAATGAATCAAACCATATGACATGATCCATTTAAAATTTAAAAAGATGAGTTTTAAACATAAATTTTGGTAAGGATTGACAAAAAGTTGAAAAGATATCAGCAAACATATTCAAAAGATGATCTATAAGAATGGATAGAGATGTACAGAGGTGTTGTCGCCAAGTAGGTTTGTCTGAAGACTGTAGATTCCAAGGTACAACGTCAGGGTTCAATTCCCACCTAATCACTAACAAACTTTGGCAAGTCATTTGATCTCCATTTGCAACAATCAACCAAGGAGAGGTAATGGGTACCTGATATGGTAAAAAGCACTGTATTGGCAGATATGCTAAGCCCGGGGTAATAATATGCAGCTCTTGTAAATATTTGAATGAAGTGCTACAAAAAAGTTGCATATCATTATCATTTAGGCTTTACAAAAATTGTCTATGCAAGCATGGTTAGGTTTATCAGGATGGGATTATTGATATGATAATGCCTCTATGAAACAGTCAACATCCAATATTCAAACTTACCACTAAAAGTTCACCATCTTTCTCTGTCATGATCAATTTTTGTAACCTATTCATGCTGTAATAAAAAGAAAAATTACAAAAATATTTGAAATCTAAACCTTTCCCCCACAAACATTTACAAGAAAATATCTGGAGATATTGGATATGTTTTCAAAATATCTTTGAATCAGCAATATTCCTCCTGCAATATGAATTATGTAAAACATTTTGACAAAGTGCCATTGAAATAAGCTCAAACTAAAAATTGAATTATGATGAAATTAAGAAAGAAATATATGATTTTTTTTCGATTAGCATTATATTTGTGTAACAGCTGTGCATGTTTTCATGAATGTGAAATGAGAAAAGTGATGTCCACACTCTCCTCTTTCTTTTGTATTTTTATTTTATAGAATCGCCCATTATGAAATGTTTGACTCAAAGAATGTAACAAGTGGAATGCCTCTGGCCGTCTAACCTGCATCACACGATTCAACATAGCAGCAGTGCTGACTTTGAAAACTACTATAACTCGCAAAAGATGTTCAGTAATACTTGGTTACTCTTATTTCCACGTTTTATGAACTGGACCAATACACTAACAGAAATAGGATGTGAATTCAACAAATACCCCCAATTCGGCCAAAGTTCATTGACCCTAAATGACCTTTGACCTTGGTAATGTGACATGAAACTCATGCAGGATGTTTGGTGATACTTGATTAACCTTATGTCCAAGTTTAATGAACTAGGTCCATATACTTTCTAAGTTATGATGACTTTTCAAAAACTTAACCTCAGGTTAAGATTTTGATGTTGATTCCCCCAACATGGTCTAAGTTCATTGACCCTAAATGACCTTTGACCTTGGTCATGTGACATGAAACTCTAAAAGGATGTTCAGTAATACTTGATTAACTTTATGGCCAAGTTTCATGAACTAGGTCCATATACTTTCTAAGTTATGATGTCATTTCAAAAACTTAACCTTAGGTTAAGATTTGATGTTGACGGCGCCGTCGGAAAAGCGACGCCTATAGTCTCACTCTGCTATGCAGGTGAGACAAAAATTTATTATCTACATTAGTATGTGCAAGATAATCATTGTGTACTTTTAATGTACAGAAGCTCAATCAGCCCATTCATTGCATACCGGTATTCGTGGAACATTTTAAAAAACATCCACAAAATTTGCCTTTTAAATCTTAAGATTGTCTTTATAGTTTTTAATTTTTGTCACAATACTGTTCCTGGGAGTTATTTTGACAAAGCCATTCATTAAGGTTACCATGAACTCCCATTTCATTACAATGATCAATGTTTGATGTAATTGAATTAATTAAAGTCATTTCTGATATTATTTGCAAATATATCAGATGTTGATGAGTGAAAAAAAACTTAAAGTATGAGTTTGTGAAAGCTTTATAAAACCATTCCTGGGATATGATAAATACTTACAGTTGCCAACCAAAATGTCTTGAGTATGCTAAATCAATGCCTCCATCCATGTAACCAAAACTATTCGCTGGAGAAACCTGTGGAAGAAATGAAAAGAATTTTAATATTAACCCTTTGAACCCGGAATTATTAGGGGCGGCTGTGACCTATACCCTGAATTATTTGCACATAAATGTCTTATCGACCACATTCACACAATCCCCCATGTTTCGAGACCCAACGGCACCTTCCCCCCGCTAGTACCCGGACCGAGCCGGCTGAAGTTGTTTGGCTTCTCGTAGACCTAGTCTACAATCAGAAATATCAAATTTAGTGTCTGTTTTGGGCTCAAAATCTCTGTTTTCACCAAAGTTAGATGTACCAATTGCTTCCCCATGGTAAGCACGTGACTCGTCACGTATTACACCGTGTGTTACCGCACATACGACATGAGCAACCACAAAAAAGTGGCATATTTTGGCCATTTTTTAAGCTAAGTCCTTCCGAAATCATTGCCGACATTGACTGAAATTATCGACTAAATATTCCTACACGTACTAAAAGATGACGTCAGTTTAGAAGATCACCTGATATTTAGAATCCATGCTTTTGAAGTCACATGGCTGTCGGCCTATCGGGTATTTGCGCGTTTACTGGCAGGCCGGTATTCCGGCCTATCGGGTTCAAAGGGTTAAAGGCAGTTAGAAACTTTATCTAAGATTTAAAAATCAAAATTACCTTCTACCAACTGTGGTAATCATAGTTACAAATATTCAGGTATCAGGAATCAGCTGTGCTTTATAGCCATTAATTTACGAATTAGAAAATTCATGCCTATAGATGTATAGCATATCACAAAAATATTACCGGTATTCTAACTGGCAGTATGCATAGTTCACATAGTAAAAATACAACCATCTGACTACTAAAACTTCACATAAAATAAAATCTCTGACCTTTGACATCTCACCTTGATACCAAAAAGACTCATCATATACTCATGAGCTAGCTTTGAAATTTACCTCTTAAACAGTTCTTCAACTATCATGATAAAGATACATGTATATTTTCAGGTATAGGATGACGACTGCAAGATATGACCTCATGATCTCAATCTATTCAAATCAATGTCCATCCAATTTAAATACATGAAAAATTTTACAGTTGATTCCCCAAAAAGTTTCTTCCCTTACCACGAGGACAATACAATTCAATGCATTTAATGACATTTGTGACCTTTGACCTAATGATCCCACATTCTACTTACATACATGTAGATGATTTTTTGTTCTCCCCTACACATGAACCTACACTTGAAATTGAGCCCTCAAATGGTTCTTTACTTCCCGTTGGAAGTTGGAACAAAACAATTTTGGATATATAATGACCTCTATAATTTTTAACAATTAACATTATGACCCCAAAATCTAACCAGATCAGCGTCCATCCATAATACATACATGTACATAAACCAATTTTGAAGTTGATTCACTGAACGGGTCTTTGTGAGAACAAGATATTTTCATAATGAACTCTGTGTCTTTTGATCTCATGATCTGAATCTAGTCAGATTATCATCTCTAGTACATGTACATACATGAGCAAAGTTAGAATTGAGCCCGCGAATATTTGAATAAAAACAACTGGATTACCGGAGAGATGAACCAAAACGTTAGATCTCCAGCATCCATTTCCAGTATGCAGAGGCATAAAAGTGAAATGAAAACTACAGAGTACATATCAACAGTGTTCCTACTTACTATTGCATCTGCCGCCGGTGCATTCTTAAAAATATCACCTTCTGAAACCTAGAAAAGTAATAATGAAGAGACAATGACAAAATAAACATTATTAGTAATACAATCCATACATTGCAGACCCCTTGTATAAACATGGAATTACAACATGTAGACAATGTTGTTTGATACTGACAGGTTACTTCTCTAATATAAAACAATTCATATTATTCATTTAGGTACAGTGTGCTTGTTTTAATATTTGCTTGAAACATTGTCATTCATTTTTACTTGTAATTCCACACCTGAAATCTGTTCACCGTACCTTTAAAACACACTGCCTTGCAATCTCAAAAGGGAACAAGTCACAAATCATCAAAGTTTTTTATATAAGTTTTTGATATTTTCTGATTTCACCTACAGTACACGTACATGAACAGCATATTTAGTCTGTTTGTTTGATTATTCTGTTTTGCCTTTTTAATACAAAAAAGGAAAAAAGTGGGGATTACTGTACATCTGTAGTACTCTGTAATATGATTTTATTGGTCCTTGCTTGTAATCAAATCAGTGACAATATCAGGGAATGCATTTAAGGTAGGTGAAAATGAAACATTCTGCTCTTTTACAAAACTTAGCAATGTCACTTTTCTCTCTTGCTTGAGTTACTTCTTTTTGTCAATTAAGGGCAGGTAGGTGTCACACATACATGTATGAATCAATGTACAAGTAGGCATCTCCTATTGTGTTTACCTAGCTCTACAGGTATTTGCTTTAACTACATAGCACACTTGACCCTGGTAACAATACCAGGTGCATTCAAATCATTAGGATTTATTACACCTACATGTTCATGTAAACACCTACTTGTACTCTGCACATTAACTCAACAGTGTGGCACATCTCAAATGAGCAAGTACACATACATGTATCATGTTATGTACAGATCATTGTGTCATTTCAATTTTCATGGTGATTTGTGTATACACAATACATGTGCATGTATGTACTTTTGTGCATACTGGGTCTGGGTGTCCCATAAAAAAGCGCAATGTTGGATTTCATATAATTTTTCTGACTGCCCCAACCAAATCATAATGATGATTCTTCTTCAGTGGTGATTTTATGTTCAATGATGCTTGTCAAAATATCTCATTGTTGAATTAAATGAATACAATATTGTCAAAAAAGAATACAATATTGTCACTTTTGTTCTTATCAATGGACGTTTCCCTTTCATTTTGATTTAGTTCTGAGTTGATCGATGGGTGGACTGATGTTGATGACAATGATGGTAATAATGTTTCATAATGATAATCGCGGTGGTGGTGATGATGACGATGATATTGATGGTGATGATGGTGATAATGCTGGTGATGGTGATGATAAAGATAGATAGTGGGTCGTTGTGGTTTAGTGGTAAGACTCTTGTCTTTTAGTTTGAGGGACATGGATTTGATTCCAGCCAAGGCGTGTTTTCCTTCAGCAAGAAATTTACTCACATTGTGCTACAATCAACCCAGGTGATGTACATGGATGTGTAAATATGTGTAAATGGATACCAACAGGAAGCAATTCCTCAAAAAGCTGTGAACACCAGAATCGGTACACTAGTAACGCCAGGGTATTAAGAGCGCCTTGAGCACCTCAAAAGGTGGATACATGTGCATGCGCTTTAGTTATGATGATAATGATGATGGTGATGTTGATATTGATGACGATGATGATGATGATAGTGATGTTGATATTGATAGTAATAATAAACAGTTCTTGTATAATGCATATCACAATTATGAATACTGTCTCTATGCACTTCCAAAGGACATTGATGATGATGATAATGATGATGATGATGATGGTGATGATGATAATGATGATGGTGATGATGACGACAACGATGATGATGGTGATGAATCTGATGATGAAGGTGATGATAACGATAATGATAATGATGATGATGATGATGATGATGATAATGATGATGATGATAATGATGATGATGATGGTGATGATGACGACGATGACGACGATGGTGATGATGACGAGTGATGGTGATGATGATGATATTGATGATGACAATGATGACCACAAGGAGGATAAGGAAATCAATAATGAGTAGGCCAATGATAACTTACCTCTACTTGATCACAACCCTTAAATGTCTCCTTCCAAGATTGAACCAGCTCTTTGTTAATATCCCTCAACTTGTACATAACACCGGCTGGAGCAGCTGTAATGATATCAAAGACAAACTACAATAGTGAACTCATGTCCACCAAAATAACTGCAACTGAATCAAACAAAAAATGTATGCTATGTACATGTCTGTGATGGTTCCAAGATGTTTGCTCCGGAGACAAGTACATGTACTCGACTATAAATTCCACACGCTAATCAAATGAGTCAAATGGCTATTAAACTTCAACCCAGAATTCAACACTAAACACTGCCCTAAACCTCACCCGTAATGTAATATAAAACCCAACTGCACACCTAACCTTAACCATATATATCGTAGACGAATTGTCACCAGACCAAATGTTGTGTCGCTGTCCGTGCCATTGGTGTCAATCTCACTGGTCAAATTCTAAAATAAGGTTCTACATTCCAATAAACATAAGAAGGAAGGCCTAAACCCATCGATCACTTGATGCTGAGCCATGCCCATGAATAATGTTTTTGGGCCATTTTGGTTTACTGTAACACCAACACTGAACTTGTTATGAGTACTTTAAAAAAATATGGAGTTTCCAAATTTGTTGTTCTATATCTGGTTGTCTATTTTCTGTTTTGTCCCAGCACACATGGTCTAATCCTAGTTGGTCTACAAGCATTTCATCTCCAAACCATTTTGTCTGATTTCCATTTATACCATTTCGCATTTTGTCCAATTATCATTTTAATAGGCCATAAAATACCCATTTGTCTCATATTCACAAGTTACATAACATCACTTAATCTAAACTGGGTTCACAAAGGCACTGCACAAATTCCACTCAGTCAAAATGAAAAATATTTTATACAGACTAGCTTCAATAATCTTTACTAATTACAAGTAAATACTTAAAGAGAGAGATTATAGCCCATCACATCAATTGATGTCAGGATCCAAAGTCACAAAATGGCAACAGAAAGATCAATGAAAATGTTATATAATTATAAACAAGATTCCCAGCTTATTACACATGTCCTTCACAGGCATGTTATAATGATTGGCACAATCACAGAGAATGTACAGGAAATGAACATGAAAATTTGAAATGAATCGACCATTCACATAGCCAAACACAAAACCCCCCAGGGAATGTCGTGGCAAGCAGGGAATAATCTGAACACTACATGTATGTGTGTATCTCACTCAGCCACACACAGATAACACCGTGTTCAGATTATCCCTCGTTTACTGGGTTAGCACCCAGAGATCTGTGTGATTGCTCCAGTGAGTCCAGTTATTTAAAACTTTGATTTTAGCTTCCTGTAGCTTCTTTGCGAACAAGCCAATCGCTCTGAGGGAAATTTGTGAAAATAAAAATCTTGTTTAATCCCAGAGGGGCTATAGCCTCTCAGTGATATAACCAATCTCTTTTTGACGTGTGCTACTGCTTTGTAACATTATTGAAGCTAGCCTGTGTGAAAAAAATTGTTCATTTTGACTCAGTGGAGTTTGTCCAGTACCTTTGGGAAGTTTGACAAGTTTCTTTTGGAAGCCAGTTTATATAGTTTGATGAAGTATTTATGAACCGGGTACATGTAGGTGGCTTTTCATACAGTTGTTTGCTAGTTATGAGGGACTTTCCAAACGTCTCGTGAACCATTCTTAGAGGCTTAATCAACATTGATATATAGAGCTCACACAGAAATTTGACAAATAAATACAATCATCATGGTGACAATGAACCTGCCCACATTTTGCCTGTGGGTACCAAATTTGATGACAATAATATGACGTAGTAGCCTGACTCTACAGAATCTTAAGTATTGTCCAGTATCACCTGTTGGGGAATACAATTTTAGAGTAATCTGGATATATTTTGTAAACCTAACCCTAAGACCCCCCACCAAAAATGATAAGCATCTTCTCTTCACCTTCTAATATTGCTTCTGTGTGCCAACTGTTATGACAAATTGGAAAAAAAGCAGAAGATACAGGTTTTACCAAATTTTCAAAAAAATATGGAACTGCAGCTGATAGAGCGCTCACAAGTAAATCTCTGCGGCGGCGAACGTGGCGCGACAAGGCCAAATCCACAGTATCCTCCGAACTCTGTTCGGGGATTGGCAAAATGAAAATCAGTAGTACAGTAGTAGACCAAAATCAATTCAACCACACTGATAGTACAAATGGGTTTAGCCTATATTAGATTATCTGATTAGGAGAACACACCAACTGCTTGTAAACCACGTGATTTACATGTAAACAAAAATATTTAGGCTATTCTGACCTTTGACCTCTATCTTGGGACTGGTCGTCTGATCCACCTGAGGTTTATTGAGTAGGATATCCTTCCTCTTGATACCAGTCTTTATATCAGTGGAATCTAAAGATAAAATGCCATCCATGATGATGGCTTGTTGGTCCTCCCTTCTCTCAGAGGTCTAGCTCTTCTGCAGGTTGCGTCCGTCGCAGCAATTGATGCGGACAAGCTACCAAGTGTTAGAGGTTCGTTTGATGATCGACAAATGTTCTGTTTCTTCATCTGTTGAGAAGAAAAAACAGCAAAAACAGTTACAATGTATAAGAATAACAGCTCTAAAGCTGATTTGTTGAATTCAGTATGTGTCCTGCACTTAGCAGGTCCTAACAAAGGATCATATTCATAGTTACATGCAGTTATAGTGAAGCAAATAAAATGATCTTGGGACTTGGGTTTCTCAGATACATGTACATGTAAGTAGTGGGCTATACAGAGGTCGAAGGGATTTTTCTTGTCATTTCTAATTTTAACTCCAACGTCCCATCAGATAAAAATTGACCATCAAAAATACAGAATATGCATCATACATGTACTTCCAAAACAGAGGCTTTGCATGTAACATTAGCCCAGATTAAAGGAGGAATCTTTGAGACTGTCTGTCTCTGCAGTTTACTTACCAAATTTCTAATCATTCTGGTGGGTTTAAAGTAGAATGAAACCATTGGAACAAGATAGCTTGTGTGAAAACAGAAAAATCAAAGAAAGAGATCAACAAAAGTTTGAGAAAAATCAGACGAATAATGAGAAAGTTATGAGCATTTGAATATTGCGATCACTAATGCTATGGAGATAGCAAATTGGCAATGCGACAAAGATGTGTGATGTCACTGTGAACAACTCTCCCCATTACTTTAGTATATTTCACTTGAATTGCCTCTTTTATCACATCTATCCATAAATCATGTGTTCTTCCTACATGAGGGCATGTAATACATATTTTTTAAGAATACATCATGGATAAAGAGTTTGTATCATCATAAGAAAAAAGCAAAAAGAGTCATTTTGAGGTTATTTTATAGTCCACCAAAGGGAAAATTGTTCATCAGTGACATCACATATCCTTGTCGCATTGCCAATGGGAGGATCTCCATAGCATCAGTGATTGCAATATTCAAATGCTCATAACTTTCTCATTATTTGTCCGATTTTTCTCAAACTTTCTTTATTCTTATTCTTTGATTTTTCTGTTTCTACACAAACCTATTTGTTCCAAAGGTTTCATTCCCCTTTAAGTAAGAGTCCTTAAATTCAAAATGACAAATTATAAAAACATTCAAGGGAAAGATAGAGACAGTGAATTTCTGGTCCCAGTAATCTATAAAATGGATTTCTTTCATTTCTTTTATTTTATGTTATGCAAAAATCAATTCAATTCACCGTTCCAAAATGGATTTCATGTTTTCCATATTATACCAAAACAGAATTTCCATTTTGAAATCAAGTTTGAGACAAAATTAACCATTATTCAATGGGGGGGGGGTGGTCAAATTGAGGCCCACTTGATCAATTTTGTCACCGCAAAATTTATTTTTACTGTGCCGCTTGGTGACTAAGTCTTCAACATCTTTTGAGAACAAATTTATAACGCTTGGGTATTTGGTTCTGAAATTACACAACAATTTTGTAAGTGCACGACAGACCCAAAATTCATATTGTTCAAAAACGTGATTCCATGTATGGTAGTGGATCGTATTACTGAACACTTTCCATGAATTCAATCATATTCATATCAAATATATTTTTCTCAAAAAATTCACCAAACTTTCACCATACACAAATACCTACAAAAAATTAAATTGTACAAATTTTGCAGAAATTGTTTTTCTCTTGTACGATATCTGCTTCCAAACGGACCCCACTTCACATGGGAAATATTCTGGTCACTTGAAAAAAAGGTATTCAGACCTGCCAACTTCTGGGAATGAAAAATTGTATTCTGTGATCAAAAAAATGTATTTCCCCAATAAAAGTGTATTTCATAAGAAAATGTGTGGCGCACTCGCTTACCACTGTGCTTCGTCTGCTCTTACAGATGAAAAAAAAAAACACATTGAAACATGTGAATATTTCACCCTGGTTTTCAAAATGATTGAAAAAAAAGTTACCTGAAATTAAATTTGATCTAATAATCATGTTTGTGTAAGTTTTATGAAATGAGACATTTTATTCAATTGTTATTCATTTTTTTAATTGATATCAAATGTTAAATGAATTGTTCATGTATAATGTTTATTATTTCAATATTTGTAACTGTTAGTGTTAGATCTATTTACAAACTTATATTTTCACAATTGTCCATCAAATTGAATCGCTCAAGGAAGAATGAAGTTTATCAAATTTGAACAGAATTGGCACTTACTTTTAATCCCATTAAAGACTTTCAATCTTGATAATAATTTTTTGAATATTCAATGCATTGCATGCTGATGTTAGAAAACTCGCCAGAAAATTCCATTCATTTCACAAATTCACATGTCGCGCCAGCACAGTCAATCACCACGACACACATGGAACTACTCCCGTATCACTCACCAAAAAACCCTGCCGAAATACAAATTACGTCATTAAAATTGATTTACATATATCTGCACCATATTTCCAAAGCATGCGACGGAATAGTTCAGATTCAGGAAGCGGGGTCCCCGAAAATGAACTAAAAATGTAGAAATCTGTGATCTTTTCCGAGTTTGCAAACTTTATTTTCTCACTAACTTATGATCGTATCTTCAAAATTCCAATAAAGAACCAAATCAGATTTTTTTTCTTTCTTACGGCGATATCAGACTTTGCAAATTGAGAGATCCCAGAGCACGAGAGCAAATCGCTCGCCAATCTTAATTTTTTTCGCAATTCAGCACCCATAAAAAGAGTAAATATCAAGAAAATTGATGCTGCAAATGTTCAATCAAAATCAGAAAAAGGGAAGCGGGCGAGGACGAGAAACATCACAATTTTTTTTTTTAGCCAAATTTTGAAAATTGTAAATAGTAAAAAATTTCATGCAGCCGCCAAAATAGATGAGCGCGAGGAAGATCAACTATTTTCTTTTTTTACTTGGCCTCATACCTCGCATAACAAATGAACAGTACGTAGCAGGAGATTTTGTGTATGTGCTATTCCAGTATACCTAGAAAGGAAACGTGTTCTCACCTATTCACTTGTAGGCATAATAAATTGCACACGCGGGCAATGGAAATGGTCTCCTGTTTACTCTGTACACAATGGCAATGCCACTGGTGCAGGACTCGCGCTCATTCGTTGCACAAAGAACAATACTACATGAATTGCGAAGCATCCCACCATCAATAAATGAAAAAAATAATATCTGGTAAACTTACAAACTATTTTCACCACCATCACAACAAAGAAATACAATGATTTTAACTTCGCAATTAGGAAAGCTCGGTCGTCTGAAGTCTTCCTCTTGAGATATCTAGCTAGGCTAGCTCAACGAATTAGAGGGCGGCATCACACAAGCGTGTTGCATGCCCTGTGATGTGATAGCAAGTCAATGGCGAATTTTAATAAAAAAGTTTATTGTAAAAACATCAGCAGCAGTGGGAAAACAAATGAAATATTGCTGAAAGTAGCAAAGTTCCATATACATGTAGATGCACCGGCCCCCGAATACTAAAATTGAAAATAAAACATGAAGAAGTTTCAAAATTATAGCTAGCTAGCCCTATAGGCTTGTAGGCGCTTGTAGGCCCTATACCTTCATTATATTGTATTATATCAATAGATAAATCATTTCACACCAGTTCCTGGTAGAAATCTAAAATATGCATCATCACGAACCATAAAAAAGAATTTTGTGCAATGAGGCAGCTGCTAGCTCGTACCCTATATAGTATATGACGTCACAAATAAAAAATAAATTCTAATGACTTTCTTAACATTTGATTTTCCTCAAACGTTCGACAATGCTGTTTTTACAACAATTACTTTTCGTCAGGGTAAACTGCAAAAACCCAGGTGTTGGTTTAACACTAGCCAGGAATCTATTATGTCCACACTAGATAATTATTGTAACAACACCAGTTTAGAATCAAACCGATACTGTTTTAATACTACTTGATATTAAACACCTATCTGGTGTTAGACCAAAACCAAACTGGTAGTATTAACACTTCTCTGGAGTTGACATATAAAGATTCCGGCCGGTGTTAAATCACACCGGTGGGTTTTTTTTTGCAGTGTAGACTTCCCTTTAATGATCGATGCTTGAGAGATTAGATTTGTTTCAAACATGTCAAAATTCTGTTGATCTTTTATTTTCCTTTCTTTTATGCATATCCAATATGGCATTCGCGAATCCACGGGGGCTTCGATCGGAGCCTTATATTTTAATGTGAAATGAATATTTGCCGTTTATCTTTCAGAAATATACACCGGAAAAAGATATATTGACCGTCTATATAGTTGAGTCTTCATTAATAAAATTTAGCCAACTCAGTCATCATCCCCCTTTTATTGGTGTAAATTGATCTTGGTTTATCAAACAACCATTCTTTTACTTTCTGTAGACGGAAAATATTAGACTGCATGGCTACATAAATAGGCCTATTTCAATCTTAGCAGTCTCGATGTTGCACTTACGTGAAGCTTGGCTTGGTAAATTTTTCGTTTAAACGTCAAATATAATAGCGCCACAGAAAACAAAGATTATAACATTTGTTACCAATCTTCTTCGAGAACAAATAAAGCTTATAAAAATGAAGAAAAAGTAAGCAACACTGCAAAAACTCCGGTGTTGATTTATCTGGGGGTGATGGTTTAACTATATTTATACACATTGTATATACTCCTGAAGAAGACGGATGTCCGTCGAAAATTCGAGGAAATAAAAACTATATTGGCTTTGAAAGCATTACCATTTATCTTCAGCATATTTTGTTACTATATAGAGAAGCCAATACGTGAAACTTTAAGATGTTTATACATATATTTATATATATATATATATAACAAAATATGCTGAAGATAAATGGTAATGGTTTTTATTTCCTCGAATTTTCGACGGACCTCCGTCTTCTTCAGGAGTATATACATTGAATCAATTGAATCAGTTTAGAATCAAACCGATGCTGTTTTATTACTACTTGATATTACACACCTATCAAGCTGTCGTACATGTAAAGCTTTACACATTTATATTTCTTCTCTCATACGTGTACTGTATCAAAGCAATAGCTTTGATCCAGCTGAGGCATGGCGGCTTGTCATTGTTCAAAACTCACCTTCACCCGACAAAGGAAAATATAATTGGTATAATGTCGAAAATCTGTCTATCTGACGGTCAATCGGATCGGGCTCAGTCTAGCCACTAACCCGTCTCTGTGGTCTAGTGGTTAAGGCACCGGCGTTCAAAGCTGGGGGCCCGGGTTCTTCGATTCCCGGCAGAGACATTTTTTCGGCATCACCAATTTTTCCAAAGGGTAGATAGCTCTGGGGAACCTTGATTTAAGCTACGCCTACCATTGTTCTCTTCATCCATTTCTTTACAATATTTAAATAAAAAAGAGTTGGAAAAAGCTGTCTTACATGTAAAGCTTTACACATTTACATTTCTTCTCTCATACGTGTACTGTATCAAAGCAATACCTTTGATCCAGCTGAGGCATGGCGGCTTGTCATTGTTCAAAACTCACCTTCACCCGACAAAGGAAAATATAATTGGTTATAATGTCGAAAATCTGTCTATCTGACGGTCAATCGGATCGGGCTCAGTCTAGCCACTAACCCGTCTCTGTGGTCTAGTGGTTAAGGCACCGGCGTTCAAAGCTGGGGCCCGGGTTCTTCGATTCCCGGCAGAGACATTTTTTCGGCATCACCAATTTTTCCAAAGGGTAGATAGCTCTGGGGAACCTTGATTTAAGCTACGCCTACCATTGTTCTCTTCATCCATTTCTTTACAATATTTAAATTAAAAAAGAGTTGCCAAAAGCTGTCGTACATGTAAAGCTTTACACATTTATATTTCTTCTCTCATACGTGTACTGTATCAAAGCAATACCTTTGATCCAGCTGAGGCATGGCGGCTTGTCATTGTTCAAAACTCACCTTCACCCGACAAAGGAAAATATAATTGGTTATAATGTCGAAAATCTGTCTATCTGACGGTCAATCGGATCGGGCTCAGTCTAGCCACTAACCCGTCTCTGTGGTCTAGTGGTTAAGGCACCGGCGTTCAAAGCTGGGGGCCCGGGTTCTTCGATTCCCGGCAGAGACATTTTTTCGGCATCACCAATTTTTCCAAAGGGTAGATAGCTCTGGGGAACCTTGATTTAAGCTACGCCTACCATTGTTCTCTTCATCCATTTCTTTACAATATTTAAATAAAAAAGAGTTGCCAAAAGCTGTCGTACATGTAAAGCTTTACACATTTATATTTCTTCTCTCATACGTGTACTGTATCAAAGCAATAGCTTTGATCCAGAGCAATAGCTTTGATCCAGCTGAGGCATGGCGGCTTGTCATTGTTCAAAACTCACCTTCACCCGACAAAGGAAAATATAATTGGTTATAATGTCGAAAATCTGTCTATCTGACGGTCAATCGGATCGGGCTCAGTCTAGCCACTAACCCGTCTCTGTGGTCTAGTGGTTAAGGCACCGGCGTTCAAAGCTGGGGGCCCGGGTTCGATTCCCGGCAGAGACATTTTTCGGCATCACCAATTTTTCCAAAGGGTAGATAGCTCTGGGGAACCTTGATTTAAGCTACGCCTACCATTGTTCTCTTCATCCATTTCTCTTATATATACGTATATACAAATATTTAAAAAAGTAGAAAACATAAACTCATGGAGGGTAAGTTTGACAAAAATTTCTGCCATTGATCGACAGACCATGCCTACCAGATTTCCCAGCACCACTGGCCCGTGGAGCAGTGTGGCCCAGTGGATTAGTTTTCGGACTTTGAAAAAGAGGGTCGTGGGTTCGAATCCCAGCCATGGCGTAATTTCCATCAGCAAGAAACTGATCCACAATGTGCTGCACTCAACCCAGGTGAGGTAAATGGGGCCGGTAGGAAGTAATTCTTTAAAAAGCCGTGTGCGCTATGAACGCCTAGCTTAGCCGGGTACAGCAGCGCCTTGAGCACCTAACAAGGTGGATATGCATGTGCGCAATATAAATACCCTGATGTTATTATTATTATACAGCGAGAGCATTCATTGTTGGGGAAAAGAAATTAACCAAGAAAAACGAGATATTCAAAAGTGAACAAAAGTTTTTCTTCTCCTCCTCTTCCTCCTTCTTCTTCCTACTCCTCCTCTTCTCTTCTTCTTCTCATCCCCCTCATCCTTTTTCCTCCTCTAGCTTTTTGCTCCTCCTGTTCCTTCCTCCTCTTCCTCCACCTCCTCTTCCATCTTCTCTTCCTCCTCATCTTCCACGTCCTCTCCCTCCTCCTCTTCCACCTCCTCTTCCTCCACCTCCTCTTCCATCTTCTCTTTCTCCTCCTCTTTCATCTCCTCTTCCTTTTCCTCCTCCTCTTCTTCTTCTTCTCCTCCTCCTCCTTCTTCTTCTTCGCCTCCTTATTCTCCTCCTCCTTTTGTTCTTAACTGGATACCTCTAATTTCTATCATCACCCCCACCTCTTCAACTCCTTTTTTTCTCTCCCTCTCTGTGCCTACAAGCATGACAAGTCAACACACCTATATGTCTTTGCTCATCAAGTCTATTCTCTTTCTTTTGAAAATTTAACATTAAAAAATGTTAAGCGATGTTGTGCTCAAACACAATATTAAATACAGATATAGCAACAAGGAATAATCACTGTTTACATTCATTTGTTTTTCTGTTCAATGTTTTGGAAGAGATCATAAGAGAAATAAGGACATATCGGTTGAGAGTTGACCCAAAGTAAGTTGAAGTACAAATTAAAGGTCAAGTCCACCCCGGTAAAATGTTGATTTGAATAAATAGGGAAAAATCAAACAAACATAATGCTCAAAATTTCATCAAAATCGATCAGATGTAAAATAAAAAAAAGTTATGGCATTTTGAATTTTCGCTTATTTTCCAGAAAACAGTGATATGCACAACTCAGCGACATGGAAATGGGTCAGTCGATGATGTCCGTCACTCACTATTTCTTTTCTTTTTTATTGTTTGAATTATACAATATTTCATTTTTTGCATATTTGACAATAAGGACCAACTTGACTGAACCATATAGTATTAAACAATGCTAATTCCACATGTTCAGGGAGGAATTAATAGTTGTTTCCCTTGATAATATAGAGAAAATTAGAATATGTCATAGTTCACATAATAATTAAAGATATAGTGAGTGAATGACGTCATCAGTCCCCTCATTTGCATACCGACCAGGATGTGCATAGAACTGTTTTGTGAAATTAAGCGAAACTTTAATATATCATAACTTTCTTATTTTACATTCGATTTTGATGAAATTTTCAGTGTTATGTTTGTTGGATTTTTCTCTTTTCATTCAAGTCAACTTTTTGTTGGCGTGGACTTGTCCTTTAAATACAGGAATGAAATCTGATACATTTTAATGAAACTCAAAGTAAATGGTTTAGTTTAAATAATTTTATACAGTAAATCAGACCCCTGTAACTGTATACTCGAGTTCACTTGTACTAACAGTTACAACATAAATTGTAACTCATTAAGATCATCGGGCCCTCTTTATAAAGAGTTACAGATTACAAACTCTGTTAACTTGTAATTATGGCACCTATACCATGGTAACGTGGCTCAACACCCAGTAAAGATCAATGTTTCCATGATAGTTACAATGATGGTAATACTGTCACAGTTGAAGCTATTTATCGATTTGATATAATTATTGTTTTCTTCTGCATTCATATATTTTTTTTCATTACATAACATAATATTGATAACTGTTTTACAAGAATCTTAGAGAGAAAATGGACTAAAAGTATCATTCTAAACACACTTATGATCTACTACCAAATTGTTACATCATTCACATTTTGCAGGAGGAGGATTGTCATGACAAGGAGATTGCTTGAAAAAAAACGACAACCCCGATTAAAACTTATAGATTAATTGATGAATTTATTAAACAGAATGGTTTACTATCTCTTCATAATTTCAATAATGAAGATGGAAAGGATGAGGATGATGGTGCCAATGGAGAAGATTAAGGCCATGGAGATGATGATGGTCATGGGAGAGTTATTGGTGATGATCAACTCGAAGGAATTATTACTTTATGATTAACTGAAATACTGACATATTCTGATAATAACATGGATTTAACGTTAAATTACTTTAAACATGCTAAGAGACGAACATCTTTTAATAGACTGTGGTAGAGAGTTCCATAAATCGGGAGAATGGTGTATATAGATCTATGAGCCACAAACAATTGGGTTGATTAAATAAACATTTGAAAAGTTATGTGTAGGGTATGAATGAATGGATGTGTCCATGGAATGAAGGTGACAGCATGTTATTGACGTAGGCCTACTGCTTGAACATAAGCACTTTGAAGTGAACTAATGTCAAATACTGTTAGAGTCTTTAGATTATGGAATAACGGGTTTGTGTGTGATAAATATTGCGAATCAGTAAAGATTATGGGTAGAAAATATTCCGTATGAAAAAATGCACTTTTTCAAAATGAAACGTGCCTTTTTTCAGAATTAAATACCCTTTGGGAAGTAATGCATTTTAGGTGAGAAAATCACATTTTTGCGTCTCGCGCTTCGCGCTTGCATCAATCGCTTAGTAAGATAGCCATCCTGTTCATCGTTACATAAAAGGCTTGTCCAGTTATAGGATCGGAATATCAAGTTTTCTATTGAACTTCTACAATTTTATTTTTTAATTTCAAGCCATTTCTCGGCTTAAATGATGGGGTATGTTTGGTTGCCCCCCTCGAAATTTACGAATCCAGATCCTGTACGTAGGCACTAGCCTTCAATATACAGTGCGTCCCAAAAAAACTATACACTTTTGAAATGGCTGCCAAATAAAAAATGTAGCACTTTGGGGGAAAAGACTTATAGATATGGAAAGCCAATAAAGTCAACTTTTAAATGACACCAAAAAGTTGGAAAATTATTCATGCTTGAGCGAGCACTGCCCACTGAAACAGAGGGTATGCAAATTAGGGTGGGCTGGAATTAGCCTTCCAATTTCTTTCAGATTTTTTGTTTGGTACTTGCAAAGTTGAAGGTTATTTGGTGAATTAAAGATCAGATATGTGATCAGTTTGTTGTTTGTGAAAATTTCATACGTTATTAAATTGAAATTTAATGCATGAGTGATCATGAATTGCAATTTTTAGTGCAGTTTTATCATGTGGATCTCAACAATGTGTTCATGACAGTCAGGAGAAGAGGGGGTAATATGACTTAGGTAGGTGAAGTAAGTTGATGGGCTAAAGGTCAACAGAACATTTAGCAACCCCTCCCTCCATCTCTACCCCCTCCCCCCCCCCCCACTTCTCTCCTCCTGAAAGACTAAGCTTGGCTAGGCTGGGCAGGAATTAGCCAAACAGTTTTTTGAGAGGTTAGTCCTTTGGAACTTACAAAGCTAAGGGTGTTCTGCTATTCATGAGTGAGATAAGTTTTGGTTTTAATAGGCAAATTTCATGAATTACTAAATTGAAATGTACTGCATGAGTGAACAGGAATTGTAATTTTAGTGTAGCATATTCATCTTGTGGACATCAGAAGTGTGTTCATGAGAGTCAGAGTAATGTGATGGTACATGTACCTGTTACAAGCAAGAGGGCGAGGTATGCTAAGACTTGGTTAAAAGGGCATTCCTCTTCTTTTTGTCCTTTTACTAATTAAAAGTCATAGGTAACCTCCCCTCTTCATCTCCATTTTCCAGCCCCCCCCCCTCTCTCTCTCTCTGTCCATCTCCTGGATTGTAGCCTTTTCAAAACTTAACTGCCAAGTGACCGGTGGCTGATGGTCAGTTTGAATGATTACCAAAATAATTTAATGATTATGATGATTAATGAAATAATTTATTGGAAAAAAATGAATGTTTTATTGATCACATTGCACATTGAATGAGTTGATTTACTGATAAATTGTTGATTGAATGATTGATAGGAAAAAGTTGATGCCCTAATTCAGAATTAATCATTAAACCAACATTCTGCTCTGGACTTCACGCGTACATGAGAATAGCCATCAGTCTCTCAACAAGAGGGGAGGGTGGGAAAGAGGGGGGGGGGGGCAGGGGCTGAATATTCTGTTGACCCTTATTTCATCAACCTACTTCTCCCACTTAAGCCCTATCTCACGATTCTCACCCCCTATTTTCCCGACTGGCCGACTCCCATGAACACATTGCTGAGATCCCCATGATAAAGTTGAAATGCTGCCCCAAAAGAGATCCAAATGATAAAGTTGAAATGCTGCTCCAAAAGTTTAATTTGTGTTCACTCATGCATAAAAGTTCAATTTAATGACTTAAGAAATTTGCTTAAGCTATCAAAACTGATCAAGGTTGATCATTAATTTATCACAACGCCCTTAACTTTGCAAGTTCGAAATGATTTGCCTCTCAACAACTGAAATAAATTGGAAGGCTAATTCCAGCCCACCCTAATTTTCATACCCTTTGTTTCAGTGGGCAGTGCTCGCTCAAGCATTAATAGTTTTCCAACTTTTTGGTGTCATTTGAAAGTTGACTTCATTGGCTATCCATATATGTGAGTCTTTTTCCCCAAAGTGCTAGATTTTGTATTTGGCAGCCATTTCAAAAGTGTATAGTTTTTTTTGGGACGCGCTGTATATACCCGAAAAGAAGAATATCTTCTGTGACTGTGATTTCAGGGATTCTGTGTTATTCAAACTGTTTGTTTTATCCATTCTTGTTCTCACCTAAACAACATTTATCACTTTGCAGAGTGGTTTAATGTTACCTCCCAGAAAAAAAATTGGGGGCACACCATGGCGTATTTGTGGAAATGAAAAAAGATGTCACGAGCCAGCGAAAATGTTTGCCTTTTTATAATGAAAACCTAACTTTATAATATAGTAGGCCTATTCAAAGAATGATTTCATATTTAACCCAATGTCCCTTCTTTTTCTTTCCCTTTCTCCTTCTTGTTTGCCCCCTCCTTGGTCTTAGGACTCTGAGGGAACCACCCCCACCCCCCTTTAAGCCCAACCCATCTCCTCCCCATCATGTTGCACACCTATTCGACAGGTAGCCTATCATTGGTGCGAAGATTAATGGTAAGATGTTTGGTTAATTCTTCGAAGAAATACTCATGTCCTCTCACATCATCTGTCCAGTAAATATAAGGTCTACCATCGCTGAGGAACAATCTCACCAAGAACGGCATCTCATCATCTGGGATGTCCTCACGGAAGATCACCACTACGAATTCTGTTCCGATATCACTTACATGGTCCATTGCTGTACGGAATTTAAGTATAAACCATCGATCACGAACTGCAGCTCTGCTGAGGATAACAACGGTCTTATAACTGTGGCTCACCACGTAGTCGACTGCGTCTAAGTAATACATTCCCAACACGAGTTCATCATCGCCAAAGACATTCCTCTGAAACTGCGGAAGCCGTTCTGCGATAGCCGGTTGGAGATGTTCGCGAGTCCAGTCTTCGTCATCATCATAAAATATAACATTCAGATCAAACTCATAGTCATTATGGTCCCGAGCATCTCGCATCTCCTTGTAGCCGATGGCTGCTAGTTTCACAAGAAACAATTTGTACCTTAACTGCCAACGGTTGTGATACGTGAGTCCAATGATCAAAATTAGGCAGATGATTGCCAAGGAAGGAAGGCAGATGATGACGATGTCGATGCTACAAAACTCTTTAGGATCAAATTCGATCAAGTGCTGGTCCTGAAGAGGCTCTAAAGAATCTGATGCACAAATAGTTTTATTGGTATTTTGGAGGATAAGTGACCCACTTAGCCAGTCCATGAGCCAGCTTAGATCACATTCGCAATTTATCGGGTTAGTTGATAGATCAATTGATAAAAGAGAAGTTTGTATCGATTTAAAGGCACTTTGGTCAAGACGCGTTAATTTGTTATTTGAAAGAAGGAGCATTTTTAGTCCTCGGTTGCTGGTAAAAATCCCTCGATCTAGGTCCGTCAGAAGGTTATCACTAAGGTCAATGATTGTTATATTAAGTAATTGCTTGAAAAGAACAGCCGATAACTTTTCTAGGTTGTTGTTTCTAAGTATAAGCATCTGAAGTGATTCCAATCCTGAGAAAGCTTCCGGATGAAGGTCTGACAGATCACAGTCTTCTAGAGAGAGGATTTGTAAAACGGAGAGCTGTCGCAAAACTTCGGGCGGCAGATCCGGATTATGATCACCATGCAAATTCGATAGTTGACTTTTGCTCAGATTTAAAGTTTTGAGGTTGAACAGACCGTCGAAAAGAGATGTATTCATGCCTGGGTCCCAAAGGTCGTCATTAGAAATTTCTACATTCGTCATCTCTAAATGTTCCAGAAGATGCAGTCTTTTAAAGGGACGTAGATGTCCAAAAAATAACCATAGGCCTATCATATTATTAAGGTAGAGGGATTTTAAGTTTGGGACTTCTATGCTATGAAATTTCATAATTTTACAATCAGATAGATCAATTACTTCAATTGTCTTCAGATCAATGAAAGAACCTTCCTCTATGTAGGTGAGCAATTTGTTCGAGGACAAATTTAAATTCGTAAGGTTATGTAACCATGTAAACATATCTCTATATATAGCAGTGAACTGATTATTAGGTAAACATAACTCAGACAATCCCAAACTCCATGACCATGGTATGACTTGTTTATCTATGCGTTTAAGCTGAGTATTTGTCATATCTAATACTCTTAGCATTTGCATGCCGAAGAAGAATTCGGGTTGGACAGCAATGATATCGTTGTAAGCAAGGATAAATTTCCTCACACTTGTCAGATTTGAAAAAATATAAGGAGATAGAGAGCGTATACCGTTTAGAGAGAGGTCGAGGTTTTCTAGAGAACAATCTCGCAGTGGGTCAAATAAGCCTGGCGAAGAGAAGTTAATATTGATGCCATCTGATATTTTAAAACTCTTTATTGATGAATTGGATATTCCTCGGAATATGCTACTCAACGTCTTTGTTGTTATTGTATCAGATTTGAATCTTAAAGATTTCACATGAAGCGACGCAATAACTTTTGGATCCACTGATCTGATGTAGTTCCCATAAATCTTTAAAGTATCAGTATTGCAGGAGAAATTGAAAGTATTTACTGTTAAGTTTGTAATCAAGTTATCTGTCAGATCGACGGTCTTTACCCTACCACACGAGCTTAAATTTATAATGGTGAGCAGAGTAAACCCAAGATTTAAAGTATCCAGTTTGGGACTCCATGCCAGCATATCATAAGGGATTGACTTCACAAATGAGTTTGACATATCTAAGTACGATAGATTCCTTGTGTATTTGAAAATACCTGTACCTTGAAACACATAGAGTGGGTTCCAAGAAAGATCCAGTCGCAGTAAATTCTTTAGAGGGTGGAAAGCTGCATTTTCTATCACGTTAATGTGATTAGTTGAAAGATCTAGTTTGGCAATGAGAGGATATCTTGTAAATGAAGAATTCAGTAGAGAAGATATGTTGTTGTTTTCCAGTTGTAGAACCTCGATGCCATCTGGGAGATGTTGAGGAACAGAATTAAAACCCATGTCACCACACATAGCAGTCTTTTCTTTTAAATCTTCATGACATCTTCGCGGGCCTAGGTTTACCTGTGTTGCAAGACTTTGTGAACATTGGATCAAGATAATTGATACATGGAGAAGTAGGGAGAAGTGTGCCATGATGAAAGATTCCAGCCTGAAACAAGAGATCAAACAAAGTCATAAACTCTCCATGAAATATGAGTTTTCTTTCTTTTTTTTCTTCTAAAAAGGACAAGTCCATCCCAACAAAAAGTCGATTTGAATAAAAAGAGAAAAATCCATCAAGCATAACACTGAAAATTTCATCAAATCGGATGTAAAATAGGAAAGTTATGATATTTTAAAGTTTCGCTTAATTTCACAAAACAGTTATATGCACATCCTGGTCGGTACGCAAACGAGGAGACTGCATGACGTCACCCACTCAATATTTCTTTACTATTTCATTACAATATGAAATATTCGCATTTTCTCCTCATTGTCAAGTGATACAACGATTAATTCCTCCCTGAACATGTGTAATTAGCATTGTTTAATACTATATGGTTCAGTCAAGTTGGTCCTTATTGTCCAAATAAAATAATGCATACTTCAAACGATAAAAAAACAAAAGAAATAGTGAGTGATGGACATCATCGACTGACTAACCTAATTGTGCATATCACCATGATCACTGTTTTGTGAAAAACAAGCGAAACTTTAAAATGTCATAACTTTCTTATTTTACATCAGATTTTGATGAAATTTTCAGCAATATGCTAGTTTGATTTTTCCCTATTTATTCAAGTCAGCATTTTCCTGGTCGTGGACTTGACCTTGAATTACAAACGAATTGAAGTTTCTTTTTTGAATTGGTTTGCATGTACATGTATATAACTTTTAACCGATTACTGATTTATTGTATGGTTGATAATGAGGGGAAAGCTGGTATTATATAAAACAACGTATAATATTAGATAATAATAATATAATAATAATTAAAGATTTGTATAGCGCACATATCTGTCGATGACACTCAAGGCGCACAATTAACTTATATAAAACAGAAATGAAATAAATAAATACAAAAAAAATGAACAAACTGACAAGAAAAATACAAAATCAGTTAAAGTTGGTAGTCAAAATAACAATTCGGGCTTATCTCACAACAGTTAAGGAAATGCTTCCCTCATGAGGAAAGTCTTTAATTTTTTGTGGAATAGCTCTCTTGACTGGCACGACTTAATGTCCGATGGGATTGAATTCCACAAACGTGGACCAGCAACGGAAAAAGATCTGTCACCCCAAGACCTTTTCACTCTAACTTGTTGGAGCTGGTGAACATTCCCTGAACGAAGACCGGGTCTACATGATCTCTTTACCTCCAGAAGATCTGATAGGTACACTGGTGAATGGTTGGTTTTAAGTTTAAAGACCAAGGAAAGAACTTTATATGAAAGTCTTTGCCTAACAGGCAGCCAGTGTAATTCCTTGAGGACTGGGGTGATATGATCCGACAACTTTGAACGCTTTACAAGTCGTGCAGCAGAATTCTGGACCTTAGTCGTTTTATGTGAGTATCAGGCAGTCCAACCAAAGTACTGTTGTACATATCCAAACGTGATGTGACAAGAGCATGAACTGCCTGCTTCATTGCATGGGGATTCAGGTAATCCCGGATCCGACGAATCTGCCTAATGTGATAAAATGATGATCTGATGCAGCTAGAGATTTGTGGTTCCATAGACATAGTACTATCAAGTGTCAAGCCTAGCGAGCGAACTTTAGAAACCGGCTCAACATGTACATCACCAATTTTTAGGTTAGGAATGATGACCTTTTTGATCTGTTGGGAAGAGCCAAAGAAAATGAATTCAGACTTCGCCTGGTTGATTTTCAAGTAGTTCTGTCCCATCCATTTGGAGATCTCTGCTACACATGTCTCAAATCTAGCAAGTACATTGTCCACATCAGTTTGATTAGGTAAGCATGGTAAATACAGCTGAATGTCATCAGCGTATATGTGATACATCAAATCATGCCGGTTGATAATGTCATAGATTGGTAGAATGTACATGGAAAACATTTGTGGTCCGAGAACTGAGCCCTGAGGTACGGAGCAATCAAGAGAAACTGGGTCAGAGATGTCATCCTCACCAATGCGAACTGATTGAGTACGACCATCAAGGTATGACTGACACCAGCTCAGAGCTGCCCCACTGATACCAATTTCCTGTAGTCTGTGACGTAGAATACAATGATCGACCGTATCAAACGCTGAACTCAAATCCAGTTGAACGAGGCCAGTCAACATGCCTCTATCCATGGCTCGGAGGATGTCGTTAGTCACTCTCAAGACAGCCGTCTCTACTGAATGGTGTTTCCTGTACGCCGACTGGAAAGGATCCTGCAGAGACTGGTCAGCTACACATCTGATGATACGAGCAGCAGCCGCTCTTTCAATTACTTTTCCAAGGAATTTCAAGTTAGCTACTGGCCTGTAGTTTTCCAGTCTCTCCTTATCCAAGTTTGACTTCTTAAGTAGAGGTCTAATGGTAGCATGTTTCAAGTTCTCTGGAAAGACTGCTTTGGTAAAAGACCCATTAACCAACTTTGTAATAAATGGCACAAATGCAGAGAGATGATCCTTGATTAGCCATGTTGGAATGGGGTCTTGGTGACAAGAGCTCGAGGGTGACTGTTTGATGATTCTCTCAATTTCAGCCTCCGATACCAAATCTAAACTACACATAAACGGATCTCGACGTGACGGTACTTCATTGTTATCGTGAAGCTGCACAAAAGAATCACGAATTGTGTTGATCTTGTTCAAGAAATGCTCCGAGAATCTGTTTGCTAGCGACCCATCAGGTGGTAGCTGTGGTAACACAGGATCGCATTTCTTCTGGAGTAGGTCATCGATGATGGCGAACAAAGCTTTCTGATCTGATGAACAGCTCTCAACAGCAGATGAGTAGAACTGTGTTTTTGCTTCTTTCATGAGCTTCACAACAATCCGGCATTGCTCTTGGTATCTCTTATGATGTAGTTGGCGTTCTCCTTTGGATTTACACTTTCTCCACTTTCTTTCCAACCTCCGTCTCACCTTCTTAGCAGTCCGAATCTCTTCATTATACCATGGACATTTTTCTCTCTGTTTCAGGCGTCTTGTCTTCAAAGGTGCAAGGTCATCAAGGATACCACAAAGAGATCGTTCGTATGTTTCTACGGATGCAGAAATACCAAGGTTCTCTACGTCAATCTTCGACAAAGCCTCAAAGACGCGTTGATGAAATACCTCATGGTCCATTGCCTTGAAACTGCGCATGGTAATTGTCCTCTTTGGATGTATAGGCTTTTTCAATGACAATTTGCAGGTGATGGCAAAATGATCAGACAATCCTGGATGAACTGATAATTCAGAGACAATACCGTCACCATCACGAGTTATCAGCAGATCCAGTGTATGACCAAGACGATGAGTATGGGTGGATACATGCTGGGTCATACCATATGAAGACAACAACTTCTTAAAAAGAATTGTATTCCCTGCAGTTGTGTCATCCATCCATATGTTAAAATCACCTGTGATCACAAGTTTTGAAGGATGGAGAAGATAATAGTCCATTAGTTTACCGAAGTCCTCAAGAAACGATGTAAAAGGCACATGTAGTCCATTTTCACTGTTCCTTTCAGGGCGGTATATGATGACTAAACGAAATGTACCATGATCATCTGATACTTGTGTATGTAGGGCTTCGAAGGAGTTATACCTCTGGGGTAATTCTGTCTTCAAACATAGATCAGACCTACACAACAAGCCGACACCTCCTCCAGGTCTGTTATCTCGAGGGATATGGACTAATGAGTAGCCTCTTGGGGTGGCTTCCTTGGCCACAAGGTCGTCATCTGGTCTCAGCCATGTCTCCGTCATGGCAATGATATCAAACCCTTGCTCATTTACAAAGTCAACAAATTGAATAGTTTTATTCCGAATTGACTGTAAATTGATGGTGCAAAGTTTAGCAAGCTCAGAGACAGGCTGAATGTGAATCAAGTTATTGGTATCACAAGATCGGACATTTTTCTTAGCTTGGCGTATAGTATCCTGTATGACTGGAATATATTGCTGGCTCTTTATGAAAGAACGATGTCCTCTCTTTGTTGGCTTGATAATACCGATACCACAATCCACTATTGTCTGGTACACATCCCTTGGCAGGGAAGTTTTGGAGCATTGTCTCTTAATGTCCAAGAGTTCCTCTCTTGAATAGGAGTGCAAAGCCATGGTCAATATGATGACAAGGATTACAGCTCGCCAGTGATTAGCCATGGGTTCCATTGATATGCACTCAAGAGGAAATACACAATAGCCATGTAGTTAGCTGTAGAAAACTGAATCCAATTCCAGTGACCAGAATCCAGAAATGAAGATAAATTTCTTCCTAAATTGTCATAAAGTGGGCGAATGAAATAAATCAAAACATGTCCACCAGTTTCACTAAGACTTCCTCTTCAAACTGATGTAAACCATTAAGAAATCGATTCTGAAATTCTCCAGTTATCAAACCAAATATGGAGAGCTGAAAAGAGTGCAACCAGAGCGCAATACTTAACTTGATACAGTGCGTATCAAAAAAAAGTTTACACTTTGAAAAAATCCTGTAAAATTATACATTTGTAATATCCTGAAAATTGTTCCACATTTTAACATTGGTACAGGTCCATTAAAGCAAATGACGATATAACTGTCGAAAAATATTTCCGCTTGAGTGAGCATCACTTACTTTTGAAAAGTTAGTGAAAAATGATTTGCGCAGAAATTTGAAATAGTTATGCAAATAAAAGTAGACCTTAATCATGAAGAACACATGGAATTTAACTAGTAAAATTGATTTGAAGATATCTTCTACATTGTTTGACTTGTTTCCTTGCCCAAAACACTTCGAAGAGTGCATTTTGCCCCACCCCACTCCCCCACACACCGAGGCCATCGTGACGATATTTGCTTTACACTGAGCTGTGATTTACATGAAATGGCTTAAGCTTGATTTTCATTTTGTTAATCATTGCTAAGCTTGGGAAAAGTGTGGAGAAACAAGTATTAAATGAAAAATGAAATGTAAACCAACTTTCAATGACAAAAACTTAGTGAAAAAATGCTGGAGATGTCTGATATAAACTTTTGTTCAGATTCAGTTTATATGTCCTCAGATCTAGCTGGCACAAATAGGGTAAAAGTTGTGCTTATTGAGTGTTGATATTTCAATTTGGGTTGGAAAATCGTCACAAAAAGCTTGAATGTATCCGTTTTAATCCAATTGACTAAAAGTGCAAGGGAAATGTATGATAAATCTTTCGTATAGTGTCAGTTTGATTTCGTCCTTTCCCCTTGACACAGCGTGAAAACAAGCATTTCTGCGCAATCAGATTTATGCGAGCTTTACAGAAATGGACAGTGCTCATTCAAGTGTAACATTCTGACAAAACTTGTACTTTCATTGGATAGATGAAACCCAAACCCAAGATTATATATGAAAAAATTACCCACGTGTTGAGTATTTTTTAATTCCCAGGACTTTTTCAAAGTGTAAACTTTTTTTGATACGCACTGTATAAGAGTCGGATGAGACAAAGAATTGAATGACAGCTATTTCATACATGTACGACACCGCAATAGCATACTGATTAAATTGTTACATGTGAAAGAAATGAAAATCCTGAATGTGTGGATGTTTTGCATTAAGATTATCATCATCATTATTATTTAGTATTTGGTTGGGAAGAATTGTGAGGACTTTAATACAGAGATTAACAAATTACAGAAACAGATGTAAAGTCACAAAAAAGTCAGAAAATAAGAAAAGTATTCTTATATTTACCGTCGTTTTGTCTGAACCTACAGTTCTTTTGCGTGACTGAAGTGAAATGAATTATTCGTACTGCATTGAAATGGAATTGACACGGATCGTCGACAGACTCTCACTCTCAAAAAGCACATGATAATTTTCTTTGATACCAGACCTCTGTAAGACAGGGAAGTAAATTATTAGAATGAAACCCGCACTGAAGATTGTCTGTATTTGTTTCTTTTTAAATCCCGGTATGTCTATAAGATGACAACAAATAGATTAATTTAAAATTGTTTCGGTATAATTAATTTCTTTACGGACCGTTAGGCATTGAAAGCGCATGTGATATTGCATTACTTTGTCACTGAAATGAAAGCGCAATTGCTTACAACACTTATTTTATACGTGCTGAATCACGACAAATGATTATTGTCAATAGTCCTAACATTCACTCTGTTCACTTTCGATGATCATTCATCATTAGGATAAGGTAGTAAAAAAAGAATGTGCAAGCTCCGAACAATGAGATATAAGCCACACTTTCGCAAAAAAAAGAGTATTCCCTAAATTTACGATCACAGGTAATATGGGGTATTTCGTTATAGTATACTATATAATAATGATCACTGATGATAATCACACGAATGAACATAAAGAATACCGTTTTTTTTTTCCTTGTTGATAATCTAGGTTGATATTGCGCCATTCATTTAATCATTTATTCATTGAAAAGCTGTGATGAAATTATCAGTCATATCATTTCAACCCGGGGGGGGGGGGCACTTCCATTGAGTGGATACCATGCGCGACCATGGGGTCTCGAAAAGCACCCTAAACACGTAATTTCCATATTCTGAAAATGCACCCCTTAACAAGTATTGGCGTGTGAAACCCTACCCTTAACAAGTATTGGAAACAAAACGATACTCTTGGCAAATATATCCTCAAATGAACCCCTAAACAAGTACATGAATGTTTTATTGTTACGGGTCCTTCGGTCGTCGGCTTTTCCTTATTTGGGTTAGTACGACCCCACCTTCTACATCTCGCGCAAATCGGACTCTAAACACTAAGTGTTGGGGCAAAAAGGACATCCTTAATAAAACATTTTAATTTTGTTTGATCATCCCCGCAAAATCGACCCTAAACACGTAATTTTCCTAGCGAAATAGATACCCTTTTTTCATTATTTTTGTGTTTTTGACACCCTTATCACGTTACGTACGTAACGTGCCCTATCGTGAAAAAGACATCCTTTTTACGTGTTTTTTTGGTCGCGCATGGTATCCACTCGTCAATGTAAGTGCCCCCCGGGCATTTCAATTAAAAAAAATATTGCAATCTGTAACTGCAGACATTTTGCAAAATTTCATTGAACAGTGTACATAACACAAACCTCAGAAAAAGAATCGTAAATCATTTCACTTAGAAAATTGAATACAAAGTTATGTACATAAATGATTCTAATTACCTGAGCGATGTAGAAAAGGAATCTTTCAACAGTTTTTATTTCCATCTCTCATAATGAGCATCAAAATTTGGATTATGTTAGTTTGGCTAGAGATACTGCTGGAAGGAACACAGTGCCCCCACAGTATGTCCACAATGTGAAATAGGATGTGAAAGCATTTTCACACTGCTAACAGAGTGAATCACATCTTCACTTTAGGTGAACATCACTGTCGAGATGTACAGTGTATTTCTATTCAATTTAAGAGTGTGAATCTTATTGACTCAGAGTCCACTGTCTGAACTCACTGTGACAGTATGTTCACAGTGAGCTCACAGTGTACTCACAGTGTGTTCACATTGTATTCACAGTATGTTCAAAGTGTGTTCTCAGTGTCTACAATGTGTTCTCAGTGTGTTCACAGTGTGTTCTCAGTGTGTTCACATTGTATTCATAGTGTGCTCACATGTTTTCACAGTATGTCTATTAATAGACATACTGTGAAAACATGTGAGGGGTATATATATATATATATATATATATAAGTAAATATTGTGTAAAGAAATGGATGAAGAGAACAATGGTAGGCGTAGCTTAAATCAAGGTTCCCCAGAGCTATCTACCCTTTGGAAAAGGTGATGCCGAAAAAATGTCTCTGCCGGGAATCGAACCCGGGCCCCCAGCTTTGAACGCCGGTGCCTTGGGGAACCTTGATTTAAGCTACGCCTACCATTGTTCTCTTCATCCATTTCTTTACAAAATATTCAAAATAAAAAGAGTTGCCAAGGCTGTTGTACATGTATAGCTTCACACACTTATATATATGTAAATATATATATATATATATATAGATAGCTCTGGGGAACCTTGATTTAAGCTACGCCTACCATTGTTCTCTTCATCCATTTCTTACAATATTTAAATAAAAAAGAGTTGCCAAAAGCTGTTGTACATGTATAACTTTACACATTTGTATTTCTTCTCCCATATGTGTACTGTATCGAAGCAATAGCTTTGATCCAGCTGAGGCATGGCGGCTTGTCATTGTTCAAAACTCACCTTCACCCGACAAAGGAATATATAATTGGTATAGTGTCGAAAATCTGTCTATCTGACGGTCAATCGGATCGGGCTCGCCCTAGCTACTAACCGTCTCTGTGGTCTAGTGGTTAAGGCACCGGCGTTCAAAGCTGGGGGCCCGGGTTCGATTCCCGGCAGAGACATTTTTTCGGCATCACCAATTTTTCCAAAGGGTAGATAGCTCTGGGGAACCTTGATTTAAGCTACGCCTACCATTGTTCTCTTCATCCATTTCTTACAATATTTAAATAAAAAAGAGTTGCCAAAAGCTGTTGTACATGTATAACTTTACACATTTGTATTTCTTCTCCCATATGTGTACTGTATCGAAGCAATAGCTTTGATCCAGCTGAGGCATGGCGGCTTGTCATTGTTCAAAACTCACCTTCACCCGACAAAGGAATATATAATTGGTATAGTGTCGAAAATCTGTCTATCTGACGGTCAATCGGATCAGGCTCGCCCTAGCTACTAACCGTCTCTGTGGTCTAGTGGTTAAGGCACCGGCGTTCAAAGCTGGGGGCCCGGGTTCGATTCCCGGCAGAGACATTTTTTCGGCATCACCAATTTTTCCAAAGGGTAGATAGCTCTGGGGAACCTTGATTTAAGCTACGCCTACCATTGTTCTCTTCATCCATTTCTTACAATATTTAAATAAAAAAGAGTTGCCAAAAGCTGTTGTACATGTATAACTTTACACATTTGTATTTCTTCTCCCATATGTGTACTGTATCGAAGCAATAGCTTTGATCCAGCTGAGGCATGGCGGCTTGTCATTGTTCAAAACTCACCTTCACCCGACAAAGGAATATATAATTGGTATAGTGTCGAAAATCTGTCTATCTGACGGTCAATCGGATCGGGCTCGCCCTAGCTACTAACCGTCTCTGTGGTCTAGTGGTTAAGGCACCGGCGTTCAAAGCTGGGGGCCCGGGTTCGATTCCCGGCAGAGACATTTTTTCGGCATCACCAATTTTTCCAAAGGGTAGATAGCTCTGGGGAACCTTGATTTAAGCTACGCCTACCATTGTTCTCTTCATCCATTTCTTACAATATTTAAATAAAAAAGAGTTGCCAAAAGCTGTTGTACATGTATAACTTTACACATTTGTATTTCTTCTCCCATATGTGTACTGTATCGAAGCAATAGCTTTGATCCAGCTGAGGCATGGCGGCTTGTCATTGTTCAAAACTCACCTTCACCCGACAAAGGAATATATAATTGGTATAGTGTCGAAAATCTGTCTATCTGACGGTCAATCGGATCAGGCTCGCCCTAGCTACTAACCGTCTCTGTGGTCTAGTGGTTAAGGCACCGGCGTTCAAAGCTGGGGGCCCGGGTTCGATTCCCGGCAGAGACATTTTTTCGGCATCACCAATTTTTCCAAAGGGTAGATAGCTCTGGGGAACCTTGATTTAAGCTACGCCTACCATTGTTCTCTTCATCCATTTCTTACTATATATATATATATATATATATATATATATATATATATATATATATATATATACCCCTCACGTTCCCCCTCCCCCTCTATCCCCTTTTCCCTCATCCCCTCCCCTCTTTCTCCCCGCCTACAAATCAACATACTAATTACATTGCTTTTTTTCATTCATTAGCCCTATTCTAACTGGGCTATTCAAAATAAGGTTTTTTACTGGGGGTGTTCAGTATAACCCCCCCCCCCTCAGATTTTGGTAGCTGATCGCCATGAAAATTTATACAAGCTTAGAGCCAGATGTAAACCAATAGACCAGACAATTTTCACAACAAAATATGTAGAATTTTTAATTATTTAGGCAAATAATGATCATGTATTGCCTTCAGCACACTTTTAATAACTTGTAGAGTGCTATATTTCGTGAAAATGTATATATTGATATCTGTAACAAATATCTAAAATAATATATGCCAAAACGCTTCATTTTGTTTGTTTTTTTGTTACATGAATTTGCTTGGTTTTTATAAATACTTTTAATAATAAAAATACTCTTTTAAGAACTTTGTAGATGACTCTCGCAATCGTAAGCAGCACACAATAAATTCATTTAAACCAGTAAAAGTGAAATAACCATACATTTATCATTTTTTGTTGAACAAAAACACACACCGCTCTCTCAATTATCTGACAAACACAAAATGTTGCGTAATTTTGGAATTATTAATACTCTTTCGAACATAATACTCACAAACACAGATATTAAAAACAAAGAATAATCACTGCTTTCATTCAGATATTCATTTTAATGTTTTGTAAGAGATGTATAAGAGAAATGAGAAAAAAGTACATATACATAAGGACACGTTGGTTGAGGAAATCAAGAAAGAGTTGGCCCAGAGTTGTACAGTTTAAGTACAAATTACAGGAATGAACTCCCATACATTCTAACAAAAGTAAAAGATTTAGTTGACATATACAGTAAATTAGATCCCACTACTGTGTACTCATGTGAACCTGTAGTAATTTACAATATAAAATATCATGGGGCCCAATTCATAAAGTTACAGATTACAAGCTATTTTAACTTTGCAAATATGGCAACTACCATGGCAACAGGGCTCAGCAGCCAATCACAATCAAGGATTCAATGGTAGTTGTCATAATAACATTAACATATTTGGAACTCATGAAACAGGCTCCTGTTCTGTGAAACTAGTTCAGAGTATTGCAATATCGTGATGGACAAAGGAATACACATCTGTAATATTCTCTTTTAAAACCAGGATGATCTAGGCTAATAATTTTGCTCCCTCCCAATGCTTATTAAAGCACACTGAATCATCTCTACTTCTGATGCGATCACTGTTAATGAAGTCTTTTTTTTCAAAGATACAATCAGTGGAGAATACAACTGTAGTGATCTACTGAAATATCATAAGATAATATGTTATAAAAATTGGACAAAATATACAATCACGTAATGATAAGTTGAATTTGATGCGTTTGAATCTAGATAGGCAGTAACATCACCACTAATGGTGTAGAATGAATTATTTGCACATAGACACACAGCATAGAAAGACTATCCATTCTTAAAATTCGATGAAATTAACGTAAAATACATGTAGGCTTTACCAAGGAATATGTTGAGCTTTCTAATAATGTACAGGTTAAAACAGAAATATGACATACATGTACATACGCATGTAATATAAACTGTATACTTCATTTGTTTTGGCATTGATAGGAAGTTCATCTACAGAAAGAAAAGCTTTCTATGATGCCAAATATCATAGAATAAAAAAGGTTTCATGACAAGAAATATAAAAAAAACTATGCCATTTTTTCTGGTTGGCTTTTTTTAAAGGGAAACATGATTATGAAGAGAATATCGTGTCCTACTTGTTTGTCTATTTTCTGTGCCCCCCCCCCTCTCCATTCTGAAATATTGAATCCCTCTATACCTAGTAATCAGAATTCACCCTGTATCCCAATTTTAAATTATACATCAAACAGTTGCAAATAATCAAGTAGGTTTGGACCGAACAAAAAAATACTTTTATTTCTACAATGGTATACTTTGAGAGAAAGACAATAAATTTGTGACACACATTGTGACTTGCACTATAAACAATCTTTGTAACCTGGATTGCGCAATAATATGACACAGATACACCAACAACGCAGACTCCAGATCAATCAAATCTATACTGAAGTGATGACGTCACAAAACACTTCTTTCAGCATTTTTGATACCATATTTTGGTAGAGCATATTGAAAAACACTTACTACCAAAATTTGGTTGGAATTGGTCCATGGGGGGTCTTAGGTATGACCTCATGAATAAATAATTATCCCCACTGAAATGAAGTCAGTGTATAAATGGTCTATATCTAAATGTTAGGAACCAGGCCAATAATACACTGACTTGAATGGGGCTAATTATGTATTCATGAGGTCATATCTAAGGCCCCCATGGACAGATTCTCACCAAATTTCAGTTGTGGGGGCTTTTCATTATGCTCTACCAAAATATGGTATCCAAAACGCTGATATGCAAAAAATGAAAAATGAAGTCATACTTCGGTACTCTATTATGTTATTCCTAATCAATGGCATACCATTGGTTGGTTTCGAGTCGGTTTCATTGGTGTAACTGTAAGCATAGCATAAGCAGCCGAGGTGATATCCACACACACACATGCTTCTAATCTATTTCTACAAAGACCCGTAGGGCGTTTCATAATGCTGTTTGTGAGGTACGAGCGACTTTACGAACAACCGTTGATCCTTTCTTGAGGCAAATTATGCTCAACATATTTCATTGGTGTGGATTCAATGTCTAAGAAATAAGTATCAGTTGTTTTTAAAGTCGCTCGTAACATACGAAGAGCTTTATAAAACACACATCTGATGAAATAACAACAAACATATTAATAATACAATATATAATATCTAACAAAGGTATTTGCAAAACTACATAGGCTCAAAGTACACTCATCTAAACAATTCCTGGCTATAGACATCACCACTGTGAAACTATAATACAATACATCTGGTATTTACAATGAGTGAAATGGTTCAACTTTCAAAACATATTTATATTACAAGAAAATTTTGTTCAAATATCTGACGGCTGTCTATATCTTCCTACATGGTATGACAGAGATATCTTCCACTATAAAAGGAAATCATATCTGCAATTTATCTAATAAAGAGCTATTAATTTTTAAATAAGATATATATTTCAAATTTTCTACATGTATATGAAAAGTACATAATTCACAGGCTAAAAAGTGTATAATCTAACACATTTATCACTCATGATAAGTATTCATATAATAATGTATTATAGTGTACAGTAAACCTTAAAAGAAACATACACAACAAACATGTAATATCTATCATACAAAATTTCACTTCATATTGAAAATCATATAAAATATCTTGCATCAATGTTGATGAGTAGAATACAAAGGCCCGTATTCTGAATTCGGGTTTAACTTATACTCAGGTTTAAAGTTGTCGTTTAAGTATGGATAGCCAATTGTTACATAAATCACTAATGGTAGAGATATCATACTTCAACTCAGTTGGCTCTCAAAGCATTCATAAATGTCTAGAAAGTATAAATAGATGATTGTCTTCACCGTCAATGAATCTGGAAAGAGAACAGTAAACATAAGAAACATACAACTTAATACAAAATTTGACACAAATGGCTTCCCATAACTATAGTAAAGAGTTAGACCTGACTTCAGAATACGGGCCAAATTCATCACATATAAATGGTAAACATAAAAGGCTTGTCCAGTTATAGGATCGGAATATCAAGTTTTCAATTGAACTTCTACAATTTTGTTTTTTAATTTCAAGCCATTTCTCGGCTTAAATAATGGGGTATGTTTGGATGCCCCCCTCCGAAAATCAAAGGGATGGATACCCATCCCTCGAAATTTACGAATCCAGATCCTGTACGTAGGCACTAGCCTTCAATATCATATATACCCGAAAAGAAGAATATCCTCTGTGACTGTGATTTCAGGGATTCTTTGTTATTCAAAATGTTTGTTTTATCCATTCTTGTTCTCACCTAAACAACATTTATCACTTTGCAGAGTGGTTTAATGTTACCTCCCAGAAAAAAATTGGGGGCACACCATGGCGTATTTGTGGAAATGAAAAAAGATGTCACGAGCCAGCGAAAATGTTTGCCTTTTTATAATGAAAACCTAACTTTATAGTAGGCCTATTCAAAGAATGATTTCATATTTAACCCAATGTCCCTTCTTTTTCTTTCCCTTTCTCCTTCTTGTTTGCCCCCCTTGGTCTTAGGACTCTGAGGGAACCACCCCCACCCCTCAAGCCCAACCCATCTCCTCCCTATCATGTTGCACACCTATTCGACAGGTAGCCTATCATTGGTGCGAAGATTAATGGTAAGATGTTTGGTTAATTCTTCGAAGAAATACTCATGTCCTCTCACATCATCTGTCCAGTAAATATAAGGTCTGCCATCGCTGAGGAACAACCTCACCAAGAATGGCATCTCATCATCTGGTATGTCCTCATGGAAGATCACCACTACGAATTCTGTTCCGGTATCACTGACATGGTCCATTGCTGTACGGAATTTAAGTATAAACCATCGATCACGAACTGCAGCTCTGCTGAGGATAACAACGGTCTTGTAACTGTGGCTCACCACGTAGTCGACTGCGTCTAAGTAATACATTCCCAACACGAGTTCATCATCGCCAAAGACATTTCTCTGAAACTGCGGAAGCCGTTCTGCGAGAGCAGGTCGGAGATGTTCGCGAATCCAGTCTTCATCGTCATCGTAAAAAATGACGTTCAGATCAAACTCATAGTCATTATGGTCCCGAGCATCTCGCATCTCCTTGTAGCCGATGGCTGCTAGTTTCACAAGAAACAATTTGTACCTTAACTGCCAACGGTTGTGATACGTGAGTCCAATGATCAAAATTAGGCAGATGATTGCCAAGGAAGGAAGGCAGATGAGGACGATGTCGATGCTACAAAACTCTTTAGGATCAAAATTAATCAAGTGCTGGTTCTGTAGAGGCACTAAAGAATCCGATGCGCAAATAGTTTTATTGGAATTCTGGAGGATAAGTGATCTGCTTAACCAGTTCATGAGCCAGCTTATATCACAGTTACAATTTATGGGGTTAGTTGATATATCAATTGATAAAAGAGAAGTTTGTATCGGTTTAAAGGCACTTTGGTCGAGATGCGTTAATTTGTTATTTGAAAGAAGGAGTGTTTTTAGTTCTCGGTTGCTGGAAAAAATCCCTCGATCAAGGTCCATCAGAAGGTTATCACTGAGGTCAATGATTGTTATATTAAGTAATTGCTTGAAAAGAACAGCCGATAGCTTTTCTAGGTTGTTGTTTCTTAGTATAAGTACCTGAAGTGATTTCAATCCAGAGAAAGCTCCCGGATGAAGGTCTGACAAATCACAGTCTTCCAGAGAGAGGTTTTGTAAAACGGAGAGCTGTCGCAAAACTTCGGGCGGCAGATTATCACCATCATGCCAATTCGATAGTTGACTTTTGCTCAGATTCAAAGTTTTGAGGTTGAACAGACCGTCGAAAAGAGATGTATTCATGCCTGGGTCCCAAAGGTCGTTATCGAAAAACTCTGCATTCACCATCTCTAAATGTTCCAGAAGATGTAGTCTTTTAAAGGGACGTGTAGGTCCCAAAGTAAATAACCATACGATATTATTGTTAAGGTAGAGGGATTTTAAGCTGGGGACTACTATGCTATGAAATTTCATAATTTTACATTCAGATAGATCAATAACTTCAATGGTCTTCAGATCAATGAAAGAATCCTCTTCTATGAAGGCGAGCAATTTGTTCGAGGACAAATTCAAATTCGTAAGGTTTTGTAACCATGTAAACATATCTCTATAAATAATAGTCAATTCATTATTAGATAAACATAACTCAGACAATCCCAAACTCCATGGCCTTGGTATGAATTGGTTATCTATGCGTTTAAGCTGAGTATATTTCATTTCTAATACTCTTAGCATTTGCATGCCGAAGAAGAATTCGGGTTGGACAGCAATGATATCGTTGTAAGTAAGGATAAATTTCCTCACACTTGTCAGATTTGAAAAAATATAAGGATGTAGAGAGCGTATATTATTCTGAGAGAGGTCGAGTGTTTCTAGAGAACCATCTCGCAGTGGATCGAATAGACCTGGCGAAGAAAAGTTGATTTTGGTACCACGGGATATTTGTAAACTTTTTATTGACAATGTTGAAGAATTCGAGATTCCGAGGAATATGCTACTCAACGTTTGTGTAGTGATAACATCAGTTTGAAATCTTAAAGATTTCACATGAAGGGACGCAATAACGTTTGGATCGACTGATCTGATGGGGTTCCAAGATAGATCCAAAGTATCGGTGTTGCAGGAGAAATTGAAAGTATTGGATGTTAATCTTATTATCTTGTTATCTGTCAGATCGACGGTCTTTGCCCTTCCACACAAGCTCATGTTTATAGATGTGAGCAGATTAGACTCGAGATTCAAAGTATCCACATTTTGACTCCATGCCAACATATCATAGGGTATCGATCCCATAAGTGAGTCGGACATATCGAAGTACGAAATCTTCTTCGTGTATTTGAAGATACCTGTACCTTGGATCAAAAGGTTTAGGTTACCACAAAGGATCAGTCGCGTTAGATTCTTCAGAGGATGGAAAGCTGCAGTTTCTATCACCCTAAGGTCGTTAGTGGAAAGATCCAGCTTGGCAATGAGAGGATATCTTGTGAATGAAGAATTCAGTAGAGAAGAGATGCTGTTGTATTCCAGTTGTAGAACCTCGATGCCATCTGGGAGATGTTGAGGAACAGACTTAAAACCCATTCTACCACACATAGCAGTCTTTTCTTTTAAATCTTCATGACAACTTCGAGGGCCTAGGTTTACCTGTGCTTCAAGACTTTGTGAACATTGGATCAAGATAATTGATACATGGAGAAGTAGGGAGAAATGAGCCATGATGAATCATTCCAGCCTGAAACAAGAAATCGAACAAAGTCAAACTCTCCATGACATATATGAGTTATCTTTCTCTTTTTCTTCTAAAAAGGACAGTCCCTCCCAACAAAAAGTTGAGTTGAATAAAAAGAGAAAAATCCACCAAGCATAACACTGAAAATTTCATCAAAATCGGATGTAAAATAGGAAAGTTATGATATTTAAAGTTTCGCTTAATTTCACAAAACAGTTATATGCACATCTTGGTCGGTACGCAAACGAGGAGACTATGCATGACGTCACCCACTCACTATTTCTTTTCTATTTCATTATAATATGAAATATTCTCATTTTCTCCTCATTGTCAAGTGATACAACGATTAATTCCTCCCTGAACATGTGTAATTAGCATTGTTTAATACTATATGGTTCAGTCAAGTTTGTCCTTATTGTCAAATCTATAAAAAAAATGAAATAATGCATACTTCAAACGATAAAAAAAAACAAAAGAAATAGTGAGTGATGCATGGACATCATCGACTGACTTACCTAATTGTGCATATCACTGTTTTGTGAAAAACAAGCGAAACTTTAAAATGTCATAACTTTCTTATTTTACATCCGATTTTGATGAAATTTTCAGCAATACGCTAGTTTGATTTTTCCTTATTTATTCAAGTCAGCATTTTCCTGGTCGTGGACTTGACCTTGAATTCCAAACGAATTGAAGTTTCTTTTTTTGATTTTTTTTGCATGTATATAACTTTTAACCGATTACTGATTTATTGTATGGTTGATAATGAGGGAAAGCTGGTATTATATAAAACAACGTATAATATTAGATATATAAGAGTCGGATGGTACAAAGAATTGAATGACAGCTATTTCATAAATCGTACGACACCGCAATAGCTAACTAATAACTAATTAAATTGTTACATGTGAAAGAAATGAAAAGCCTGAATGTGTGGATGTTTTGCATTAAGATTATCATCATCATTATTATTTAGTATTTGGTTGGGAAGAATTGTGAGGACTTTAATACAGAGATTAACAAATTACAGAAACAGATGTAAAGTCACAAAAAAGTCAGAAAATAAGAAAAGTATTCTTATATTTACCGTCGTTTTGTCTGAACCCACAGTTCTTTTGCGTGACTGAAGTGAAATGAATTATTCGTACTGCATTGAAATGGATTTGACACGGATCGTCGACAGACTCTCACTCTCAAAAAGCACAGGATAATTTTCTTTGATACCAGACCTCTGTAAGACAGAGAAGATTGTCTGTATTTGTTTCTTTTTAAATCCCGGTATGTCTATAAGATGACAACAAATAGATTAATTTAAAATTGTTTCGGTATAATTAATTTCTTTACGGACCGTTAGGCATTGAAAGCGCATGTGATATTGCATCACTTTATCACTGAAATGAAAGCGCAATTGGGTATTTTGTTATAGTATACTATATAATAATGACCACTGATGATAATCACACGAAGGAACATAAAGAATACCGTTTTTTTTTCCTTGTTGATAATCTAGGTTGATATTGCGCCATTTATTTAATCATTTATTCATTAAAAGCTGCGATGAAATTATCAGTCATATCATTTCAACCCGGGGGGGGGGGGGGCACTTCCATTCACGAGTGGATACCATGCGCGACCATGCATGGGGTCTCGAAAAGCACCCTAAACACGTAATTTCCATATTCTGAAAATGCACCCCTTAACAAGTATTGGCGTGTGAAACCCTACCCTTAACAAGTATTGGAAACAAAACGATACTCTTGGCAAATATATCCTGAAATGAATCCCTAAACAAGTACATGAATGTTTTATTGTATACGGGTCCTTCGGTCGTTGGCTGTACCTTATTTGGATTAGTACTTAGTACGACCCCACCTTCTACATCTCGCGCAAATCGGACTCTAAACGCTAAGTGTTGGGGCAAAAAGGACATCCTTTATAAAACATTAATTTTGTTTGATCATCCCCGCAAAATCGACCCTAAACACGTAATTTTCCTAGCGAAATAGATACCCTTTTTTCATTATTTTTGTGTTTTTGACACCCTTATCACGTTACGTACGTAACGTGCCCTATCGTGAAAAAGACATCCTTTTTACGTGTTTTTTGGTCGCGCATGGTATCCACTCGTCAATGTAAGTGCCCCCCCCCCCGGGCATTTCAATTAAAAAAATTATTGCAATCTGTAACTGCAGACATTTTGCAAAATTTCATTGAACAGTGTACATAACACAAACCTCGGAAAAAGAATCGTAAATCATTTCACTTAGAAAATTGAATACAAAGTTATGTACATAAATGATTCTAATTACCTGAGCGATGTAGAAAAGGAATCTTTCAACAGTTAGTTTGGCTAGAGATACTGATGGAAGGAACACATTGCCCCTACAGTATAATATATCCACAATGTGAAAAAGGATGTGAAAGCATTTTCACACTGCTAACAGAGTGAATCACATCTTCACTTTAGGTGAACACACTGTGAACATTAACACTGTCGAGATGTACAGTGTATTTCTATTCAATTTAAGAGTGTGAATCTTATTGACTCAGAGTCCACTGTCTGAACTCACTGTGACAGTATGTTCACAGTGAACTCACAGTGTGTTCACATTGTATTCACAGTATGTTCAAAGTGTGTTCTTAGTGTCTACAATGTGTTCTCAGTGTGTTCACATTGTATTCATAGTGTGCTCACATGTTTTCACAGTATGTCTATTAATAGACATACTGTGAAAACATGTGAGGGGTATATATATATATTGTGTTCAAATTGAGCTCACAGTGTTTTAAAACATTGTGAGCTCAATTTGAACACAATATATATATATATATATATATATATGTAAATATTGTGTAAAGAAATGGATGAAGAGAACAATGGTAGGCGTAGCTTAAATCAAGGTTCCCCAGAGCTATCTACCCTTTGGAAAAGGTGATGCCGAAAAAATGTCTCTGCCGGGAATCGAACCCGGGCCCCCAGCTTTGAACGCCGGTGCCTTGGGGAACCTTACACAATATTTAAAATAAAAAGAGTTGCCAAAGCTGTTGTAAATGTATAGCTTCACACACATATATGTATGTATATATATATATATATATATATATATATACCCCTCACGTTCCCCCTCCCCCTCTATCCCCTTTTCCCTCATCCCCTTCCCTCTTTCTCTCGGCCTACTAGTCAACACACTAATTACATTGGTTTTTTTTCCCATTCATTAGCCCTATTCTAACTGGGCTATTCGAAATAAGGTTTTTTACTGGGGGTGTTCAGTATAACCCCCCCCCCTCAGATTTTGGTAGCTGATCGCCATGAAAATTTATACAAGCTTAGAGCCAGATGTAAACCAATAGACCAGACAATTTTCACAACAAAATATGTAGAATTTGATTACTTATTTAGGCAAATAATGATCATGATTTTGCCTTCAGCACACTTTTAATAACTAGTAGAGTGCTATACTTCGTGAAAATGTATATATTGATATCTGTAACAAATATCTAAAATAATATATGCCAAAACGCTTCATTTTGTATGTATTTTGTTACATGAATTTGCTTGGTTTTTATAAATACTTTTAATAATAAAAATACTTTTTTTAATAACTTTGTAGATGACTCTCGCAATCGTAAGCAGCACACAATAAATTCATTTAAACCAGTAAAAGTGAAATAACCATACATTTATCATTTTTTGTTGAACAAAAACACACACCGCTCTCTCAATTATCTGACAAACACAAAATGTTGCGTAATTTTGGAATTGATAATACTCTTTCGAACATAATACTCACAAACACAGATATTAAAAACAAAGAATAATCACTGCTTTCATTCAGATATTCATTTTAATGTTTTGTAAGAGATGTATAAGAGAAATGAGAAAAAAGTACATATACATAAGGACACGTTGGTTGAGGAAATCAAGAAAGAGTTGGCCCAAAGTTGTAGAGTTTAAGTACAAATTACAGGAATGAACTCCCATACATTCTAACAAAAGTAAAAGATTTAGTTGACATATACAGTAAATTAGATCCCACTACTGTGTACTCATGTGAACATGTAGTAATTTTACAACATAAAAGATCATGGGGCCCAATTCATAAAGTTACAGATTACAAACTATTTTAACTTTGCAAATATGGCAACTACCATGGCAACAGGGCTCAGCAGCCAATCACAATCAAGGGTAGTTGTCATAATAACGTTAACATAGTTGTAATTATGTTGAAACAGGCTCCTGTTCTGTGAAAATAGTTCAGAGTATTGCAATATTATGATGGACCAAGGAATATACACATCTGTAATATTCTCTTTTAAAACCAGGAAGATCTAGGCTAATAATTTTTTCTCCCTCCCTATGCTTATTAAAGCACACTGAATCATCTCTACTTCTGATGCGATCACTGTTAATAAAGTCTTTTTTTTCAAAGTTACAATCAGTGGAGAATACAACTGTAGTGATCTACTGAATATCATAAGATAATATGTTATAAAAATTGGACAAAATATACAATCACGTAATGATTAGTAAGTTGAATTTGATGCGTTTGAATCTAGATAGGCAGTAACATCACCACTAATGGTGTAGAATGAATTATTTGCACATAGACACACAGCATAGAAACACTATCCATTCTTAAAATTCGATGAAATTAACGTAAAATACATGTAGGCTTTACCAAGGAATATGTTGAGCTTTCTAATAATGTACAGGTTAAAACAGAAATATGACATACATGTACATACGCATGTAATATAAACTGTATACTTCATTTGTTTTGGCATTGATAGGAAGTTCATCTACAGAAAGAAAAGCTTTCTATGATGCCAAATATCATAGAATAAAAAAGGTTTTATGACAAGAAATATAAAAAAAACTATGCCATTTTTTCTGGTTGGCTTTTTTTAAAGGGAAACATGATTATGAAGAGAATATCGTGTCCTACTTGTTTGTCTATTTTCTGTGCCCCCCCCCTCTCCATTCTGAAATATTGAATCCCTCTATACCTAGTAATCAGAATTCACCCTGTATCCCAATTTTAAATTATACATCAAACAGTTGCAAATAATCAAGTAGGTTTGGACCGAACAAAAAAATACTTTTATTTCTACAATGGTATACTTTGAAAGACAATAAATTTGTGACACACATTGTGACTTGCACTATAAACAATCTTTGTAACCTGGATTGCGCAATAATATGACACAGATACACCAACAACGCAGACTCCAGATCAATCAAATCTATACTGAAGTGATGACGTCACAAAACACTTCTTTCAGCATTTTTGATACCATATTTTGAGAGCATATTGAAAAACACATACTACCAAAATTTGGTTAGAATTGGTCCATGGAGGGGGGGGGGGGTCTTAGGCATGACCTCATGAATAAATAATTATCCCCACTGAAATGAAGTCAGTGTATAATTGGTCTATATCTTAATGTTAGGAACCAGGCCAATGACCAAATGACTTGAATGGGGATAATTATGTATTCATGAAGTCATATCTTTGGTCCCCATGGACCGATTCTCACCAAAATTGGGTTGTGGGGGGTTCATCATGCTCTACCAAAATATGGTATCAAAAATACTGATATGCAAAAAGTGAAAATTGATGGCATCAAACTTCGGTACTCTATTATGTTATTTTAATGGCATACTATTGGTCGATTTCAAGTCGGTTTCATTGGTGTTAAGCATAGCATGAGCAGCTGAGGTGATATCCACACACACACACACACATGCTTCTAATCTATTTCTACAAAGACCCGTAGGGCGTTTCATAATGCTGTTTGTGAGGTACGAGCGACTTTACGAACAACCGTTGATCCTTTCTTGAGGCAAATTATGCTCAACATATTTCATTGGTGTGGATTCAATGTCTAAGAAATAAGTATCAGTTGTTTTTAAAGTCGCTCGTAACATACGAAGAGCTTTATAAAACACACATCTGATGAAATAACAACAAACATATTAATAATACAATATATAATATCTAACAAAGGTATTTGCAAAACTACATAGGCTCAAAGTACACTCATCTAAACAATTCCTGGCTATAGACATCACCACTGTGAAACTATAATACAATACATCTGGCATTTACAATGAGTGAAATGGTTCAACTTTCAAAACATATTTATATTACAAGAAAATTTTGTTCAAATATCTGACGGCTGTCTATATCTTCCTACATGGTATGACAGAAATATCTTCCACTATAAAAGGAAATCATATCTGCAATTTATCTAATAAAGAGCTATTAATTTTTAAATAAGATATATATTTAAAATTTTCTACATGTATATGAAAAGTACATAATTCACAGGCTAAAAAGTGTATAATCTAACACATTTATCACTCATGATAAGTATTCACATAATAATGTATTATAGTGTACAGTAAACCTTAGAAGAATCATACACAACAAACATGTAATATCTATCATACAAAATTTCACTTCATATTGAAAATCATATAAAATATCTTGCATCATTGTTGATGAGTAGAATACAAAGGCCCGTATTCTGAAGTCGGATTTAACTTAAACTCGGGTTTAAAGTTGTCGCTTAAGTATGGATAGCCAATTGTTACATAAATCACTAATGGTAGAGATATCATACTTCAACTCATTTGGCTCTCAAATCATTCATAAATGTCTAGGAAGTATAAATAGATGATTGTCTTCACCATCGATGAATCAGGAAAGAGCACAGCAAACATAAGAAACATACAACTTAATAAAAAATTTGACACTTATGGCTTTCCATAACTTTAGCACAGAGTTAGGCCATGACTTCAGAATACGGGCAAAATTCATCACATATAAATGTGAAAGATAAAATGCATCATAACAATCATATACATTGTATATCCATGACATGTATCTAAACATAATTCTCATTAAGCTCTCAAAATAAATTGTAGACCTGAAAACTTGTCTGAGTAAATCAAGAATGACTTTGCTCTAAAAATAGTAGAGAGACATTTTCTTAGGTCTACCAGTATGGGTAAGAAAGCAACCGAGAAAAACAAATAGAAATGAAAGCTCACAATGGTCAAAATTCATATCAATTGCTCAAACTTCACAATGATAGGGAGAATTGCAAATAGAGATTCAGATAGGTACATGTAGATTAGAGGCAGTAAGGTAGCTAATGTAGATTTGAATTATTATACATGAAAGAGATATAACTTTCTTTTCTTAGATTCGGATGTACAGTAGATAAAGGCCGAATAATGGATGAAACAGAATACAATGCAGATTTGTTTATGAAAGAGACAGTATCATAAATTCCGAGTTGAACAATGTGACAATGTCAAGAAAAATGAGGTAAAGAGCAGGGAAAATATCTTGCTACCAACTTTGATTTTTGGTCACAGAAAAAAAGGTCTCAACTAAGTTCTGTACAGTCCTATTAAGTCTATTACACAATTCTCTTTGTGCAACAGTTTTTCTTTTAATGTGGAGCAAATTGAAATGCGATAACCGAGGGTTGTTTCACAAGTTTAAGTGCGACTTCAAATTATGCCTAAATGCCGAAGCGCACATGATTATGTAACATGCAATTTTGTTAAGTAACATGCAGGAGCTTACCGAATTGACCAATTGATGCAGTGATGCGTTTTGTAATGCACCAACTGGGAATATCTTAAGTCTTTATTTAAACAACCCCAAGGAAAATTATACCCTGAAGAAGGGAATAAGGGGGAGCATTTCACATAGTCACTGATTTCACTGAAAACTGTTATAAGCTACTGAAATCCTCCCACCTGATTGGCCAAGAACAAGGAAGTCGGTGAAAATTAACTAACAAGATACTTCATGAAACACTTCACTGTATAAATATTAATTGACAGACACCAAGGCAATGAGATGTCTAATTGAGAAATTCATTCATGAGATGATATTCATATAATATTCACTCAATGCATAGCTTTGTGAATGTGTGAAGGTTATAATTCGATTCATATATGGACATTATTAATACTGTCATAAAGCAAGCATTATTGTGTTCTATTCATTAAACATGAAATTGTATATTCATGATTCTAGAAACCACATAACTATAAAGTGCATATGATCACCAAAAATATATAGAGTCTATATACATGTATAATACATTTAGTTTTCATAGAAAAATATATACTACACAATACATATACAATTTAAAAAAACTGTACTTCATACTTTTTGAAAAAATTGGACAAGACAAAGTCGTTACAAAAATATCATTAGACATTTATGATTTAAAATTGTTGTTCCATCTCTCAAATGACAACAGTGATACATGTTGGTGCCATGAGTGATAATCTGAATATACATTTATAAGTAACATGATTACACAGGTTTCATATAACAAACATGATAAACATAATAATTGGTTAACATGATCCCAATGATATCATATAAAGAGATTTGTAAAACACACACTTGTTTTTTTCATTATCAATCAATTAAATTTGGGGGCACTCAGGATAAATCTACACTTTTAACAATCACTTTCTATATATATTTGGCATTCATTTGGATAAAATTTGGAAATGTTCTACACGCATAGGAATCAGGTCTCCTTTAAATGGGAATGGATAAAAGGAATCTCCGTTTGAGATACTATGTAAAAATGTTAATGCAAATGTGTAAATACATTAATGCAAATCTATTTTATTACTTTTTAAAAGATAAAATGATATGGACTTTGCAGGAATGACTAAAAATAGTATAAAGATTGTTTTTATCCCAATCTCTCATGCAAAATGTTGTTTGAACAAAATACTATATCCTGCATACGCAGTTAGCACTGGGTTTTAAATGTTTCATTTGTACTACATGTATCAAGTTAGATATAAGTGGCAGACAACCTGATAAAATCTATAAACATATCTTTTTGATAAAAAAAAAATCCTGAGCAGATCAAAGTATTAAGTAACATTTGTGCCATTAAAGATATGGGAAGGATTTTTTTTTTAAATCAGTGCATTTGGCATAAACAATATTTCCTGAGTAAACAATTAGCTTAACTTTTCACCTTTTTATGTGATATATTTGCTCTTTCGGTTTTTAACAAAAGAAAATCAAAAGCAAAAAATCAAAAGAATCATACTTCAATGAAAGGATTAAGGCAGCAGAATTTTTTTACTGAACTATGTATCACATCAATGTGACCTATGATATAACTCATCATGCATGTCCTTGTCATAAAAAATGAAGAAAATATATCTTCCATTGTTGAGGATTTATCTTACATTTCTCTATACTCCAAATCCTCTAAAATCAAGTTCTCCAATGTCGATTAAAGACCAGTCTCAATGAGCTTCTGATTGTTATTTTCAAGAGTACACTCACTAAGACTACACTGACAGTTCTGTTCAACAATGTTTCCTAAAAAAGGACTTTTTCACAATCACCACCAAATAGACCAGCAATTCTCTTGTCCTACAGTCGAACTGTTACATTATTCCAAATTACATACCATGGCTTGGTTTTGGTCTGGGTGACAGCGGAATTCTCTAATATTATCTACAGGGTATGTTTCACCTAGCATCAGGCCACTGTCAACAATGATTCTAATTCTTGACAGAGTTGGTCACACTGAATCTAAAGATTGTCTCTGGTGCTTTTGTAGATTACCAAAGACTATACCACAAGCTGTTTCCAGAGAGAAATGTAACCAGAAGTCTTGCCTTTAACAGAAGATCATCTGGAGTATAGGCCTTACTCTGCTGTTGCTGGTGTTACCCCCTGAAGATTAGAGGCTCCACTCATTGAAGATTTTTCACTGACCATTCTCTCATCCCAAATGTTCTCTTCAGAGACTGCCTCACGATCACCAACAAGTAGATTCCAAAACAATTCACTCTTTTGTCTCAAGGAGAACCAGGGGAGCATTATAAAAGAACTTGTCAGACGTTTCATCCAACAAGTCCTGTTTCATCAAACATTTATCATAGTACATGTAGCTGTGCTTCTCAGTCAATCAAAATCAATCAAAGGGGAAGTTGTCAGATCTGACAGCTTGTTGCACGAAAATGTTGATGAAATGCTCCCTGATAAAAGCTTCCCTATTCTCCGATGTTCTCTACTGAGTCTGCCTCACTGAGTGTCAGGTTGCTGTTGTCAAGGATCAGCTGCAGCATCCGCTCCATACGATCGTTCTGTGACTTGACCTGCTTCATCCTGTACTTGAGGTTGGCCACAGTGTCGGAGATCACCTCCTGTTGCTGGCTGATCTCCGCTAGCTCACCCTATCATACAAAACAATAGTACAGAGAAGAGTTTATATTCACTTGGCCTACAAGCGGTTGGTCTACTTCCCAGATAGCCTATACCCATACTATCTACTTGGTACTGCCTTTGATCTAATGCATACTTCATTGACTCAATACAGAATACATCTATATAGTGCTAACTTGTACTTGAATTTCTTAGCACTTAAAATGTAATTATCACCAGTATTATTCTGGTCATTGTAGCCACCACTGTTCCACTCTTATAATTGCAATATCTCCACTCCCTGGGAAGACCTGGAAAGGAACTTTTTCAAGTGTGCACATAAGCCAAGCAATGTCTTTGATCTTCACATCCTACAGCAACCCCATTAGACACATGAGTGCTAATTGTGCATAAATCCATGTCAAATGACATTAGACCAGGTAGAATCCAAATCCTCAACCTTTAGATGATCCATTAAAGGCCCCCTGTGAGTATTGGGATAGGGATTTTTATTCAGGACAAAGTGGGGATTTCGATGAGGATCAGAGTTAGATATAATGCTTCATGTATGGATGCTCCATTTCTGCTCAAGCAAATGCCACAGAATCAAGTGAAGATATTGTAATAACAGCAAACATATTTACTAAGTGAATACCTACCTTCTCTGGGTTGAGAGCCGATTCAATGGCTTCGGTAAGAACAAAGTCATAATCTCCCCTGAATGAAGCATATAGCTTGGTAAAGATATTGGAAGCAAAGCGATTGGGGTAGATCCGCTTGGTCTTGATGATGTATTGCCTCCAGATGAACGATGGTAGGGCTTCTTGTACGTCCATGGCCAGGTCCACCTACCCAAGGTGAAGGGAAAGCAATGTGAATGTTACTGAAATCTGCATCTGAGTGACATAACCCTAAAGTCGTGAATAATCAAAAACTTGCAACAACCATTAAGATTTGCAGTTGCATACATATTTTCGTTATCATACCACTTTTAGGCCAATCAGAAGAACAATTTATTAGTTGTCACATTTAACAGGACTAAATCTATTAGAAGCTGAATCTATTTTAACAGCCACATGTTAATAAAGACCACACACTTGGTTTCCTTGGATTATAATGCCCATTGAAACATGTATCATAAGAACCTGCCTATAAAGACCACTTTTCTTGTCTCACTTTCAAGTTGGGCTTTACATACATATTTTCACTTTATTACAATAACCTGTCGGCAAATTCAAAACTGCCCTTAAAACCTACTTATTCAAATTGTACCTTAACTCAACTAAATAAACAGACATTTCCTTTTCTTTCCTTTATTTCCTGAAGCGCATAGAGACATATTTATTATGTGTTATGCACTAAACTTATTATCATTATTAAGACCAGTTGCTCATGAAAGCCACTTTCCTTGTCTCCCTGGAGTTATCTTTATACACAGGTTTCAGAGTATCAAGAACCCATCTTTGAGTCCACACTTTTAAAGAATCGTTTTTTCATCTCCCTAATAGATGGCCTTTATCTGCCATAAATAACATTTCCCATCTCCAATAGTGGGAATTAAATATGTATTTCAAGGGCCTGTCCATACCTGCATAGCAAGTCTCTGTAATTTGGCTTGTTCCTGAACTTCCTTGATATCATCTACTGCCAGACCAACCTAAGATCAAATGAAAAGAAACATTAACATTAATGACAAGATCATTCAACACCGTCGGCTGGAATATCAAAAGTGCATGTCACCATTCTAATCCATTACAGGATTTTATGACTGTATTAGCCCTAAAACAGATATGTCGTGGAGAACACAAATTAGTAATCAGTTGTACTTCATTAATTCCCAGGTTTACATCAAAATTAAATTCAATTCAATCCGCTGACTAAAACAAATTGAAATACCTACTTTTTTTTTTTTTGGAGGGGGAGTGTGTTGTATTAAGACGCTTCTCAAGCATGGTATGAGCAACAAAAATGAGAACATAATCTTTGCATGTAGCTTCATGACATTTAATCACTTCAGTTGTATGATATATGCAAATTAAACTTTACGGACCCGAGATCTATAGAGGTAAGAAGCCCTTCTTATTATTATTTGTTTACCCCCCTACCCAATCTTCAGATAAACTTATAACTTGACACACCAGTAAGTTCATAATGATGATTGACATGATGACAACGAAGACGACAAAGATAACGTAGGTGATGCCCTCGTAGTAGACATTCCCAAGGAAATCTTCTTGCTGGGTGAGATCAGGTTGATCAAGGTAGGTTTGAGTGTGGAAGATTGAATCAAACTCAAACTCACCAATCATCATAACAAACGTCTTCACCAGAGAGTATTCTATGCGGTTGAATGGAGACTGAAAATAGAGAAATCAGAAAGAACATTTAATACACAACGTCGGCACTTGGATTACACCTTTGAAAAATAAATTATGTCATAAACACTCGGGTTACTCAATTAATATATTGAATAACAATATTGATATCATTTCAATATTACAACAATACAGTTAAAAATAACAAGAATGACAACAGCAATAAAAATACTTCTAATGATACTACTACTACTGCTACTACTACTACTACTACTATTACTACTACTACTAATAATAATTATTATTATTATAGTAATAATGATAATGATAATGAATAAATGCCATTAAAATTTAAAACTTTGTGATTGGTATTTAGGATTTCTTTCAAACATCACTTTTTACATGCGGGTTACTGAATAATTACAAGACAATAAGAATTATACAACTCCAAAGACTGATTGGACCAAATTGGATCACATGATATTCAGCGAATTGCACTGTTGCATCCAAAATGCACTATCCTGCCCAATGACGTCAGAGTACAGGATAGTCCGAGATCTGGAATCATCTAGAATTTAGATCAACTATAGCATTCGGGGCAACTCAGTAACACAGGTGAAGGGTGAGGTGGGGGTGTATATAACAAATAATACACACATTCTTGTGCATAGAGGACCTTACTAATGGACTCTGTGCTCGACTCGCCAAATGGATATACTGCATCATTGGCTCTTCTCGCACATCGTTCATTATTTGGCCCTGCATGCACACGCTTATGTGCATTATTTGTATAATATAATGGATTACAAACCTGATTCATAAGGAGTGCATAGAAGGCCAATGCAAAGGCAATGATGAAGAGGATGAATAAAACCACAAACTTGGCAAAGGTTTTCAAGATATCTGAAATGATTCAAAAGATAAAAATCTGTGCAAATATTTCTTTACAAGAAAGGACAGATCTAGTCATATATGTAATCCAAGTTCACAGATTGCTAAAGGGCATTAAGGCCAGAAATGAATTTCTTTATTTGTTTGTCAATCAGTTAGAAATGTCAAGAAATATCATAAATTTTCACAGTAATAGGAACACTGAGTTTAAATGGCAATTCTCTATTCCCCAAAATAGAAATTTTCTGCATAACAGGAATCCTTTTTTGTGGTAAATGATAGTTGATTTAGTTCAAAAGAAAGGATCATTGGTAAAGTGGCTCGTAACTTACAACCAGCTTTATGACACACCAATCCGAACAAAAATAGTAAATCAATAAGACAAAGTACCTGTAAACATGACAACATATATGCCGAGCTGGGGAAACTTTCTTATGAAGAGAATGAGGTTGATCCAGGCTAGGAAGATGCCTGCTGCACCGCACTGCCATTGCCATGCCTGAAAGGTTAGAAGAAAAATATCTCATGAAATTACCAGTCACTACAAATAAATCTGCTTGGAGAAATGTGATCAAAGTGAAGTATTTCAAACGAAAAATACGATTGGGACCAGCTACCTAAAAACAAACAAGTCGTTAGGGGAGAGTCTAATAGCGAAAAATGTAATTTGGTCTCGGGTAACATTGTGGTCAGTAAATAAACTCATCATAGAAAGCATCAGCAAAAGCAGCAGTTACAGCATTATCATTGTCACAATCATCATCATTAATATCATCATCACCATCATCACCATCATCACCATCACCATCACCATCATCATCATCATCACCATCACCATCACCATCATCATCATCACCACCATCATCATCATCACCATCATCATCATCACCATCACCATCATCATCACCATCACCATCATCACCATCACCATCATCACCATCTTTGTCATCATCATCATCACCATCACCATCATCATCATCATCATCACTATCATCATCATCATCATCACCATCATCATCATCACCATCATCATCATCACCATCATCATCATCATCATCATCAACACCAACATCATCATCACCATCATAATCACAACTACGACGACGAATACCACAACCATCATAATCATTAACATCATCATCCTCATCATCATTATCAGCATCATTACCACCAAAAAGCAGGAGCACCATTAATGCCATTCTGGTTCCTGTTCCCTTCTTGTTTGCGTGTTATAGAAGAAGAGGGATATAGGGGGAAACCACAATGGAATACTTGCCTCTCTGACCCTGATTTCTCCTGTATTGTCTCCATATGGGTAGAAGTTTGGACTGATGGGTGCTACAAACAGGATGGCTAGACCATAGACACACCATTCCAACAGATTCTCAAAGTCAAGGTAGTTCAATTTCTGATGGTAGATCTGAACCACCTGCAAAAAAGAAAGTACATTCAAAAGAACTTGATTGTAAATACATTAATCCTGAGTTTATTCCCCCCCAAAAAAAAAAACAAAAACAACATATAAATTTAATAAACGGGCAATTAGGACTAACAGGCTTGGATAAGAAAAAAAAAATCTTCCCCAAATTTGCTGAAATTTCATATTTCCCATCTTTGCATCCATGAAATACCCATCTAATTTCTGTGAAGTCATTGTGATTTGAAAGGAAACTATGAAGAAAGTGAAGATTATTGCCATCTTTCTCGAGAACGTTTTCAGTTAATGTCAAACTCAGTCAACCTACATTAAAGACTACATGTGGGACTGTGTGACATCAATTGAAAATCGATCTTTCAGATTCAAGAAGGAACAGAATATTCTTTTATTTTTCTAGATAGTTTTCACCTACTGTAAAATCAAAACAATTTCAAGGAAATATGGAAAATAGATGGACATGGTTGTAAAGATGTGAAATGTCAAATTTCAGCAACTATTGGGGAGAGTTTTATTTATTCCACATGGTCAAATGGTTGCTTAAATATGAAAATGTTTATTGCTTTTGGCATTTAAAAGTTTTCGACTTGGCCATAAAAGGCATGTATAAGGGGCATAATGAGCAAAATATTAATAAGTTGACGAGCAAGGAACTTTCATTTGTGTGGTAAATCGCTCATTGATCTTTACATGCTTTGCCTACTTTCCATTGTGTCTTATCCCACATGGTCTAATCCAATACTGTCTACATCCATTTGATTTGAGGAGTTGCGATAGCTCAGTCGGTAGAGCAGGGGTGACCCGGGTTCGATCAAAAATTGGTGCGCTAATGCCCTTTTGTAATAAAGGCATTTAAATCCTCATTGCCAGGTCCGTTGGAGAGGACCCTAAGCCGTCGGACCTCTGGTTGCTTGCTGACAAGCATTCATGCTTTCTTTAATAGCAATCAGGTAGAAAATCCCTTCCATTTACCATTTGCTAATAATTGGTGAATACATGGTAATGTGATTTCCTCAATAATATCTGACCAATATGGTGATGCAACATCTTCCGCACCCAATAGGGTCTTTAAGTGTAATCTTCTTTGCTCTACGGAGAGTAAAAAAACAGCCATTTTATTGAATTTTATTCAAACCACCTCTATGGAGCTGGTACAAAAAATGTTAAAACGGCCGTTTTCGACTTGCCGTACGGCCGCCATAGATCAAATGTGACCGAGGTATAAATATTCGTTAAACACCAACAAAATCTGCTTGAAAAACTTACCTCTCTCAGTAGATTTATCCCAGCAAGCCCAATGATGAGCCAGTGTCCTATCTCCCCAAATAGAAAGAACGTTGCATTGCTGTAGGACAACATCCAACGCGCATTGCCATCAAACTGGAAGACCACCATGCCTTTGCCGTCCGCATCGGTGGTGACGTTGAAGTAGAACGGTGGAGGGTTGACCACCAGGTATCCAGTGAAGACGGTGAGGAAGAGGAGATAGAAGAGGAGGGAGGAGTAGTAGAAGAATCGACCATAGCTACTCCACTTGTGGTTGAGGAGGCTGGTCACCAGAGGATGTCCGAGCAGCTGTTCTCGCTTCGATCTCACCTATTCAGAAGGAAAGGATTAGCCTATTAAATACCGATTCTATGACTACTCACCAGACAAAACGTCAGCCATGTTTGTAAAGAGGGGGAGATTAGACAATAGTCAAATCTGCCTCTGAGAATGTATCCACAGAGATCATATTTTCTGTTCACTTACAACAAGGAGTATGAATTGATGTGCTATACTTAAAATTGATCTATAAGTATAAATTTGCAACAGAAATTTGCAATTTACTGCAATTTCTTCTTGCATGAACCATTGGATTAAGATGGAAGAAGAGTCACTGATCAGGGAGTTAATTCTAAATCTCACAAGTGTGTCTACGTTCAAGAAGCAAAATGATCAGATCCACCCCATTTCTAGTGGAAGAACCCAATCTTCCCATTGAAGGCTTACCAAGATGGAACTTACCATTATGACAAGAGGGTGGTTTTTCCTGATGAGTTCAGAACTGGTGGTGTATGGTGTTGCACTGTCCCGTAGAGTACCATTGTCTTTGAATGGCGAATTATCTGAACTATCAGACCCACTCTCTGATAGGTTGTCTGTTGAATTCACAAAATAAATAAAATTATTAAATCAAGTATGAATGATACAAATAAACAATTTGTAAAAGTGAAAATCAGTCACTGAGCATAATTGATCAACACCTACAAACCCTACCGGTCACTTCGGTCATCCAACAAGAACCTTTTAGTTGTTCCCAAGGCAACCTCCCACACCCATGGCGACAGAGCCTTTTTAGTTGTGGCTCCTACACTCTGGAACTCGCTTCCTAGCTTAAGATCTCATTCTTTTCTAAGTTTCTTTCAGGTAGCGCTTAAGACATATCTCTTCCATAAATATTATAATTTTTACAGTTGATATGTCCGTAGTTAAGTTGGTAGTTAAGATATGTAAGGTAGTTACGTTGGATGTTAAGCTATGTAAGGTAGTTAACTTGATAAATAAGAGAGTTCAGTTTATCAAGTTAAGTATTTAGGTTTTGTGATGTAAAGCACTTAGAGAAATTTTGACAGGCACTATATAAGTATTGAATTATTATTATGATGATTATAGACAAGGCTTGGGCCCTGTTCTGTATGTAAGATACTTTTTCTACTATAGCTACAAAACAACACTGCTACGGTAATAAATTTTCATCAAATTGCCATTTATCATTGAAACAAATGATATTATACATGTAAATCCAGGAACCTATTATACAAACATATCAGGAAATCCAGTTGCCAATTTTTAAAGAAATACATATGGGCAATGAGCTGTTAAAACCTAGGATCTCAAAATGAAAGAAAACAGATCAGTAACAGCAGTCTTTAAGAATTATTGTAAGAAATTGTCTAATCAGTCACAAAATATTAAAATAAAAAAGACTTTGACAGCCCACTAGCTCTATATGAAGTTAATATTTCAAATTATGAAAATACTTACCTGATTTTCTTATTTACGAGATAACTCATACATCTACTTGATTTGCTAGTTCAGCCCTCTGGACTGCCATACCCGAATAGAACTCCCAAGGATTTAAAAAGCGCGAGCGCGCCCTCTCCCGTTCAGGCTTACTACCCATGATCACCGCGCAATTAGCGTCCATCTTCCTCACCTTTCGCAAGCCCATACGTTGAAACATGTTGCTACGCAAGGCGGAGGGTCGGTGGGAGGGTATCAAGTAGATGTATGAGTTATCTCGTAAATAAGAAAATCAGGTAAGTATTTTCATAATTTACTTCAATAACTCCATACATCTACTTGATTTGCTAGACCAGCACGGACTCAAACCGTAGGGAGGCATGTTTTCAATTGTAAGCCTAAGAAAATTTAAAAGAAAAAACAAAAACAACGAAATTTAGGGAGAGGGGGAAAAAGCCGCAGCTGCTTTAAGCGCCGAAGCAGCAAATCTCGCCTCGCTGGACGGAATGTCCTTCAAGTAGAAAGAAGTGAAGGAGTTAGTTGAGCGCCAAAAGGCGGCCCTCAAAAATGTCCTCGAGAGGAATGCCCTGTATACTCAGGAATACTAAGTATCATGGGCCCTCGGCCTAGTGTCAGGAGAACAACATCACCTGCTGACTAGAGCGTAAGAATCGAAATTTGTTGAAAATTTCAACAAGAATCGTGATCGGAAAACTGAAGCTTTTAAGGCTCAGTAAGTGATCAATCGACCAATCTGAGAAGGCGAGATATCTCAGAACCCCTACCGAAATTTAAGCGTGCCGCTTGCTAGTAACTAGCATGCGACTAGCAGGGCACTCGCTTAATAAGCGAGTGCATGCTAGCGAACAGTCCCTGCTCGCTAAAAGATCGCTTAACTATTACTCTGCACGCATATCACACGCTTATTAAGCTAACCGCATGCTAGTTACTAGCATGCCGCAAGCTTGCGCAAGCTAGTCGCACGCTTCCCGCAAGCTTGGAAATTTCTGTAGGGGAAACCTCCGCGTGGGAGAAAGCGCCCAGAATTCGATATCTGTCTCAAATGCGTGAGGGCAGAAATCTGCAGAATTCTGATAGAGAGCTGTGGTAAAAAGTTACTAGTGGTCCGAAGGGGACCAGGAACGACGGAGAGTAGGGATTTAGGAAGAAAACCACTCGTAAGGCAGACAAGGGTCGAGAAAGCGACTGAGTGCCATCCTGTTAATAAGGAATGCCGCGGACATGTTGCCTATGTAGAATAGAGCAGTCTGGTCAAAACAGCTCAACCGGGCGTGTCAGGGATACAGCGCGGTACACATCATGACAAAAGTGTGTTAGACCGAGTGATCGAGAGAGAACTCAGGATCCCCTTTCTCCCATACTGATTGAAGCACCCATCTGAGGGTGCAGTGCCCGCGGTGGAAGAGGTGGCTTGGCTCAAGCCACCATCGCCGAGAGAGCCCGTGAGGCTAGGCTGCGATGGCTGTCCGCTGGGCGGGGGAATCCCTAGCAGCAGCAAGTGTACGCCAGAGGGAGCTGGCGAAAAAAATCTGTCACGATATTACGTGTAAACGACCATCAAGAGATGCTCTAAACGAACAGACATCGCCAGATATGATACCTCAACCGTTACATTTCCAACGGAATCGAATGAGGTAGCAACGGCCCTGTCCTATCAAGTTAGGGACGGAAACTGGCTAAGAGTGTCGAAGTCCTCGCTTGAAGAAACAAGCGAAGGAGACTTGAGGAAGTAATCACAAAATTTCCATCAGTCTGCGGTGAGAACCAGTTGTTTATGAAAACAGTCACAAGGCCTGTTTCTCAGGTGATCGTAAGAGCGAGCACCGCCGGCGCCAGTTGCGGCAGCGTAGAACAGTCCGATATCGGTAAGATAAGGAGCTCCAAAAAGCTGCGGGGGGCGGCAAAAATGACGCCCTAAGCAGCGGGGGATGAGAATCTAAATTTCTAAAAGAAGAACTCCAGTGAAGTAAATCACTTACATGGAGAGGCTCATCCACAGTCGGCCCGAGAGAAGGCGGGTCGTAGTGATCGTGGTTAGGAAGGCATAAGCATACATCCATCCACTGTTACATCATCCTCGGTCGTGCGGTGACCCTGGCCACATGCCTTGCATGGAAGGAGGATGAAAGCAGCATGCGGGGCGACTCGAGTGTGCCGTGAAAAAATTTCTAAGAAAGAAGCCGATTCGACTAACGGGCACGGTAAAGACATCCACCGTAGACCACTCCGCACAAGGAGGGAGCGGCGGAGACGCCCGCAAGATTGACCCACATAGAGGGCAGTCTATAAGATAGACAGTTAGAGCTCGACCGATGGTCTGGCGGTGTACAGTTTGGTGTGAACTCGCCGACCCGGTACGGTGGGTGTGCCCAGAAAGTAGGCATAGAATGCCGACAGAGAATCCTGGGGCTTCAAACAAGTTTGAACGCACGTACATAGCCAACAATCTCATGAGATGTACGGCGGTTACTTTCCTCCGAGATGATGTTTACCCAACCGGGAAAGACTCGGGGAACAGCTGTGAATGTCAACAGGAGGGATATCTAGCATATGAAAAGCTGATTCCTTCCACGTATTCGGTGCGGGTGCTGCCGGCGGTGTCCGGGGGGACGACCGGTGATGGCAGCTCGGGCAGGGTTCGTACGAGCCGCCCGAATACGAGACAAATAGGTTAACATAACCATAATGCACCGGGTGGTGAAGGCATAGCGATTATTAAGCACAGGAGAACTTTTAATCGCCGTGACATTCAGATCCGATATACATACTCATAAGCTCGGAGAGCTATGAGATAGTGAGACATACCGCTGAGCGGTGATGGTGCTCATATCAGAGTCGCCCTCTCTTCAGCGGCGATCGCTGGAGAACGGGTGTCTGTACTAGCCCTGACTCTGGCGTTGCAAGGGTAGGAGCTAAGTAAGACAGGGCACCCTTACTTTCGAATAGAAAGTGAGGTTCAGGCCAGAAAAGCGACGGTCCCGTCGCCTGGGCGGACGGTCCGCGGACGTGATAGGTTGTCCTCTCAAAGCAGCCAAACATTCTCACGAGAGAAGTGCGGCATGCGGTATGTAAGAGATTCATACCTCCAATCTACGGGCCCGCTTAGGGGGAAGAATGGAGGGAGTTACCGCTGAAGGAGTCGTCGCCGTATGTGAGCTTGACGTAGAGGGCGAATTCGGGAGTACCTGCATAATAATCGCCCCCCCCCTGCCTCTGCCTTCTCGCTAGCCTCGAGAGGCTTGAAAATTTCGAGACGGCGGCGCCGGAGCCTGGCGCTTCCGGGCAGCAGCAGAGCGGGGGTGGGTTTACACCCACGGAGCTGGCGGCTTCCTCGTCGTAGGAGCCGCCTCGTCTAGAGCGACCCCGTCACTCTCCGAGACCCCCAATTCGGCCGATTGAGTTCGGAGCGCCTGAAGAGGCGGGGCGAGAAAATATGGACTCCCTTGCTTCATCAATACCCCCGCTCGGAGGGTAGATGTGAGGTAGATACTTGTCAAGCAGCGCCTGAGCGCTTACTGAAAAGTCGACCGCGGGATAGGGGTTGTCCTCGTAAAGGGAGTCTCGCTCTATGGACTGAACCGGGGGGTTGTCCAGTAAGCGCCGGGGTGGCCCCGCGTGTCGGCTGGGACACGTGCTCTGAGATCGACGAAAATGCTGGAAAGCACACGCGATCTCGGGGCACCCGGTTAGTCGGTGCACTGGCTGGCGATTTAACAGAATCGCTCGAGGATTTCTCGGGTGTCTGGTGGTTATTGCCCACTTGTCTCGCTTGATGCTCAGGGCATCAGCGGGGTGAGTAGACGTCGAGGGTGGGGTGAACCCGCACTACTCGAAAGCAGAATGTAGCAGCATGAATAGCTGTGACACCTGACCACCGACACAAGGGTCTGAAGGAGGGACGCCCATGGCAACAGGGCTGGCCGACCTCACCTTCGACCTCTTCTTCTTCGCGGCCTCCGCCGGTGTGGCCGGGGCAGAAGAAGGCACAAGAGGCACGGGTGATTTCTTACGATTTGCCGCCCCTGGCAGGGCGGCCGTCAACAACGAAACTTCACCCGAATCTGACGGGGTCAGATTGTGGTCACAGTCTGATGTGTGACGCCTCTCGCGGTAGCAGAATGTAGCAGCATGAATAGCTGTAACATCTGACCACCGACACAAGGGTCTGAAGGAGGAACGCCCATGGCAGCAGGGCTGGCCAACCTCTCCTTCGACCTCTTCTTCTTCTTCTCTTTCTGCGGGCTCCGCCGGCGTGGCCGGGGCAGAAGAAGGCATGAGAGGCACGGGTGATTTCTTACGATTTGCCGCCCCTGGCAGGGCGGCCGCCGACAATGAAACTTCACCCGAATCTGACGGGGTCAGATTGTGGTCACAGCCCGATGTGTGACGCCTCTCGCGGTAGCAGAATATAGCAGCATAACATGTATGACTGTAACATCTGGCCACCGATAAGAGGGTCTGAAGGAGGAATGCCCATGGCAACAGGGCTGGCCGACCTCTCCTTCGACCTCTTCTTCTTCTTCTTATTTTGCGGGCTCCGCCGGCGTGGCCGGAGCAGAAGAAGGCACAAGAGGCACGGGTGATCTCTTACGATTTGCCGCCCCTGGCAGGGCGGCCGCCAACAACGAAACTTCACCCGAATCTGACGGGGTCAGATTGTGGTCACGATCAGATTGTGGTTACAGTCTGTGTGACGCCTCTCGCGGTCAGGGGCTGGGCGATCTCTCCCGATGCTGTCAACGGAGGACGACTTATACGGCAGAGATCCTGACCTGTGCCGGGGGGAGAGAACCGCACTCTCCCTCCGGACTTCTGGTGACCCGGTAGCCGGTGGGTCGCATAGCCCTATGGGTGCTGCGGCGGCAGGACCTAGTTTAGGCTTGGAAGCCTTGGCTACCACTTTTTCCTTTGTCCGAGACCGTGGCACCACAGTCTCGGCCTTCCTTCTCTTAGCATCCGACCGCAAATTCGGAATGCTGATCGACGCACCCTCATACTCACCGCCGCTGGGCGCTCACCGCGGCGTCCCTCCTGCTCGCCTGGAGGCGGCCGACTTCTGTAACTTGCAATCGGGACGGTCCCCGTGGAGGGCACCAGGTCCTCTGGGGCTGTGTTAGTCCCATTCAAAGATACCTCTCTCTACCCTGAAAAAGGAAAAACAAGAATTTTTCTTTTTCTTTTTTTTTTTTTTTACAAAGATCTCGCTTAGATTAAAAGTGGAGACCGGAGTGGTCTTTCCCTCCTCCTAAAAGAAGTTTGTTTGAGCAAACAGAACAAAACAAGAGGGGAGGGGTAGGGAGGAAGAAGAACCTAAGAATAGTTTAGGTATCTGCCTGTAAGAAAATGAATGCAAGTTCAGAAGAGAACGAAGTTTCCACCTGCGAAGAAACACAAAAACAAGCATTTCAGAGCAGGAAGAAAAGGGATTGAGAGACAAATAATTCCAGATAAGAGAAATTTTACGATAATTTCCAAGAGGAAAAAAAAAGTAACCTCCTGTGGAAAGGTAAAGAAATTCAGAACAGGAGGAAGGAGGAACGTCTCTAGTAACGATTCCAAGAGGAAGAACGACACAGTAAATCCTCAAAGGGAATCGTAGAGCCCGCCTGTCGAAATAAAAAAATATATAAGACTAGGAGGGAAGAGGGAATTGAACGAAGAAAACAATTCCGGGACAGGTCAAAAAAATTTCTAACAGGAAGGAGACCCCACCTGTAAAGAACAAAAATTTTTTTTTTTTTTTTTTTAGGGGGGATTGAATAACCAAACAATCATCAGGTATAATTGCGTAAGCCGAATTAAACAATCCCCGAAGCGTCTGTGAATAAAATATTAATCAAGAATTTTATTCAGAACAGAAAGGAAAAGGAATTGAGTTTTAGGATCCGCCTGTGAATAAAATATCAATCAAGAAATTTATTCAGAACAGAAGGAAAAGGAATTGAGCTTTAAGATCCGCCTGTGAATAAAATATCAATCAAGAAATTTATTCAGAACAGAAGGAAAAAAGAATTGAGCTTTAAGATCCGCCTGTGAATAAAATATCAATTAAGAAATTTATTCAGAACAGAAAGGAAAGAGAATTGAAGAATTAATCAATCAATAATCAAACGAAAATCTTAATAAATCAATTCCAGAAAGCAAGGAAGGAACAGAGTTGAAGATCCCAACCTGCAAAAAGAAATAACAATAACACCCTCGACAACAAAGTGTAGAGGCTGTCTAGAAATTTAATTCAAAAACGGCACCAAAAGCCACCACGCTTTGAACGTGAAGAACAATAACCATGACAGGTGGTGAAGGCTTGCTGCCACGTAGGCAGGCCAAGCCCGGTGCCTCGCGAACGCGCTAGCGATGCGGCGCGACGAGAACTCAAACGTTAGAAAAACAATTTAAGTGTCACCAAAAACACGTCTAAAAAGTCACGCCAATTGTAAATTCTGAACACAATCTTACACACAAATGGAAAGATTGAAATTAAAAGGGAGAATGCACCACAGATAAGCGAAAATAATATACCAAAGCTCAAAAAAGATTTGAGCTCTTAGGAGACTTATCTGAGCACGTCTTGACAGGTGGCTTGCCGAAAGCAAAAGAGGAAGATGGACGCTAATTGCGCGGTGATCATGGGTAGTAAGCCTGAACGGGAGAGGGCGCGCTCGCGCTTTTTAAATCCTTGGGAGTTCTATTCGGGTATGGCAGTCCAGAGGGCTGAACTAGCAAATCAAGTAGATGTATGGAGTTATTGAAGTAAATCAAAGCTTCAACTGAATTGTTGTTTATAAGAGCACAATACAACCATACATAATACTTGACAGGTTAAATAAAATTCCTTTGATATAAGACATCACTAGTGCATATAAAAATATCACACAGAGTCATCATTAGATTCATAATTAACTTGCATTACATCACACTATATTAGGTGTTAAAATCACAATGCAAATCTGCATCTACATGCAGAACAAAAACAAAATTTTCAAATTGATTTTGCTTAGTCTAAGATACAGTAGATACAAGAAATTTTCAGAAAGAGATTTTTGAAAGAACATAAATGCTCAAAATAACTCAAATGAAAAGCAAGATGAATAGAAAATCATAGTCTCATAAATATGTAAAGGGACAAAACATTGATTACTGAAAGAGGATTGGAGAGAGAGAAAAAAGACCTACAAATAGACAAGATGCATTTTCAGAAGACATTTATACATAAATACAATATTATTGTAAGCAAATAAATGCACATATTGACTAGACTTAAAAGAAAGATGCAGAAAGCAATTAGGAAAAACACTTTTTAAGGGGCAAAAAGAGAATTACTGAAAGAAAATACAGACTTTATTTATTCATCTATTAGGCACTTCAAAATACATAAAACTTTAATAATAATAACTGTGTTAATAATAATAATAATAATATATATGATTTGTATGGCGCCAAATCCATAAGAATATCAAATGCTCTAGGCGCACTAGTGCAAAGTAGAGGTGAAAGAGAAGGAAAAGCATTTAGATTAAAAGTGCTGAAGACAAATAGAAGGGATAAATATCAATTGTAGGCCAAATTAAACATATAGGTTTTAAGATTAGATTTAAACATTTCAACAGAGCTACTATCTTTAATGGTCCGAGGAAGAGAATTCCATGCGGATGGCCCAGCATGGGCAAATGTACGTTCCCCCCACTTTGTTTTGATTTTAGGGATAACCATCAAACCAGAGTCTTGAGAACGAAGAGATCTAGAAGGGGCATATTGGTGTATCAAGGAGATGTTATAGAGAGGAGCGGATCCATGTGTACAGTGAAAGAGTAATAAAAGAATCTTGAAAATAACGCGTTGTTCAACAGGTAGCCAGTGTTGCGCTAAGACAAATAAATATCCATAAAAATAAATGGCTGAAAATAAAAATTCATACATGTTGAAATGGGGGACTCAAAGGTTAAGACAGAAATGGATTTAAATATCCACCAAGGGATGGAATGACAACAATACATAATACATGTAAAACTGTACAAGTCTGCAATATCAATAATTAGCAAATAGTACTGTCTTATTTTGGGCCATTTTAAGAGTTTGCACATGGGACAACAAAAAAACCATCAGTAATGGCTATTGATTGTTTAAAAGCTAATTAAACTTGCTTTTGCCTAAAAACAATTTCACTAGATTGTGCATGGTAGAGAGTTTTAATTTACTAAAAATGATTAGGGGCTTCTAAATTTGGAAAGGAAAATGACTATTTCATGTAAGTGACAAATGAAAATAACAGAGATTGGTGAAGTTTGAAATAAAATTCTACAAGGAATAATAATATGGTTGATTGAGTAATCAGATCAAAATAAGATCAATATGATAATCACAACTTCAACATATGATTTACAGTTAAAGTTGTATTGGTGTCTTACAGTTTGACTATAAATGCTCTTCAATGTTTAAACTACATGTACTATCTGCAGCACAATTATGTCTCTTTTCTTTTCTGAAATAAATTTTAAATTGGGTTTCTAAGGCCTTTTCTTTCTCATCCTTCATAAAAATGTATGATGAACAATAAATTTATTATAAGGTGTAGGATTCCAAAGAAAGAGTATGAGAAGATAATTGAAATTTGCATTGACATTAGACTGAAATTAAGCTTAGCAATCGCAGAAGAGCTATTACTCCATAAACATTTTAATAAAAATTAGAAATAATTGAAATTGAAATAAATATTCGACTTCATATTCAACTGATATTATGTCAAGGAAACTGACACTTGGAAAACATTGGCATTTCAACCAGCAATATTTGAAAGATGCTCCAAATTTAAATAACAAGATTCAGAGTTGTAGAACGGGCATTTCACTTTCAGCATTATTTTGTCAAGAAGCTCCCAAAGTTTATAAGGTGTAGATTAAGCAGAGAATTTGGAGGAGACTGGCATTACAGCTTTCTGAGAATAAACCTCCTGTTATTCAGAAAACAGATTGTATAATCAGAATTCCAAAGCAACACACCAAACTCGAAATTCACAATCAGAAAAACTAATCACATTTCCATACCCGAATACTCCAGATCGCGCGAACGCAACAAAAATTTGCATAGGTGAAAGAGAAAAATGTAATCTATGTGGTTGTACAAGTAAATTCCATTAATATATGACATTTTAAATTAATCAAATAATTATGTTAATTTATTCATAAGTCATACATTTTAAAGCTTCTAGAATGCTCATTTTTGGTTTGCACTTGAAAAAAAATGGATTTCTTTATATTTTTCAGTTTTTTTAAATTTATTATGTATTTCTTTGTTGTTTTTTATTTTTGTTGATTTTTTCCTATAAAGTAGCATTAAATTAAATGACTGCTGTCAATAAAAGCAAATATATTGACATGTGTTGCATGTATAAATGACTGACCTGTATGGCAACAACTTGCTGCCAAGTGCACTACACAGTGCAAGAGCTACTACATGTAAGTACTAAGTGTATTTACACTAGGTGTGAAAGATGGTTACGAAACACTTGTTAGACAACGAAAGCACACCCCTTTTTATTTGTCATTAGACAACACAATACATATCTAGATTGAGTTCTTACCTTTTGTAAAACGGCCTTAGAATTGAATTTATGATTTCACAAAAGAAATTGTTTTATAAGAAATATAATTATCAGAAATGCACAATGGGATAAAAAAAATCACTTCAAAATAAAAATTCTTTGTAAGAAATCATATCCAAATAAGAGTAGAAAGCTTTTATAAGAATGCTATAAATAGAAATTCCATTCAATCTCTTCATTCACATGCATACATGTAGATAATAATTTTAAAAAATAGGCACCATGCTAATAATTCAAATGCAAAAATCACAAGTAACTTTGGTCACGAATTGGCTTTGAAAAAGGGGAAGAAAGCTACATTTCTTTATCAACATTATTTGAGCTAATGTCTTTACAGGTCACTGAGCTTTGTTCGCTCTTGCAACAACCCAGTCCAAATTAAACACTTATAATGCTATGTGTACTTCTGTACACCAAGTCATCACAGCGCTGCATTACAAATTTTTCTTTACAGGAAATGTCACTTTGGTCACATGCTTCCTATTACTACAGAGTGGCAGTACATATATGACCTGCCACTTCAAAACCAACAATAAGTCACCAGGGAAGGTTCTCTGTAAATAACTTAACCCTAACTAGGCCAGGCTTTTTTGGCTGTTCTGTGGCTGGGGGGTTGATCTCGGCCGCCAAGCGCCGCAAAAATTTGCGCCCTGGTAGTGTGCGATGTAATCTACAAGGCTGTATAGTAAAATTTTCCAAAATAACAAGATTTTATTTTATATGAATTATGCTAATTGATGCTTAAATCATACTTTTTGCTCTAATTCACTAAATAAAGCTCCTAGAATGCTAATTTTTGGTGGAAATGTCCTTTGTAGCATTCTTAACAATTGCATTGAAAAAAACTTCGGTTTGGAAATCAATTTCTTATGTATTTTATTGTTTTATGAATTTCTTTGTTTTTTTCACCAGATTTATTGCACAACCTTTTTGAAGCATGATTATGCTAAAAATCGATTTCAGCTGTTTAAAGTAAAAATAATCATATTTTTATGAATAAGATAAGAAAACTCAATTTGCATTGATTTTGTACACAAAATCACGTTTTGGAACAATTTTTGGTCTGACATGCACTTATAAAATGTTGCGTAATTTTGGAACCGCGTACCCGGGTGTCGGAAATTTGGTCTTAAAAGTTGCGCGAGACTTAAAAGTATTAACTCTGTCAGTGGCCAGGTCAAAAAATTTCACGCGGCGGAATGATTGCAGAAAACGTTGAGGCCATTTTAGGGTTAAATAGTCATTTGGTCTTCAGAAGACCCGAAAAGAAATGTAAAGTTGATAAGAAAATGGATAATCTGTTGGTTGTCTTGTATGAAGTCGTGTGTGATATGTGAACAGCTTCTTGAAACAACATCGGTGGATTTATCATACCTGATATATCTTCTCCCCAGCGTGAGAACATGTCGTCAAGGAGCTCGTAGTCAAACGTGATACAGTAGTCTCTATGTTCCCGAGGCTTATCGTTCTCGATCAGACAGTTGTTGAAAACCTTAATAGCCACATCTGAAAATAAGGGATTAAAAATAAAAGAATGAATTGATACACTTATATATATATAATTCTAAAAGCCAACTATATGTACTTTCACCCCCCCCCCCAAAAAAAAAAATGATTTCAAGAGAAATTATTTGACCTCAAGATTTGTTATCACCATTCAGTTTTATTGCATATCTAGATCATGTCCATCTGCATAAATCTGACTATGTGATATCATGCAATCTTAGCTGCAAATAATAATGCTGCAGATCACCAACACAGATAAGAACACGTGGGACAGTTACTTGGAAAAAGGCTCAACACCTGGCCATGTTTATTTTGCTCATTTCTCAGCAACTACACATTTTCTACCATAATACTTTGGCACAAATATTTCTATTTATACAAAGGTCTACAAATACTTGGGATTGTCATTTTTATTTGATTCTGTTTGAACATCTCTTTACACTAATACTACAACTGGCATTTGTCTTTAATGTTAATAATAGGATCAGGTATTAACCCAGTGTGTGCAATTTAAGGAATTATATAAACTATTCTTATAAGTAAGTAAATTAATGACAGACATAACTAGCATTGGATTGTACGATCCTCTGTTGAGTACCAAACTGTGACATCAATTTCCGTTTTGTTCACTTCAAGGAGTATTTTTATGAGGATATAATTGAACTTACCAGGCATTCTTTTGATGAGTTTTCTTATGGGTGTGGTACGTCCCCCGGTGACGGGATCAACGCTCTCAGAACACATAGCATCTCGCCATTTAGGATGACTGATAATGGCTTCAGCAACATCACTAAATAAAATAAAATATGATAGATACATGTATTTATGTTGATACTAATATGCAACATTTATATAGTGCTGTATGTAAAATGCTTCTTTGTGCTGCGGACTATTATCCCTGCTTCAGCAAAGCAGCCATAACCGAGCGTTCAAGGATTCAAGGAATTTCTTCCTACACCATACTCATTAACTACGCCAGTAAATTGCCGATTCGTCCACGGCCAACTCGTCCACTCACCACATGGTCTCCCTTCATTTAGAGTAATGCCATTCTGTCCATCAACATTTCGTCTAACAACCATTTGGTCCAATCATCACTTCGTCTAACCACCAGTTCGTCTATTACCATTTTGTCTATTAACCACTCGGTCTAATACCCATTTTCTTTTCATTCATTTTGCACAATTAACACTTTAGTTTAATTAGACCGAATGGTATATGGACTAAATGTGTATTGGACCAACTGGTTATTAGACCAAATTGGCATTAGACTAAATGAAAGTAGACCATGTGGTAAGTGGATGAACTGATGGTAGACCAACTTATAGTAGACGAGTTGGTAATTGGACGACTTGGCATTAGACGAATTGGAAATAAATCACTACACCTGGGTTGACAGTGGCAAATATAGATTAATACCTTGCTAAAGTACCCGAGTGCTATTGAGGGAAATGCACCCCTGACCTTGTTGTTCAACATCCAGACTCATCCACTGAGCCACAATACCTCAGTATGATTGGTAATATAAAATAACAATGAACATTCCGATGAAGTTCATTGTTAGTTTTTTTCAAAGGTAATAAGTGGCCCAGAGACATACATGTATTTACTGATTAAATATTTTTAAAAATGCAGAAGAGTTATTGCCTATACTTACAGACATTTTGAGTAAAATGTCTTGCCAAATGGCATATCTGTTACAATTGTAAATCTGACAGTTTTCTTACTTAAAATATAAAGAAAGCACTTGAATTGTTTTCATAATGAAAATCAATAATGTTTAATCATGGAACATCTTTAAACAAAGTCTGCAGATGGGGAACATTAAAATATCTCTTGAGGTATACTAACTCATGACCACTCTCAATGGCTAGATCCAGGCTATTCTTCTGGTCAGCATTGATCAAAGATAGATCTGCCTTCCATTCTAATAGAAGCTTGACCATGTCAACATGGCCACTGGATGCTGCAAGATGGAGTGGGGTTACCTAGGAAACAAACAAAACATTTAAAAATACAAACTACCTTAAGTTCCAATCTTATCTTTAATAATAAAGATATTATATTTTTATATTATGCTTTAATACATGATTTGATTTGATTTATTGATTCTGTTTCACAATTGTACATAATATGATAAACATAACATAACAAGGTCAAATACTACAAGACATAATATGATAGATATATATATACCTGGGAGCCCCCCCCCCCCCCCCCCGCCATATGAACTCCTAAAATACCCCGGCCTAGATAAGGTTAAGGAACACAATTCAATAAATAAAGTTATCTCAGATGACATTTGTATTTAAAGTAAAACGGAGGGTCTTGCCATAAAAAAGTAAAGCTTGTACATGTACATCCAACCCCGATTTTATGAACAACCGATGATCCTTTCTTAGGAGCTAAATCCACACTAATGAAATTTGGTGCATATAATTTACCTCAAGAAAGGATCACCAGTCATTTGTAAAGTTGCTGGTAACAAAAGGATGTACATAAAAGGATGTAAATGGCAAAAGCATCTCTTATAGGGAACTTCTATGACTAAAAGAATACATCATTGATTGTGTGAAGAAAATTGAGTAATTATATCTGATACAGGAACAAGTATGATATGAATGAACAGGCACAGTAAGGATAAACATTAAAAAACTATTATGTTCATTATTATTACTTAAAAACTTTGTAGAGCATAATACTAGCACTCTGAATTTGAATTTCGCTGTACACGTATATCAAAATATTAAGTCCATGAAGACAGGAATACAAGGGATTGTGCGTGAGCTTGAGAATGGGAGTTTCTAACAATTCTAAAAGCTTTTATTTGAGGATTGTATTTAAGGTTCTAATTTTCTCCACACCGGGTGAGTGTTACGTAAAGCTGTTCGTAAGTTACAAGAAACTGGGGGTTGGATGTACAAAAAACAGTTATTTTAATGAAGTTCCCATGATTGCAACAAAGAGGAAGGTTTAATTACCTTAGCTTTGTCTGTTGGATCTACAGGACTGTCATTTTCTAGCAGGGCATAGGCAGTCTTCACCCATCCCTTGGAGGCTGCACAGTCTAGAGGAGTCCATAACTGTTGATTCCTATTACAAGATAAAAAAAAACATATATGTGGTCTAGTGGTTCTGACTCGTCCACTTTAATCAGAAGGTCATGATTTGAATCCCAGGAATAAACAACATAATGTATGTGGTGACATGTGGTCAAGTGGTTCTGATTAGTGCATGTCAATTAGGTTGTGGGTTCTAATCCCTAACATTATAAATGTAAAATATGTGGTCTTGAGGTTATGACTAGCGCACATCAATTAGAAGGTCAAGGATTTGAATCCCAGCATAACATATGTGGTCTATTGGTCCTGACCAGTGCCCATCAATCAGAAGGCCATGGATTCCAATACCAGCCATTATGCATTTAAAATATATGATCTAGTGGTCTTGACTAGAGCCTTTTAATCAGAAGGTCATGGGTCTAAATCCCAGCCAAGACGTTATTTCCTTCACCAACAAATTGATTGACATTGTGCAGCACCCAACCAAGGTGAGGAAAATGGGGACCTATCAGGATTTTATTCCTTGATACAGTATAGAGACATATAAATGACAAGAAATAAAGATCTATGGGAAAAATACAAGATCTATATCATCATTATGTGCCAAAGCCCACGTATATTACAAGTATTTACAAATATTTTTGGGTACATAATATACAGAACATATGTACACATGTCTTATCAAATAACAGTGTTATGATCATCATTATTTTTATCTTCATTATTATCATTATTATCATTATTTTCAGTATTATTATCATTACCATAACAATTATTATATGACGATTAGCACCTTCACAAGTTGCGTTATCATCAATTTCAACCTATATCAACCTCACACTAATGTAACTGTCCCTTTGAATAACGCTAACATGATCATGCATTGCAAGAATGACCCCTTGTGAGAGGAATGTCTGACCTTGATTCAATATCAGCTCCAGCATCAATAAGAGCTCTGACAGTCTTTGCATGGCCGGCTGTGGCTGCCTTGTGAAGGGGTGTATTGGAGTTCTCATCCTCATCATTGATTGTTGATTCTTCTCTCTTCACAAACTCCATCACCACCCTGAAGAGAAAATTTACAAAAGTTATAAAGCACTTTATACAAAAGTTTCAAAGCACTAAGAAAGAAGGGGGAAAATACAAGATATCTCAGAAAAAGAACAACAAAGGGACTGAAAGGATAAAAAAAAAGAGGAGTTAAGTTTCGGTAACATTTACTCCAGCCAGCGATGAAAAATCTGCATATGAAGCTAAACTTAAAATATCAACTCAAACCAGACACTGTAATTCCAGTTGTGGATAAGATTTTAAAACAAGTTCAAACAGAATCCAATAAAATGGCTACCAAGTGTCTGTGTGTGAATAAATATTATGCACCAAATGATTCTGGAAAAGATTGACTTGCTGAAGCAAAATAAGCGTGGTATTCAGGCCAAATGTCCGGTCTTTTTCCCAAACAATGATTACACACTGTCCCACTTGTGATTACTTATGTTTGGCGATCTATTATGTGATCGTTTTTCAGCTTATATTTCATCATTTCACAAATTCCAATTATTGCTATATAACTGTATAAATCTAGATGTACAATGACAGTTACAATAAACCTTGGTTTTTTCATACAGATTTTTTCATGAAATGAGTGTTTTCTGCATCTCAATTCATTTATCTTTAACCGTACCCAAACCATAATCATTCTCTCATCATACAAAACAAGTAACTCTAACCCATGTCTACAGAGAGTAAGACAGGAGCAACTCTAACAAGTTTAAAGTTGATCTGTCAAATGGTTCTTTACTTATCTTGAGAACGAAAAACGGGACAGACAGACAGATAAACTGAAAAAAATAAATCTCCGAACAACCATCACCAGTTGGTGGAGGAATGAAAATAAGAAAGCTATTATGTAGAAAAATGCAGCATGATCGAACAAAAAATGCCCTATTTTTAAATAACGAGGGAGTCTCAAAAGACTCCCTCACACCAACCCTACCAGTGGGTAAATCCAAACGAGGGTGACCTACATGATGCCTACATCTAGTTAATTTCTTTGATTAATTTTATCATTTTAACTTACGCTGTATGACCATTAGCAGCTGCCACATGGATTGGTGTTTCCTCATCCTCATTTTTCCAATCCAACTCTGCTCCATTGTTCAACAGAATCTACAAAGGGCAAGATCATGGAAGAGTTTCACCAAAAACATCTTACAAGGGATTTTTATTCACATATTTGCTCACAGCAATTTCGGATTTCAATAGTTTCAGTAACTTGAGAGTTTTTACTAAAAATCCTTAAAAAAGAACATTTCATGATACAAAATTGCAATGGGCCAATCATGATTATTGTGGCATAAGCATTTGTTCAAAATACTGACCACGAACCAATCATGAGAGTTCTTATTTGCTATCAATCAAAAATTTGTATTGTTAGATTGAATAGCAACTGTTATGAATGGTCCACCTTTATAAACACCACTAGAATGGATTCCTTTGAATAACATTTTGTATAAAAACATAATATATTATAAGACTCTGTCATTAAAGACCAGATACTCATAGGCCCGTATTCTGAAGTCGGGTTTAATTAGTATGGACAGCCAATTGTTAACACTAGAGATATAATATTTCCGCTCATTTGGCTCTCAAATCATTTGTAATTGTCTAGGAAGTATAAATAGATGATTGCCTTCACCATTAATGAATCAGGAAAGAGCACAATAAACGTAAGAAACATTTAACTTTAATTAAAAAAAAATGACACTTTTGGCTTCCCATAATTTTAGCACAGAGTTAAACCTGACTTCGGAATACGGGCCATAGACAATTGTACTTTCCTCATTGGACCGTTTTTAATTGACAGGAAAACAATCTAAACATAACAGGTTCAAATGACCTATGACCTAGGTGCAAATGACCTATGACCTACCCTGACAATTCCCAGGTATCCATTTTCTGCTGCAACGTGGAGGGCCGTGTTGTCATAGCGATCACTGTATTCAAGAATTTTTGATGCCATCTTGTGTTCAAGCAGTGCCTACAAATAAAGATTACAGATTAAATATAAGAATGTAATAAATCATTAGTGGAGCGTTGTGGCTCAGTGGATTTGTCTTCTGACTTTGAAACGGAGGGTCGTGGGTTCGAATCCGAGCAGCCCAGCTAAAGCCGGGGTAAAAATAATAATAGCAGGGCCCGCTGGTAGAAAAAGTTTTCAGAGCTGAAGTCTCTTCCTTGGGTAAATATACCTATATTGACATTATTATTATTATCAATGCAAGCTTCCATTAATTACCTTATAATCATTCATTACCAAGAGGTATTTAATTAATGGATTCATTGTTTACATTAGTCAGCCCACCTGTGCACTTTGAAATATCCGTATAATGTGCCCTATAAATGATATTTTCTTATTTGCTTTTTCGCAGGGCCTTGAGCACATAATCAATGTGGATTTGGCACTTTAGAAATACTCTATATTATTATCATTATTACTATAAACATTATAATTATTCATTCAAACAAGACACTAATTCCAATGCTTGTCTTTTGAGGTAGGAAGATGAATAGAATTTTGCAACTTGAAAATTCAGAATGATCTGAGCACACCTAAAAATTTAAGGTTCACATACATGCAGTATTAGAAGGTAAATGTTTTTTTTTTGCTTGTAAGAGAACAGTACCAACTGTCATAAAGTTGAACTGCAGTTTTCATGATCATTCAGAACTTCAGACAGAGGGATGTTCTATGATCAAACGTTCAGATCAAATGTCATAACAATGTTTTTTCTTTTAGGCCCCTTGCATAAAAGTTACACCATAAAAAATCTGATAAAAATGAAAAATCAGATTTACACAATTCTGCTACTGATTTCAACTCAGAAAAAAAAATCTGGCAAGAAATGCCCCAAGTTTTCTCCTGAAACAAAATTTGCGCAACAGGACCACAAAACATGGGTTTCCATCAGTATAAAGCTTGGAAAACACATACTAAACACTGTAAATAAGTTTGAAGGCAATTTTTCACTCATCTACAGTAGTGTTTTATTTGATTCAGTGTTATATTTTGTGTTTCATTTTCATGATTTTCGCTGTACTTTTTTGTATATTATTTTCTTTTGCCTGAAAATTATTATTTCCTGAAGCCTGTGAAGTTGTCATGGTTTCATAAGGAAGGAAACTGGGAACTCTAACCTAGCCATTTATGGATCTGGATGTATACGATGCAGGGCCCTTGAGGCATAAATGTATCGGGTACTTGACCTGAATTTTGCCGGGACCAGCAGGTGCAATACACCATGTGAACACCGTTGACGAATAGTGTATTGGTTTTAACGTGCATAGAATGTGACTCTCCCATACATAGGAGCAACATTTGCGTCCTTTCTGATGGACAGAGTGTTTCCCAACTGCATTCACACCTGCACTGAATACAGTGGTGAGGCACGCTAACACACAACGCTATAGTATCAGACTTTTTTCTTTAGACGTGTTTCGGCATGCGAGGGACTCGAACCCCTCACATTGAGATCTGCAATCTTATCTGAAACATGCGCTCTAACCGACTGAGCTACGCTGCCTCCCCATTTATCATACCTGAAGAGCTTCTGGCTTGTTTTCCTCAGCAGCCCAGAAGAGTGCTGTCTTGTCATGTTTGTCTATGGCTGCTATGTTTGCTCTCTTACCAAGTAAAATCTTAATGGTGGAACTATGACCAGAGCTGGCTGCAATCAAGAGAGGGGTGAAGTTATCCTTGTCTCGGGCTTCAATCTTAGCACCTCTGTCATTGATAGAATAATACAAATGTTAAACATAATATACAAGATGGATATATACAGCACTTTTCAAGATGATACAAAAAGTTATTTCCAATTTGTCTACTTGCTAACTCGTCTACAATCAGATCATCCACTATCCACATGGTCTAATTGCCAGTTCGTCCACTCACCATTTGATCTAATAACCAGTTGGTCCAATAGCCATTTAGTCCATGTAACATTTCGTCTAATTGGACTAAGTGTTAATTGTGCATAATGAATGAAAATGTAATGGATATTAGACCAACTGGTTATGAGACGAAATGTTCATTGACGAAATGGTGATTCGATGAAGTGATGATTGGGTGGAATGGTATAAGACTAAATGAAAGTAGACCATGTGGTGAGTGGACGAGTTGGCAGGAGAGTAAATGGCAATTTACCGATACAAGACACAATTATTTATACTACATCTTTCCATTGAAGGAATTAATTCTGTCAGAAACCCATTCACACCACCTGGGTTGAGTGCATCACAATGTGGATAAATTTCATTGCATCCTGCTTAGATACAGTATTGTACTGCATTACCTGTAACAGTAATTGTTTTATACATTCTATTTCGATAGGCACTTTACCTCGTCAGATGACATGCTTTCAAGCACATAGCTGACAGGTGAACATAAGCACATTCAGGTTTTTTCTTCTATTTTCAATATATCACATGCACTGCAAAAGTTACCTGATGCCCAATGTTACATGTACATGACGTTTTATTGAACATTTTGTAAGACTTTTTATTGGTAATTTGTGTTCATTTCACTTTGTATTCATAATTCATGTTTATACATGTATGACACCTAGATAGATCCTTGTGATTTGATTGGTTGTTTTATATCGTTCATTCGGCCATTTTGCAATGACGTCATCAACCGTGCAATTTTTTATCCATTTATCGTGCAATTTTGGATCCATACGATTTTGTCCATTGCACGAGCGCACCGAGACTTCAGCTGCAGACACCAGCAGTGCGCATGCTTTAATGATCAATGTAAAAATCAACAGACCGAACTCACACTGTAATTTTTAGGTGTCATATAAACCAAATAATGAATTTTTTTTTAATTTGTGCAATGGACAGAATACTTCATTCGGTAAAAGATTAAATAATGATCCATTCAACTTGGCTACGCCTCGCTGAATGGATCATTTCATATTTCACCAAATGAAGTATTCTGTCCATTGCACTCATAAATATTCATTATTTGTATATCATTTTAGTTCATAACTGTGAGACACAATGTTTTGAATAAAATCCTTTTATCTATCTTTCATCCATCTATCTACTGAATCAAACAGTCAACAAGTAAAAGGGATAAAACCCACCTTTCTAGGAGATGCTCTACAATCTTGTATCTGTTGAAGGAGCACGCTCGATGAAGGGGCGTGGCCCTGTCAGCATTCACACTGTTCACATGAGCTCCTTTCTGCAGTAACAGCTCTACAATCTTCAGGTTACCAGCCACACAGGCTGCATGGAGCGGGGTACTCCTGTTCTCACGGTGACAGTTCACATTGGCTCCTGGGATGAAAGAAGAATGGATGATGATGTAAAGTAGGACTTCTTTTCCATGAAGGGTTGCCGATTTGCATAGTTGGAATGAACCAAGTTTAAACTGTTCAGGGACCCGTTTCATAAAGAGTTACAACTGTTGTAACTGTGCCATTATGGCAACTTCCATGGTATCAGGGCTCAGCAGCCAGTCACAATCAAGGTTACCATGGTAGTTACCATAATGGCAAAGTTACAACAGTTGTAACTCTTTATGAAACAGGCCCCATGGCTAGAGAGTGACATGGTTTTTCTTCAAAGCATAAATCACCTACCACGGTAATCACGGGGGGGGGGGGGGGGTTCAGCATCACTGGGTATTAGTGCAAGTTGTATTCTGCTTGCTGTATGCTAGCAAAAGAGATGCTCAGCTCAATGTGTAATATCCATACCATCGCACACTTACCATCCAAAACATACCATTGCATGGATGTCACGCTTTAATTAAGTTCTTTGCGCAGGGTAAATTGCATCGGACAATATTTTGCAAACAAATGTCTCACACATTTTTACCCGTACATCATACAGCCCTGTATTCACAAAGTTGGTTAATATCTTGACGACAGCTGAAACTGTCCAGCCAAGAATTGGGAGTGCAGTTCACAAATCTGTTACATAAAAGAAGAATTGTAAGAGAATTATTTTTATTCATTCGGTTGTTTATAACTCCAGAGATAGATTGCAGAAGAGAAACTATAATTTTTTTAATAAAGAAACTACAAGTAAAGTCTATTAAAATAGACTAGAATATTATACATGTCTCAATTAAGCATTGTTACAACACTCCTTTTAATTGTAAAATGAAAGTAGGCATAAATAACAAGGCAGTGGAATTCTTAGTATTTAGAAATGTACAAGGAACTGGTAATCTCAAGAAAAAAAGATATTAGGATTTAGGTACGTTGTTAATTTCACTAAGCCTGTCGTTCTAGATGTGGAACTGTCAAGGAGATTGAGAATGTTCTTATCACATATAGATTAAGTTTTGGGAATATTGGAAATTGATATAAAAGGCTGGGAAATATTTCAGGAACATCAGAATTTAGAATTTCAGAGCCCAGAATCAATCTCTGTGCAGATCGAGTTTACCTCATGTGAAATAAACATTATTAACTTCTGTGGATCTATTCTCATTTCATCAACAAACTGTTTACAACTATTAAAAAGAGGAACTCTCAGTTCTCATTCTCATCAACCACCCATTATAGAGAACACTCTTTAACCCATGGATTATTGAAATCAACTGTTTATCATCATTAGGCCTGGGACGAATGTCAATTTTACCATTCGATTATTTCCTAAAAAAACAATTGAATCATTTGATTGTTCGTCGGGAATCACGTCTTCTAAGCGAATAGTTGACCTACATATGAAAACCTCCCAAAGTATTGTCTGTTCCTCATAAATGAAAGTATAAAGCCTTTTATCCCCCCTCTCTTTGATTTCAATTTCAAAAGAAACTATATGAAAAAAAGATTAAAACTTTACTTTATTGTTCTAATGAAAAATCTTTCCTACATGTAAATCAATGCTTGTATTATGCATCCCTCCAAGTGCAACACCCCTGCATCCCGGTGGGGTCACTCAATATGACTTGGGGACCGCATGACCGTTACCAAAATCGCGGGAAAAGGGGTCAATTTCACGGAACGTCCGCGGACAGAACACTCCTCGAAGTAGTGAAAATAGGGGTGCTCACCGTCCTCGATCTGATGGAAATAGGGGTCAGGAAAAAGGGGAGAACGATTACGGGAAGTAAAATCCGTCGCCGAGTCACCAGCCGCAGAGGGCGCGCGCATCATGCTCTGTATCTTTATATGGACAACTCTACATTTATTTTTACAAAGAATTCTATTTTTCTTATTTTTCAAAGTTCTTTTGGATTATTGTATCAGTATGACTTGGCTCTTGGTCATCTTTAAGGACTGAGCACTCTGACGTCTGTGTTGCAATTTCCTCTAATGAGGAAAGGGTGTTAAATGCCCTGTCCTTGAAATATGGTAAATAGGGGTAAATTTGCGAAATGGGCAAAAGTGTCCTTACAATCTTATAATTAGGGGTGTTTCAAGGTACCATTTTACCGCAATTTTGTCCTTGTTTTGCGTGAAAATAGGGGGTAAATTTCACAAAATGTCCTTGAAATTGACTGCAATAGGGGGTCACTTGCATTTGTGGTAACGGTCATACGTGTCCCGCTCTGCAGCTGAGTGACCCCACCGGGCCCTGCATATCAATGAATCAGCCGACAGTCTTGGGTCCAATTTACCTCTCTGTAAACAACTCATTCATGAAGTATTCTTCTAAAAGTGCCTTAAACCTATAACTGGGTCTATTTTGGGAGACTAGTCGACAACTGGAATTGGGCGATGGGTGTGTTGGAATGTTATTTTGATTGTGTAATTGGGAGATGGGCCGAGGCTAATTGATATTGCATTGTTCTGAAACATGAAAAGAATTCTGGTTCCACCGCTATCTTTCTCTCTTTCTCTCTCTCTCACACACACAGATAGGGAGGGGTCATTTTGTTTCTGAAGTCACAACCTTTCCTATTACCATAGGTCAATGCTATTACCTTTCAATAATGGGAACGCACATGGCTTCTTCTTTATCTCCCAAAAGTTTCAATGGCCATTGAATGTCCAATCACATATCGGCTCAAGTCGGCTATTTGCGTGTGTACTTTCTGTTTTAAGCACACAGACATGCAACCATAGAGTTATATACACCTATGCATACAACGTACATTGTGTATCAAGGGCAAGGCCGAGTGGGGATTATAATTTTTGGACCTCTATCAGGTTGGTGTTTAACTGTGAATGTGATACAATCATTGTTCATTTTTGACAAATTACATTTGGTAACATTTTTAAACCTGTATTAAGTATTTAAAAACAATTGTTATCATTGTTATCTTGTCATTTTGTTACTGTTACTCGAGTATTCAAGTTATCCCTAGTGTCTAATCAGGATCTGTCGAACACTCAAACAGGGCAAATTTTGCTAATCAATTAGCGATCAGCGGCAAGCCATTCAAACCATTTGATCAATTGATGTTTATCTAATTTATCTTCACTGATAATTTTAACAGTGACTGTGATCGCCCATCTCATTTCAACTTCAATTTCATCATTGCCAGCTTTGTGGACTTAAACTTCAGGATTCTTTACAAGCCCATTTGGATTTTATAGAATGATCATACACAAACTTTTGAATATTCAGAACTGACTCTCATACATGTAGTCAACAGTGATCTATGCGTATAAAAAGATCATTTGTTATCGAGTTAGTTTCTACTTTAGTACTAATAAGCAACAGATAATTTTTTTTCATTGTTATTTGTTGCGTTAAACTTGTATCGTAACAATCCCTTTCACAATCGCCTTCAAGTCCACCCCAGAAAAATATTGTTTTGAATAAAGAGAAAAATCAAACAAGCATTACACTGAAGACTTTATCAAAATCGGATATAAAATAGGAAAGTTATAATATTTCAAAGTTTCGCTTATTTTTCACAAAACGGTGATATGCATATTAAACTTAGTGACATGCAAATGAGCCAGATGATGATGTCCCTCTCTCACTATTTCTATTGTTCTTTTTTTTAATTATAAAATATCTAATTTTTAACAGATTTGACAATAAGGACCAACTTGACTGAACCATATCGTATTATTAAGCAATGCTAATTCCGCGTGTTCAGGGAGGAATTAATTGTTGTTTCACTTGACAATGAGGAGAAAATTTGATTATTTCATATCATAAAATACAAAAGAAATGGTGAGTGGATGACGTCATCAGTCTCCTCATTTACATACCGATCAGGATATGTATAGAACTATTTTGTGAAATGAAGCAAAAGTTTGAAATGTCTTAACTTTCTTATTTTACATCCGATTTTGTTGAAATTTTCAGTGTAATGCTTGTTGGATTTTTTCTCTTTTAATTCAATTATTTCTTAGGGTAAACTTGTCCTTCAAATTCACTTTTTACTTTTAAGACATTTTTGGGATAAATTTTTTTTAATTCAACACAATCAGCTATCCATAATGATACAGCTTTCGACAAGAATTTTATTCAAACCAGAGCTCATACTAGAGGCCATAATTTAGTTCATTTACCTTTTGAAAGACAGAGTTCCACAATTTCAAAGTATCCACTGTCCACAGAGAGATGAAGGGGTGTACTTCTGTCATTATTCACATCAGTCAACATCTGCAGATAAAAAGTAATAGGTATAAGGAATGCCTCTAGATGGCAGTCAAACCTGCTTTCATGATAATAAATATCACAAAATCCTGTACTTAGCAAATATCCATTGCAAGTTTACAATTGATACATGTAGATCAATTTTAAAAGTATCAAATAATAATAATAAAAATAATAATAATAACAATAATAATAATAAAAATAATAATAGCAAGTTTTCATATACACTGTAGCACTTTTCCCAGAACGGCTCAAAGCCCTTTACAGCACATTATTACCCCGGTCATTGGATTGATTTCAATCCCGCATGAAAAGTGCACAATTTCCACTCCCTGGGGAGCTTTCTTTGCATTCATCCCGACTTCAAAATGGCGCTGGCAAAATCAAACATACAATATCTTTCGCATCCTACCGGGGACCCATTTAGCACCTGGGTCCAGAGTGGCAAAGTGTGGATTAACGCCTTGCCAAAGGACGCTAGACCTCGGTGGAATTCGAACACACGACCCTCTGTTTACAAGGGGAGAGTTAGAATCACTACACCATGGCTCTTCCATACCAAGAAATTTCAAATAAATTTGAAATTCTTAAAGCCAAACAGACATTGAGTGCCACTTTTCAACTATACACTGTAGGGGAGACCGGGTTAGTTGGAACATGGGGTAATTTGAAACATTGTAATTTTCTTTAACGCCTGTAAAATGACTTAATGCAATACTGCCCTCAATTTTTTGCTATTAATAATAGCAAAATTAATAGTTGTATCATTAATGCAATAAATTGAGGGCAGTATTGCATTAAGTCATTTTACAGGCATTAAAGAAAATTACAATGTTTCAACTTACCACATGTTCCAACTAACCCCGGTCTCCCCTATGATTGATTTTAGGACCTGAATATGAAAATACTTACCTGATTTTCTTATTTACGAGATAACTCATACATCTACTTGATTTGCTAGTTCAGCCCTCTGGACTGCCATACCCGAAAAGAACTCCCAAGAATTTAAAAAGCGCGAGCGCGCCCTCTCCCGTTCAGGCTTACTACCCATGATCACCGCGCAATTAGCGTCCATCTTCCTCAACTTTCGCAAGCCCATACGTTGAAACATGTTGCTACGCAAGGCGGAGGGTCGGTGGGAGGGTATCAAGTAGATGTATGAGTTATCTCGTAAATAAGAAAATCAGGTAAGTATTTTCATAATTTACTTCAATAACTCCATACATCTACTTGATTTGCTAGACCAACACGGACTCAAACCGTAGGGAGGCATGTTTTCAATTGTAAGCCTAAGAAAATTTAAAAAACAAAAACAACGAAATTTAGGGAGAGGGGGAAAAAGCCGCAGCTGCTTTAAGCGCCGAAGCAGCAAATCTCGCCTCGCTGGACGGAATGTCCTTCAAGTAGAATGAAGTGAAGGAGTTAGTTGAGCGCCAAAAGGCGGCCCTCAAAATGTCCTCGAGAGGAATGCCCTGTATACTCAGGAATACTCAGTATCATGGGCCCTCGGCCTAGTGTCAGGAGAACAACATCACCTGCTGACTAGAGCGTAAGATTCGGAATTTGTTGAAAATTTCAACAAGAATCGTGATCGGAAAACTGAAGCTTTTAAGGCTCAGTAAGTGATCAATCGAACAATCTGAGAAGGCGAGATATCTCAGAAGCCTCCGCGTGGGAGAAAGCGCCCAGAATTCGATATCTGTCTCAAATGCGTGAGGGCAGAAAATCTGCAGAATTCTGATAGAGAGCTGTGGCAAAAAGTTACTAGCGGTCCGAAGGGGACCAGGAACGACGGAGAGTAGGGATTTAAGAAGAAAACCACTCGTAAGGCAGTCAAGGGTCGAGAAAGCGACTGAGTGCCATCCTGTTAATAAGGAATGCCGCGGACCTGCTGCCTATGTAGAATAGAGCAGTCTGGTCAAAACAGCTCAACTGGGCGTGTCAGATAAACAGCGCGGTACACATCACGACAAAAGTGTGTTAGACCGAGTGATCGAGAGAGAACTCAGGATCCCCTTTCTCCCATACTGATTGAAGCACCCATCTGAGGGTGCAGTGCCCGCGGTGGAAGAGGTGGCTTGGCTCAAGCCACCATCGCCGAGAGAGCCCGTGAGGCTAGGCTGCGATGGCTGTCCGCTGGGCGGGGGAATCCCTAGCAGCAGCAAGCGTACGTCAGAGGGAGCTGGCGAAAAAAAATCTGTCACGATATTACGTGTAAACGACAATCAAAAGATGCTCTAAACGAACAGACATCGCCAGATATGATACCTCAACCGTTACATTCCCAACGGAATCGAATGAGGTAGCAACGGCCCTGTCCTATCAAGTTAGGGACGGAAACTGGCTAAGAGTGTCGAAGTCCTCGCTTGAAGAAACAAGCGAAGGAGACTTGAGGAAGTAATCACAAAATTTCCATCAGTCTGCGGTGAGAACCAGTTGTTTATGAAAACAGTCACAAGGCCTGTTTCTCAGGTGATCGTAAGAGCAAGCACCGCCGGCGCCGGTTGCGGCAGCGTGGAACAGTCCGATATCGGTAAGATAAGGAGCTCCAAAAAGCTGCGGGGGGCGGCAAAAATGATGCCCTAAGCAGCGGGGGATGAGAATCTAAGTTTCTAAAAGAACTCCAGTGAAGTAAATCACTTACATGGAGAGACTCATCCACAGTCGGCCCGAGAGAAGGCGGGTCGTAGTGATCGTGGTTAGGAAGGCATAAGCATACATCCATCCACGGTTACATCATCCTCGGTCGCGCGGTGACCCTGGCCACATGCATTGCATGGAAGGAGGATGAAAGCAGCATGCGAGGCGACTCGAGTGTGCCGAGTGAAAAAATTTCTAAGTAAGAAGACGATTCGACAAACGGGTACGGTAAAGACATCCACCGTAGACCACTCCGCACAAGGAGGGAATGGCGGAGACGCCCGCAAGTTTGACCCACATAAAGGGCAGTCTATAAGATAGACAGTTAGAGCTCGACCGATGGTCTGGCGGTGTACAGTTTGGTGTGAACTCGCCGACCCGGTACGGTGGGTGTGCCCAGAAAGTAGGCATAGAATGCCGACAGAGAATCCTGGGGCTTTAAACAAGCTTGAACGCACGTACATAGCCAACAATCTCATGAGATGTACGGCGGTTACTTTCCTCCGAGATGATGTTTACCCAACCGGGAAAGACTCGGGGAACAGCTGTGAATGTCAACAGGAGGGATATCTAGCATATGAAAAGCTGATTCCTTCCACGTATTCGGTGCGGGTGCTGCCGGCGGTGTCCGGGGGGGACGACCGGTGATGGCAGCTCGGGCAGGGCTCGTACGAGCCGCCCGAATACGAGACAAATAGGTTAACATAACCATAATGCACCGGGTGGTGAAGGCATAGCGATTATTAAGCACAGGAGACTTTTTAATCGCCGTGACATTCAGATCCGATATACATACTCATAAGCTCGGAGAGCTATGAGATAGTGAGACATACCGCTGAGCGGTGATGGTGCTCATATCAGAGTCGCCCTCTCTTCAGCGGCGATCGCTGGAGAACGGGTGTCTGTACTAGCCCTGACTCTGGCCTTGCAAGGGTAGGAGCTAAGTAAGACAGGGCACCCTTACTTTCGAATAGAAAGTGAGGTTCAGGCCAGAAAACGACGGTCCCGTCGCCTGGGCGGACGGTCCGCGGACGTGATAGGTTGCCCTCTCAAAGCAGCCAAACATTCTCACGAGAGAAGTGCGGCAAGCGGTATGTAAGAAATTCATACCTCCAATCTACGGGCCCGCTTAGGGGGAAGAATGGAGAGAGTTACCGCTGAAGGAGTCGTCGCCGTATGTGAGCTTGACGTAGAGGGCGAATTCGGGAGTACCTGCATAATAATCGCCCCCCCCCCTTCCCCTGCCTCTGCCTTCTCGCTAGCCTCGAGAGGCTTGAAAGTTTCGAGACGGCGGTGCCGGAGCCTGGCGCTTCCGGGCAGCAGCAGAGCGGGGGTGGGTTTGCACCCTCAGAGCTGGCGGCTTCCTCGTCGTAGGAGCCGCCTCGTCTAGGGCGATCCCGTCACTCTCCGAGACCCCCAATTCGGCCGATTGAGCTCGGAGCGCCTGAAGAGGCGGGGCGAAAAAATAAGGACTCCCCTGCTTCATCAATACCCCCGCTCGGAGGGTAGATGTGAGGTAGATACTTGTCAAGCAGCGCCTGAGCGCTTACTGAAGAGTTGACCGCGGGATAGGGGTTGTCCTCGCACTGGCCGCCTTCGAGAGACTCCTCGTAAAGGGAGTCTCGCTCCATGGACTGAACCGGGAGGTTGTCCCCATGACAAGTTTCCTCCCCTGGAGGAGCTCCGGGAGCCGCGGGAGCCGTACGGCCTCTCGGCCGGCTCTCATGAAGGCAAGGGAGTCCAGTAAGCGCCGGGGTGGCCCCGCGTGTCGGCTGGGACACGTGCTCTGAGATCGACGAAAATGCTGGAAAGCACACGCGATCTTGAGGTACCCGGTTAGCCGGTGCACTGGCTGGCGATTTAACAGAATCGCTCGAGGATTTCCCGGGTGTCTGGTGGTTATTGCCCACTTGTCTCGCTTGATGCTCAGGGGCATCAGCGGGGTGAGTAGACGTCGAGGGTGGGGTGAACCCGCACTGCTCGAAAGCAGAATGTAGCAGCATGAATAGCTGTGACATCTGACCACCGACACAAGGGTCTGAAGGAGGAACGCCCATGGCAACAGGGCTGGCCGACCTCTCCTTCGACCTCTTCTTCTTCTTCTTATTTTGCGGGCTCCGCCGGCGTGGCCGGAGCAGAAGAAGGCACAAGAGGCACGGGTGATCTCTTACGATTTGCCGCCCCTGGCAGGGCGGCCGCCAACAACGAAACTTCACCCGAATCTGACGGGGTCAGATTGTGGTCACAGTCAGATTGTGGTTACAGTCTGATGTGTGACGCCTCTCGCGGTCAGGGGCTGGGCGATCTCTCCCGATGCTGTCAACGGAGGACGACTTATACGACAGAGATCCTGACCTGTGCCGGGGGGAGAGAACCGCACTCTCCCTCCGGACTTCTGGTGACCCGGTAGCCGGTGGGTCGCATAGCCCTATGGGTGCTGCGGCGGCAGAACCTAGTTTAGGCTTGGAAGCCTTGGCTACCACTTTTTTCTTTGTCCGAGACCGTGGCACCACAGTCTCGGCCTTCGGAATGCTGATCGACGCACCCTCATACTCACCGCCGCCGGTGGAGGCGGCCGACTTCTGTAAACTTGCAATCGGGACGGTCCCCGTGGAGGGCACCAGGTCCTCTGGGGCTGTGTTAGTCCCATTCATCGGTACCTCTCTCTACCCTGAAAAAAGAAAAACAAGAATTTTTCTTTTTTTTTTTTTTTTTTTTTATTATTACAAAGATCTCGCTTAGATTAAAAGTGGAGACCGGAGTGGTCTTTCCCTCCTCCTATAAGAAATTTGTTTGAGCAAACAGAACAAATCAAGAGGGGAGGGGTAGGGAGGAAGAAGAACCTAAGAATAGTTTAGGTATCTGCCTGTAAGAAAATAGAAAGGAGGTCGGAGACTTTGAAAAAAGAAACTCCTACAAGGTTCCCCTACTATATTTTTTTTTTTTTTTTTTTTTGGGGGGGATTGAATAACCAATCAATCAAGGTATAATTGCGTAAGCCGAATTAAACAATCCCCGAAGCGTCTGTGAATAAAATATTAATCAAGAATTTTATTCAGAACAGAAAGGAAAAGGAATTGAGCTTTAAGATCCGCCTGTGAATAAAATATCAATCAAGAAATTTATTCAGAACAGAAGGAAAAGGAATTGAGCTTTAAGATCCGCCTGTGAATAAAATATCAATCAAGAAATTTATTCAGAACAGAAGGAAAAAGGAATTGAGCTTTAAGATCCGCCTGTGAATAAAATAACAATCAAGAAATTTATTCAGAACAGAAAGGAAAGAGAATTGAAGAATTAATCAATCAATAATCAATCGAAAATCTTAATAAATCAATTCCGGAAAGCAAGGAAGGAACAGAGTTGGAGATCCCAACCTGCAAAAAGAAATAACAATAACACCCTCGACAACAAAGTGTAAAGGCTGTCTAGAATTTAATTCAAAAACGGCACCAAAACCACCACACTTTGAACGTGAAGAACAATAACCATGGCAGGTGGTGAAGGCTTGCTGCCACGTAGGCAGGCCAAGCCCGGTGCCTCGCGAACGCGCTAGCGATGCGGCGCGACGAGAACTCAAACGTTAGAAAAACAATTTAAGTGTCACCAAAAAGTCGCGCCGGGTGTAAATTCTGAACACAATCTTACACACAAACGGAAAGATTGAATTTAAAAGGGAGAATGCACAACAGATAAGCAAAAATAATATACCAAAGCTCAAAAAAGATTTGAGCTCTTAGGAGACTTATCTGAGCACGTCTTGACAGGTGGCTTGCCGAAAGCAAAAGAGGAAGATGGACGCTAATTGCGCGGTGATCATGGGTAGTAAGCCTGAACGGGAGAGGGCGCGCTCGCGCTTTTTAAATTCTTGGGAGTTCTTTTCGGGTATGGCAGTCCAGAGGGCTGAACTAGCAAATCAAGTAGATGTATGGAGTTATTGAAGTAAATAATGACTTTTGATTGAGTACAAGTTTCTTGCAACCCCCATTAGATCATTCCAGGAAGACAGGGTAACTTCCTGCATTATTCTCTATGGTGTGATAAGGAAATCAGACCAAGACCTTGGGAGAATTTCACAAAACAAACAATCAGGGCTTATCACTTTACTATTGTTATAAGCTACCAAAATCATTGCATTCGATTGGCTAAGAGCGAAATTGTCAGTGAAAATGAATGACAGGATGCTCCATGAAACAATACCCTTTATCAATCTGATTTAATCCCGTACTAAAGGCTTACCTAAATACAGTCTACATACTGCCTTCTTGTATTGAAAACAAATCTTTCATGCAATATATTGAAATGGTGAAAAGTGAGAGGAAACTTCAACTCTCTTTGTTCTGTTCAGTAACATTTATAAAGTAGTTTCTATCGATAATGTCCTTGGCAATGACAAAACACTGCATTCAACAGGTCCTTGGGTATAACTGACAAGTTTACTGACAAGGAATACATATACATATACATGTAAGAACACCAGATGGTGTTTTCAATCATTTTGACCTCAAAAAAAAAAGCGAAAGCTGACATCCAATCTTGGAAGATTGTTATACACGTACTTGGTACATGGTTTAAAATTACATGCATACCTTTTAATATTAGCATTTCATTTGGGTTGTAGGTATGCACTCCCATTAGGTTTTGATTTCTGAGGAAAATGGGGTATTCCATTTCGCAAAAGAAATGGTAATTGAGTCATGCAAAATTTTGCATAAATTATTCCTGAAAACAGCCCCAAGGAGGGGCAAAATTGAATTGAGATCTACTGTACATACTCAAGGGGGCATTTCACAAAGCATTAAAGTCAGCAGACTGACAAACAGGCTCTTAGCAAATCAGATGCAAGTATTTCAGTAGCTTATAACAGCGCTCTACATGTTTACCTGTTCAAGAAGCCCTTGTCCCTCTCCTGCTTCAAACAAGAGCTTGACAATGTCCAGATGCCCCTCTGTGCAGGCAGCATGCAATGGAGTCCCTAACTCTTCATCAGTGGCTCTCAGCTGTGAACCCTTCTTGATCAACATATCTGCGATGGTATCACTGCCGTGGGTACAGGCCATGTGCAGTGGTGTCATCATCTGTCCATCGCAGGCCTGCATGTTCACATTGACAAAAATACATGTTTTCATAATTTGACTGTAGTCTATGCACATTATGATGGTATCACTGCCATGGGAACATGCCATGTTCAGTGGTGTCATGACTGTCATCATCTGTCCATCACAGGTGTGCATGTTCACACTGACACAAAAAACTTTTTCATGATTCCATCTTACGTGTGGTAGCTGTAGAATTTTCATTCCTTGAGTGTAACCATACATGTATATATGTAAAGTCACTAAAGTGTATCTACAGCTCCTACTCTGAGTGGTGTCCCAACTAAAAATTTCATTTTACATTCAACAAAATGATGTTGGAAGAAACAGGGGACTGGTTGGGGAAGGAAAGTGTATGTTGGTATGGCATGTGCAGAGGGACGATACTAGAGCACGTTTTGAGAGGGGCTTTTGAATTCAAGGAAGGGACATGGAAGGAGCAAGTATTAAAGGAGAAGGAAAGTGGGAGGGTTGGAGGGTGCACTGAATCATGAAAAGGGAGGGGTATCCATGGAGGGCAAACATGAAGTGAATCCAATGTCCCCTGTTCAACTGGGACAATGCCAAATTTAACAATTTGGAAAAGTGACAGACTGAGTGATGTTGATGACTTGAAACATACATATTGAAGGAAAAGTTTGGAGAATATTTTCATTTTGTACACAAATTGAGCAACATATGCGTACAGCAGGAAAACTGTGATTGTAAAATACCAACTCATTAATTCCCCTGCTACATGTACATGTACTTTTTTATTTAAAAAGTATCAAACTTGTACGTGCATAGCAAGGCCAAAGTACTCTCTCTGTCTCTCTCTTCCAGAATTTAGTGTTTGGGATAAAGTACTGGTATACATACCTGTAGATTATTATGTATATGTGATATGGATATCACAATATGTTGCTTTGATAAATTGTATACCATTATACATGTATATTGCTCCGCCCCCCTCCACCACATCCATTTACCCCCCCCCCCCCCCCGGCTACACTTTACATGTACCTACGTAGTCTGCTGTGCAAACCCTTCACTCGAGTAAAGGGTCTGAATTGCAGCCTACTCTTGCCTTGTCTCGCTCGCTGAATTGAAACAGCAAGTTTTGTATACGTGCTAGTCTTTGTGTGGAGACTCGCAAGTTGATCAAAGTTTTAATAAGGGTCTGTGCTTGCAGACTAATTTGTACCTACTGTACACTACAAAACCACAGAATTCAGAAGCCAAGTTCACTCACATCAACTTGTATAGTCTTGATACTGAGTAGTTCACTGGCTGCTATGTCATTGTCCCTGATGGCTGCCATATGAAGCGGGGTGACACCATAGATATCTTTTCTGTTGACATCAGCTCCTTTAGATTCCAGGTAGAGGATAACACTCTCCTGCTGCTCCTCTGTTCCATTGCCAACAGTCTGGTTCATCAAATAAACAATGGGGGAGAGAAGCGAGAAAGTTAGAGTTTACTACATGTACATGTAAATGCAATGGCTGTTCAATACAATTCTCTGCAATGCCAATGTGAAACTAACATTATATGCAATGTACATGTACAGTACATGTAATTATCAACAAGGCATTCTAACACTTTCTACATTACACTGTACATGTCATAAGTTTACTTTATTTGTCTTCCAACTTTGAGTTTGAATAAATGACAAACATACAAGTGTGTATGAAACAATAATCAGAGTACATGATAAAACATACAGGTATACATAAAAAGAGTATGCAGAAAACATTGTTAAAAAAATACATTATACAGCTTACGACAGTTAAAGGAAGACAAGGAGACCTAAGTGAAGCAATGCTTGTAAATTAAGGTTCCTCATTACGAAATCAAAGAACATAAGGTAAACAACACAGAAATGGCAATATAATATAATATGATAACTAAAGAGAGAGGCAGGGAGAGAAGAGGGACACATTCATGTACACTGTATGTCTGTGTCTAAAGAAGAATAGATGAAATTTTGTAGCAGTTTCATTCAGAGAAATTTATTACTTTTTACATTAAAAAAATCTGACTTCTGTCTGACCAAGTGACCATTGCTGCACATGGTAACATTTAAACAAAACAAAATTCTGAATATACCGAACTTGTGAACATGTTTATCGAATTTCAAACAAATCATTTTAAAAAAATCTGACCAGCAATATTGGCTATGTAGGGTACTCCAGGCTGAAAATATAATATGAACAGATAAAGACAAATCAGACAAGCAAAACACTGACAATTTGATCAAAAACAGACAAGGAATAACCAAGTTGACATTGGGATTTGCTTATTGTGACATCAGAAGATTTCAAAACTTTTGTATCTTCATTGGCAGATTTTCAGCAAACCTTTAAATATATACACTGTATATATTTCTTAACTTTACATCAATGCCAAATTCTACATACAATGTTAGACCATCTTCTGTATATTTATTTCAAAATCAACAAGGCAAATGCAACAGAATGGTTGAAAATATGAAATTCAATTTGATTTCATGCATGTGACTGCACAAAAGGAATTACATGTAAAAAGGTAGTTAAAAGTGTTAAACACGTCTACAATTATAAACTGGAATTTAACTTGCTATAAAATATTTTCTCCCTTTCTTATATTTTTGTATGCCAAGCAAGTTGCTGATTAATCTCAAAGAGTAGACAGTATACAGTGATGACATGAGTGTCAACTAAAAGAGAAAGAACCACGCCTGTATTGTGTAATTTACTTTGTTATGCTAAACCACCGGACAACGTGTGTAGTATTATTCAGACTTTCATTTGCACCAAAAAAAACTCCCATAGGAAGACAATTGACACCATTCCAAAGTCCTTCAGATATTTATCTTCTTGGATGAGTGCATGTGAATTGTGCGAGTGTACATTGGTAGAGAAATAATTGAACAAATGCAGCCTTTGGCAAAATTTCAGCTTTAACAAAAAAATGAAAACAACTATTTGTACTACTACTACTACTACACTGTACTAATGATGATGATGATAATGTAATAACAATAATAATAATAATAAACATTTAACAATAACAACAAAATTTTACTTTTTCTGGTCTATTTAGTATAATGAGGAAAATTAAATGATTTTATTTCATAAACTCTAGTCTAGACCATACTCAGTACATACATGTATATAGGCCTACTCCTTTCATTCATGAAAATTACACCTCTTGAACTCTACAGTTTGCAGGTGATTCCAATGAGTCTTTAATTTTTACAATAATGCCTATTTCTCTTTCTGTTTCGTTCATCATGACATTTTACAGCTGCCAACATGGACAAAGGATGGACTATTGTACATGCATCATCTCTCCTTTAATATCTAACAGTTTTATATCAAAGTAAACTACATGTACATGTAGTTACAGTCAAGGACAGGACACCTATACATGTATGTTGGTGAAAACAGAAATTGCACCATTTCCTGAGCAGCAAAATATAGAGGAGGATTTTATAATTTGTGCCTAAATCTCTTCAAACAAAAGTGACGAAAATTAGTTGAAAATGTGGCTCACTGTTATGCTTCCATTTAACCTTGATTATAAATAAAGGATATTGTTTTGGGATTTTTTTAATTCAACAAAAATTAGATTAGAATATAAAGGGCCTACTAGGGGTTTACATGAAACATAAAGTAAGACCAACTTCTTTGATTTGCATGAAAGAACTTCCATGTTTAGGTTCTAATATCCTGTGATGAAAGTATCAGTCAGAATGATAAGGTTTTGCTTTTAAATGCATGAAGTGCTTCTATGAACAGGATGACGTTTTAGCGCTTGACAGACATATATGTACACTATACAGTCATCAGATCCTGGAATACACACACACAATGAATGTACATTATCCATAATAATATCTGGGAAGAATTCAAATATTAAAGGTCAAGTCGACCCTAGAAAAATATTGATTTGAATCAATGTACGGTAGATACAAGCATATCGCTGTAAATTTCATCAAAGTCGGATGTACATGTAAAATAAGAAAGTTTCTCTCATTTTTCACAAAACAGTTGTACATTGTATAATGATGCACAACTCGATGATGCAAATGAGAGAGTCGATGATGTGACCCCTCACTATTTCTTTTGATTTTAATTGTTTGAATTACCAGGTATAGAATAATTCAACTTTTACAGTTTATCACTAATACCGACATAACTGAACCACAAAATGTTAAAGAATTGTTATTCCACGTGTTCAGGGAGGAATGAACTTTGTTTCACATGACAATGAGGAGAAAATTGGAAATAATGAAAGAAATAGTGAGGGGTGATGTCATCAGTCCCATAATTTGCATACTGATCAGGATGTGCATACAGTAAAACTGTTTTGGGGTCCAAACAAGTGAAATTTTAAAATATCCTGTTATTTCTATTTTACATTCGATTTTAAATGAACTTTTCAGCGTTAATGCCATTATGCTTGTCTGATTTTTCTCTTATTACATGTATTCGAATCAACTTGTTGTTGGGGTGGACTTGTCATTATTTTATTAAGAGTTCCAAGACGCAATTGCAAGGCATGAACTACGTGTAGACTTTCACAGCCTACAGGGTAGTACTATTCTATTATTATAAATGCAAACCTGGCCATTCCATGCATAATGAAATTTAAAAAACAAATGCCCTTCTACTCTTTGGAGATGATGCGCTTGAAGTGAATACTGTAATGATTAAAGAGTAGGAGCAGAATGTGGTGATTTTTTTTGTATAATAATATTTTGCAATGAAAAGTGACCGATGATTTGAAGAGTACAGGTGAATTTACCTCATTATTTGGAGTTTCGCCCGTCTGCTGAAAATGAGAAATAAACATCAAGCACACATACACAACACAGGGGAGGGTAAAATGGAACAAAAACAAATTAAAAGCAAATTAAAATAAGTCAAGCAAAAAACTAAACGGAAATATGCACTGTAACTTGTAAGTATATCACAAATATGTATTTGATGAAAACATTTAGCAAGCATAGGCACAAAGCAAAGTACAAATATTCTCCTCATTATTAAAACTTGTTTAACCCTATATACAATGTACATTACATTCTTGTGTTTAGGACACATTAAATAGAAAATCATCAAGTAGCAAAATACACTGTACATCTTCATGACCAAATCCCCTGGAGTATTCCCGAGAATGGGAGTTGTCCTGTGCCCATCTTTCTTTTTTTTTTTGATGGGGGCTGGTTCTTCTGCAAATTGGAATTATGCAAATTAAACTTGATTTTCATCCTAGAATCAAATGCACAAAATCTGAACTCAGATTTTTATATTCTTTTTATTTTGTAACTTTTGATTCACTCTTTTGACCCTGATGTACATACATGTACATGTACAACAAATTTGATTTGACAGTCTTTGTACATTATGTAATAGAGATACGTACATGTACATACATGTACATGTACACAGTGTGTAGTTTGTAGTAACCCTTGGCTACATACTGTACATAAAGTAAGAATGTGACAATTTACATGTACATGTAAACAAATCCAATAGTTCTTTTCTACCTACATGTACAGTACAGTATACATGCATGCATATACATAAAACATGTACTTTTGTGTTTATACTGTATAGGCCTAGTTTATGCCTCCCACAGAATCTAAAAATAGGCATGAGATAATAAAAGAATTCCACTGTATGGTGCTGATTCTGATTATATATTATCATAATGAGAACCATAGAGTGGAATTCTACTCTACAGAAAAATTGCGCCACGCCTCCCTGTACCTTGTACCTAAACACAATTTAAGAATAATAATTCAAGAGATATCATTTAAGAGATTTTTTCTTTATTTTCACTGGCGGGTACTGTACGTACATGTACATGTGTACAGTACAAGGCCTGAGATTGGCCAATGTGATAGACTTTCATGCGTTGAGTTTTGGGTGTACTGTAGGCCAAAATACATACATGTAGTACAGGATTTCAATGCAACATATTATTGCCCAATAAAAGTTATTCATGTAATAAACGAAAAACAGTTATTTTTTGTTGTTTCTAATTATGAAATTCCCAGTCTATAGATTTAAAATCAGGTTTTGTTGTAAAATTCATCAAATCATGATGTCAATATCAGAATGCAATTATCACAATCTAAAAAACATCTTCTTTAATTGCTCTGGAGCAATTAAAAAATTCAAAATACAAAGTGCATCGTAAACAATGTGGCAATGATTCATGGAAGATTACATGTAGAATGGCATCAGTGCTAAAAATATCTCATCTAATGTACATGTACAGTAGTAGGGCCTCCCACACTATTAATCAATAGTTAATGCACAATGAGCCAAATAGATAATGGGTCAAAAATTCAAGTAGATAACTCACAATGCATTTGCTTTGGGCATGAAGTCTTGAAAGTGAGCTCTGTTCAGGCATACATGTAGCATACATGTACAAACCATTCAAACCATGTTTCATGATCGTTATCATATTTTGTATCCATACCATGTACACATTGATTTCTCCTGATTAGTATGCACATACATGTAAATACAAATGTACATATTGTAGATTACAAGTTGCCTCAGTTAAAACATAACACTGAATATCACAAAGAGCAACAACCAAAAATGGTGATATATTTATAGTCTGAACGCAAACAAATATCACGGCAAATCAAACGGTAGTATTTCACTGCAAAGACTCATACTGTTCAACATGTATCACCTGGAAGCACGTGTCTACTAATATACATAGACACTGTAGATTGATTGATTAAAAGGGATGGTCCAGGCTGACAGTACTTATAGCTTAATAAATAGAGTCAAATTCACTGAGCAAAATACCGAAAATTTCATTAAGATCGGATAACAAATAACAAAGTTTCTTCATTTGAAGTTTAGCAATATTTTGTGAAAACAATCGTTATGAATATTCATTAGGTGGGCTGATAATGTCGAATCCCCACTTGTTCTTTAGTATTTTATGATATGAAATTAGGTTTATTCCAATTTTTTCCTACAAGAATTAAATTGGATTGACAACTGATTTTAGTGCATTAGATACAGTATTTATTGCTGCAACTTAATTCATTATATTAAAGGGAGACATATTATTCAGATAGACATAATGAAAAAAATATGATTTTATATAAATATAAGAAAAGGGAAAGTGGGGATGTGACATCACAAGCCCACCTAATGAATATTCATGATGACTGTTCACAAAATATTGCTAAACTTTAAACTTCAATAACTTTCTTTGGTAATGTTATCCGATTTTAATGATTGTTTTTATATGTACATGTACATGTATTAACATATATTTTCAGCCCAGACCATCCTTTTAATTGACTGATGAACAAAACAAGAAACTAGTAAAGGAAAAAAAGCCCAATAAAATTAATTTACTTACCGAATCATCACCATCTAGTGATCCAGCATATTTTGAATGTTTAAACTTGCAAGCAAAATGAAGAGGGACCATACCCCCTTCTCCTTTCACGTTTACATCTGCAGGGAAATAATTCATAAACATTCACAATTGTAAGAAAATTCACAATCATGAAGCCAATGCTTAATCAAGAGATATGCACTACTTTTCACAGTGCATTTCTACTATTTTTAACCCCGGACTATCCTTAACCCCATACATTGCGAATGTTGTATTCCACAAAATGTTCATACTGCACATTTTTTCCTTAACCCCGGAAAATTGGTGGAGCTACATGTAAGACCACCCCCTCCCCCTTTAGCCCCACCAATTTTCGGGGGTTAAGGAAAAAAGTGCAGTATGAAAAGCATGTAGCGCCGGGTGTGTGACATAATTCCACACCAATGTGAAGGGCATCAAGGCCAGATACATGTACATGTCTCAGAGCATTGATTGATTGATTGATTGATTTTATTCGTCAAGAATATCACAAGAGATTACAATGAAATTGAAGAATACCTTGACAGGATAGCCCATGAAAGCCGAAAGGCTTATTTCCAATGGGGTCCTATAGTTAGTATAAAACATTAACATATTGTAACAAAACTGGAATATGTAAAAGATAATAAAATACATACATGTTACATCAGTCAAATAATATGCAAACATCTGAAGCAAACAACAATCCTCCTAATATGTGAAACAAGATTATATTTTAACATGCCCTAATGTATACATTATCTAAAATAGTAGAAACCAACAGTACAAAATGTGTGATTTTTAATGGTAATATTGCTCCCGAGTAGCTTCCAGTTTTAGGTGCTTCTTTAATGCACTCTTAAACTGAGAAAATATTTTAACTGCTTTTACTTTATTGGGAAGAGCATTCCAAGATTGGATGCCATTAAAATAAAAAGTGTTCCCTATATGTCCTTCACGTTTTGGCAATATAAAATTAAAATTACTATTTCGAGTACCGTACCTATGGATATTTGATACACGGGTGAAATTATTTGCTATATAATGATCTAATGTATCCGAATAGAATATTTTATGCACATGGTGTAATACTAATTGTTGTGATCTGTGATCTACATGAAGTAATCCTGCCCTTTCAAGTTCATTACATCCGACATGTGCTCTTGGTCCTAAGACATTTATGTATCTCACAATTTTATTTTGGATTATTCTAAGCTTTTTCCTATCCGTAATACCCAGGCTACCGTACCAAGCCGCATTAGCATAGTCAAATAGACATTGTATCAAAGCAAAGCATAAAATACGTCTAGACTTCATATTCAAACAGGTTTGATATCTATACAAAAATTTCAAGCGCGAATTTGCCTTTTTGACGATTGAGTCTACCAAACCCGTCCATGATAGGTTACTTGTTAAATTAATTCCCAGATATTTCACTGAATCTTTTCTGTCAATTACCTGATTATTATATGAAACCTTGAAATCGTGTGTATATCTTAACTTTCGTTTCGAACAAAATAAAATGCTTTCTGTTTTCCCAACGTGTAAACTAAGCTGGTTGTCAGACATCCATTCAATGCAATTTGCCAAATCTGCACATTGACCCTTGATGACCTTGGGCCTGCAGAAGTGTGCTTACATGTACATGTATATTCAATCCCTAACGTGCATCTACCAGGTGTAAATTTATTATTTAAAACTGAAATGTAATGGGGAATTTTTAGAATGTTTTTATTCTTGAATATGGAGTCACCTGTGCAGAACACGCATTTACCATGTGCATTCGACCAAGGTGAGTACAGGTACCCAATAGGGATTATTTCCTTCCTAACAAAACCCACTCTTTTCAATCAACAGTTTCAATATCAATTATCATGGGCTGGGGACATTTGGCCCTCAAACGCTCAAGAGTCGGAGTCCTGGAAAATCCCCATTCACTGCAATGTTAAAGGTGCCACGAGCCTAATTACACCAGGAGGGCTACAGGGTCGTGTGGTCCAGTGGTTAGAGCATTGGACTCATAACTGCAAGGTTGTGAGTTCGAATCCCAACTCTGCCATTGTCTCCACTTTGATAAAAAGGCCCGAGAGTGATATCTGTCGTCTATAACGTCAGCCACTATGAATGATTAACCTAGACGTAAAATGTTTCATAGGTAATTGGTTATATACCAACTTGGCGTTTACCAGCAAAATGCTGTCCTGCCAAGTTCCTACGGGAGTTACCACAAACAGAACAGAAAGAGAAACAGATATTCGTTCGACCCAACCCATTCGATTTTTTTTTGTTCAATTTGATATTGCTGATTAACAAAAGTGTATGAATATGATTCAAAATCTAACACTGATTCTAGAAATGGTAACTACTGAACTTCCTTTGCCCAAATTGGGAAGATATAACTGATTTTTTTTGACTGGTGAAGAATGGGGGCTATTTTATTGTTTCAATGAATGAATTTGATCCCATCGTAGTTATCTTCATAAATGGCGATTTATTTTTTAAATGAGCTGGCTTCGATACCCTTCTCTGGTCAGATATGGAATGTCAGATAAATATCCTATCCAAAGATAGTAAACATTGACCCTCTAATTTCACATTTATTTTTTATGAATTTTTCTTAAGTGCCATTTTAACACACAGGTCTATGGGGAATGTTTTACGTACATGACACCTGAAACTTCCCCACATTGAACATTTGTTCAATACATGTAGATGTGAAAAATAACCCCGAAAATAAAATAAATAGAGTAATTAACAATGATATAAGAAATCATCAATAAATATTTTTCCTGAATGTTTGTAAAATGTTGATGTTATTATAATTAATAGGAACAATTCACACTTTTCAAAGCTTACCTGCACCACTATCAACAAGCATCTTGACGACTGCAAGGTGATTATATCTGGCAGCATAATGTAGCGGACTGATGCCGTTCTCATCAAGGGCATTTAAAGTTCTCCTTCGATTCTTACTAATCTGGTTTATCAGTCTCTTCAATGTTATGGCATCTCCGTCACGAGCAAGCTATTAAAAGGGAAAGTGATGATAATCAAAATTTTGCAATAAGAAGTAAAATCAAAAGCAAGGAAAATGAATTTTTGCAATTTTTCATTTCTACTTCAAACAATAAACTATGGATTATTTACATCAGTAGCAGTAGTAGTAGTCGTAGTAGTAGTACATGTAGCAGTAGTAACAGTAGTATTAGCGGTGGTAGTAGTAGTCGTCATTGTAGTAGTAGTACAT